>NC_080640.1:17670845-18003970 GCF_027579445.1 Ammospiza nelsoni
GCACAAGGGCAAGAGCAAAACTCCAGAGATCTGTGTCTCAGTCATGCTTGTTTCCAGCCACCAGACCCTGTTCCCTCCCAGATGGACTGCCCACTGCAGATGAGCCACCTGCCTACTTTCTGTGCTGTCATATATCAGGGCTATGCCACTTAAACCACTCTAATGGCCATTTCAGTGGCTCTGATTAAGTCTGGCATTTAAAAGTTTATAACTCAGCTATAAAAAGTCACTCAGGCTGAACCCCAGCTTGAGAGGCCCAAGCCCAAGGGGATGATTTACATGAGAGCTACTCCAAAACTAGCCTGCATGGTATTTTTTTTGGTTATGTGAAGGAAAATTGAAAGCCCAAGGTTTAAGGGATGGATGTAAGATAAAAATGTTTTGCTCACTGCATTGTAACTGGATCCTATGAAATAATTTTCTCTGAATTTCTGTACTAGCATGAGCCATGCCTAGCATGGGCGGTCACTGTGACAATGCTTCTTGTTTGGGTTTGGTGAAGGGTCTCCAGTTCTGTGCTCCTTTCTCAAGAAATCACAGACACCCACAATGCCCAGGCTCCCCCTCATCCCCTACCTTCCCTGCATCCTCGTTCATGGCTCTGTGGAAAGCCCTGCCTCCAGCCCTGGTGCTGACTCTCCACCTGTGCCACCCCCATGCTGCAGTTCCTGCTGCTCCAGGAGGAGCAGGCACTGGGGAAGCTTTGGCAGAGCCATCCAGGAGCCTGTGCTCAGGACAAGTGTGGGGTGATCCCAACACGTTGGGCTGGGTGTTGTTGCAAAGTGCCACAACGTGGGGCTTCTTTATAAGGCTGCCTGCCATTCTCTCAGCTCTCCATGCTTGTTACCTCTTACACATCTGATTGTCTCCTTATGCCTGTGTACATTATAACAGGAAATGTGGAGCTGTGTTTTCACTTTTGCTCAGTTATGCTTTAGGCTAGTCCTTCCTACACTGCATGCTGGATAGTAATGAGATTGTTGGTCTAATTGGCTCTTTATTAGGAGTATTATTTACAGCAATGCTGAAGGCCATGTGCATGCAGATCTTGGTTTACCATTAAACTCTTCTCTCTTGCAGTCAGTGCCCTCCTCTCTGTTCCCCACAGACTATTGCCCTTGGTGAATTTGGGATGACCTCTCCCCTTCCCAGAGGAGTCCCCCATCCCAGGCCATGGCCAGGGATAAAAGCCTGCTGGCAGGGCTGTGTCTCTGGGAGTCTGCACTTCTGCTGTGCACTCAAGCTCTCTGCTTCCCCACAGCAGAAAGCAGCCAGCACAGTGTGGGAGGAAGTCATTTGCTGCAGGGTGGACCACAGGGGAGGAGGGGATGGAGATGAAATGCTTGTGGTGTGCTGCTGTGGCACATTCTCCCTCTAGAAGAGCTGTGCTCGATACGGATCCTGCCGTGCGGTGCGGTGGGAGCAGCGTGTGGAGCAGGGGAAGTGAGATGCTCTGCACTGATCCCCGAGCCTCCAGGACATAACTCAGAGCTCTGCACTGAAGAGTTTGACACCCCGCTCTGAGATCACAGTGTGGCTCGAGGGCGGGGGGTGGCACCACCACAATGCCATAAATAAAAGTGTAATAGAGTACAATAAACAATGCTTTATTCTTTCCGCTTAAAAACTTCCTTTGCAATGTAGTAAAATATTGACTTTGGGTGGCCATATTACCACAAAATAAGATCCTTTCCTGATAGATACCAAAGAAGCATTTAACAGTTCTGGCTTGTGAAAATGTGAATTTCATTGGCCTGTAGCACATCTAGCCTTAGTTGAAAGTGATGTGTTGACAATATATTAATAATCTAACCACAGTGGCTTTGTTGTCTGCCCTAAGTTGTTTGCCACAAGTAGGTGCTGATCTGCTGTTTCAGAAGTCTGAGCATCATATTTTGGAGTTGTGAGACATTTCTTGTGGTAAACTTGTAATAGTTAAATCTCACCAGGATTTAAAATATTGGCTTGCATAATTCTTCTAGTATTTAATTTCAGTGGCTTCTTCTGTAGTCAGTGTTTTTTTCAATATAACATCCATTATATGAAACAGATAGGGCAAAAACCACCACCACTTGTGTCATTTTACCAAGAAGAGTTTTCACATGCAGAGCAACAAAAGGCACCTTCTAGAATTCTGTTCTGATGGGCCTGGAAGTTACTGAAGCTGCTTCTGCTCTCAGACAGTGCAGCTAAATAACTCCACAGTGTCCTGGAGCGTCTGAGAGTGTGACAGCTATTTGTACAGGGAAAATATCCACTCCTCTGGGCTGGTCTAATGGCAAGGCTGCTGTTACTGGCCTGCTTTCTCAGTCCCAGCACAAGCCAGAGTACTGTGACATTAATGTTGTATACAGGTGAATGCCTGGAATATGTCATCCTTCAAGACTTACTTATCCATCTTTTGCCCTAACAGTGGCCTGAACACACTCTGAGAAGTGCCTTCAGCCCAGTCTGGGAGATCTCTGATCGTGTGCTAGGAAAGTGCACCCTGAGAGCAGCCATCAGAAGGCAGGCCTGACACAGCCAGCCTGAGACACTGCTCCTTGGGACTGGTCAAGGCCAGGAGAAAACTTCATTTTTAATTAAACTGTGTTTGCTTTGTCAGCCAAACTGGTTTACTTTTCAGTTCTTCGGTTTCAGAATTCTTTTTTATTAAACTCCAGCATTCAGTATTGGCCCTAGAGACTAACACTTGCTATAGTGGCAAATTTATTAGGGCTCCCCTAGGCACAAATAGGCCAAGATTTTTATTATGTGCACACAGCTTCTTTACACCCGCACTGTACATGAGGCAATGTGTTAAATAAGATCCAAAGCCCATTAAATGAAGGAGCCCATCTCTGCAAAGAAGACTCCCCAGGAACCTAAACTCTGCCTGTTATATCCCAGCTGGCTCACCCTCGCTCCATCGTGCTGGCTGAAGCCATCAGGTTTTGGCAGATGCTTGAGAACCAAGATGCTGGTGTGATCACCAGCCTTGGCAGAGCAAGGGATACGAGCATCCCTGGGAGCTGTTACTTTTTATTAGAAATATTTCTGTAGCAGTGCACAAGAAATTGGCTGCTGGCAGGGAAGGAATATGTACAGGAGAAAAGAGCTGATCCTATTTCTCCTCTGAACCATTACTTTAGAGCTAAACCCAGCTAGGACTGAGCCAGAGGTTCTCCGGGGAGGATTTGACAATCACCATCTGACAAGGGTCAGAAAGAAAGTTTGAAAATCGCTCTCAGAAAGCCAAATACTTGAATACTTCTCCAGTGGGTCTGAACCTGGGAGCAATCCAGATTGATGCTGCTGCTTATTCAGATAAATAACACCGCCAACAAGCAGCCAGACATCCCGTGTGTGTGTGTGTGTGTGTGAGCATGCACATTCAAGCCACAGCTTCCTCTCTCTGTTGGTGG
The DNA here is from genome assembly GCF_027579445.1 of Ammospiza nelsoni. Classification (NCBI taxonomy): domain Eukaryota; kingdom Metazoa; phylum Chordata; class Aves; order Passeriformes; family Passerellidae; genus Ammospiza; species Ammospiza nelsoni. The sequence continues at coordinate 17,674,250 of NC_080640.1, forward strand.
CGTTCCCCTCCACCTGGCTCAGGAGCAGTGTTTAGGTGGGTCAGCTTCATGCACCCCACAGAGCCCTTTCTCTGTCAGTGAAGCCCAGGACTCACTGCACAAGGTTTCATCCCTACCTCCACTATGAGGCTCTGGGTGGAGCTCACAACCTGGCTCCAAGCTGGAAGGAAAGGAAGGGGGAGAATTTCTTGCTCAGTAGATTTTTACCAGGGGACCCTTTGCTGAAAAGCCAACCTGAGCCCTATATCACTCTGTGCAGACATTCTGAAGGGAGATATTTCTTGTTAAGAGGTCCCCTCTTCTAATTGTAATTGAATGAGTCTCCACAGCCTGAGAGGTGACTTGTCCCTTCACTGACAGCTCAAAAGACATCTGGGACCCCTCAGTGTCACCTTCTTCTCAATGCCACACTGGGTTGTCTGCATCACATCATCACAGAGATGAGTAGCAGTACAGCTGAAGATGTAAGTGGTACTGTTTGTCCCACACAAAGGGGTCACTAGGTCTTGGCTGAAATTCTCTTTTGAAGTAGTTGGTTGGTTGGATTAATGTTTTTTCGGTTATAATGTCATAGGTCTGCTGCTCTGTACAAATATCAAGTGTCTACAGAGCTGTTGAGGTTGAGAAGCCTCTCGTCTACAGGAAAGTGAAACTCTTCAAATTCCTAGCCAGTTCAGATGACATCAAACTTTTAAGAAAATAATCCACTGAGCTAAGAGCTATGCTTTTTCACCAGCTCGATGAATCACATCCATATTAACACTTAGTGACACTGGTACTCTTCTGTTGTTCAATACACAGTTTGCTGGACACTTGAAAGCAGGAGAGGAGGGAATAAAAGAGAGTCTTTGTTATTAGTTAGATTTTAGAATTACATTACTGAGCCAGAAAAGTAGGAGCCAGGGTACTGGAAGCACCTTTTCCTGCTGCCACTGCATGTGAAGACAATTTAACCTTGATTCCATACTCTCTGTCTCTGGGACTTATATGTGCCCAACAAAAATAGCTGCTGCATGTAAAGGTGTATATATCTGGCCCACAATTTAACAAGGCTCCTAGCATCTGCCACAAGGGAGAATTGCATTGCCCAGATGCTACTTTTGTAAATGATGACATGGTTTAAGCACATTGCTTTCACTTCATCCTTTCCCCCTGCCTTCTCTCAGGAACCCTCTCTCTTCCGGAGCTCAGCTCCTCACATTTCTATCAGCAGGAGGGAACATTTTGGGCTTGCTACAGGCAGATTGGGAAATACTTGTGCTGGCAGAGTTGGCAATAAGCAGCAAGAAGCAAAAAGTCTTCTAAACAGCCCAGCATGTTCTGGAGGATGATGTCTGCTGTGTGCTCTGTTAGCTAACAGCATGTACACAGCAATGTGAGCATTAATTTGGGGGAATTAGGAATGAGTGAGGGTTTAGTCTGATTCAGGCTGGATATAGGATTAGCCATAATAAAGAACACACAAATTGGGATCGTGGGGTTTTATCTGTGGTCTCTGAGCATCACAGGCTTGCTCCTGCTCAGCCTGATTGTATGTGACCATGGCTGACAATGCTGCTCCAGCAAATGCCCAGAGTACAGATGCAGTCACACATATAAAACCTTTGTTTTACCCCCAGCTCAGCTCTATTTACAGGATGAGGGGTACTTACCTGCTGTAGGAGCCTTTCAAGTTCATTGCCCTTACTTTAGTGCCATCTCACAACCACTGGAAGCTTTCCAAAGACCAGGCTGTTGTTTGGGATTTTCAGATGAGAAGCACAAAAATTGGCAAGTGTAAACCACGTGGCTGGTGTCCTGCTGAGCCTGATCAGACAAGCTCCCAGCATACCCCAGGGATGCAGATATTGCACACCATTAAACATGCCTGGGATGCCCAGAAGGATATAAATCTCCAAGCAGGTTTCTGTACCCTGGAAAGCGCGGTTAGCCCGCAGCAGTGAGAGCAGCCCCCTGCAGTGTTAATAGAAGGCTGCCAGCCTGGAGCTGCTCACGCGGCAGCTGCATCCAGAGCTAGGGACGGTCCGGCACCAGAGGGAGCTCCGCTGTGCCTCATCGCGACAGCATCAGAGACTGCTCCCTTCACACAGCCGTTTTTGTGATGGTAACATCCCTTCTTCCTTCCAAAATGCACAAGAAACCCCTCTAAACCACCACTACCAAACAAAATCCCCAAACACTGGGGAAAAAAGGTCAAATCGATATTCAGCTCCACAAACTCAGAAATAAACCAAAAACCATTTTGTGATATTTGAAACCTTTTTTCTTTACCTTCAAATTCATAATACATGATTTTAAATTAATGGCTTCTTGAAAAAGTACTTTCAGTCCAGGACTGTTTACTTGGACATCCATGTAAGTAAAAAAGGACTTCTCAGTAATTTTTGAGCAAATTTCCCATCCAAGAAGACAGCAGATTGAAAAAGAATGAACAGTCCAAATATGTCGGCTTTTTCCTAGCAATTTCAGTGCTGTCAAAGCAGTGTCTTTTTCAGCAAAGAAGGTGTTTTATTGGGAAATTCCTGCTAAGGTGACTTGGCTGAGTCAGTAGGTTTTTGGTCCAGTACTCCAAGTGGTATTTGATCCTGCTTGGTTTATGTTAGGGCTCATCTGGTTGCTAAGGAAAGGAGTTTATGGCAGCAGGATCAGTGCTAGGGCCAGTTCTGGGGCTGATCCTGTTGCCAGGAGGAGTGTTTGTGTCTGGGGCTGATAATGCAGGGGGTTCAGGAAGGGGACACAGTAAGCAAAAGGGCATTTCCATCCAGCTTTCCACCTGGCCCCAGACTCACCAACTGCACCACCTTTAGCAAGAGGGGACAATCTGTGGGTGACCATCCTGTCTCCAACAGAGAGATGAAGGTGTGGGGACATCCCAAGTACAATCCTAGTCCTGGCACGAATGTGGAAAGAAGCAACCATTCATCTCCCTGGGGTAGTGGAACATGGGAATCCCAGGGGAAATGGAGCTCCCTGTGGAGCTGCAAGTAATAGGACATGTGCACAGACAAGTGGGAGCTGGAAAGGACATTGAGGGCACTGTTTAGACCATGTCCAGACACTCCAGAAGTACACGAAGGCTGTATCTGTAAGTTTCTATAGACATGTAAACATTCCTTGATGCATCTCTACACAGGTATGGGTGCACTATTGACAGTAACATTGTCTCAGTGTAAAGTGATAGGAAATTCTGTTTTCATTCTTTTTCTAACTTTTCCTTTTAGAAGTTTCAAATAGCACAGACAATCTTGGCATGGAATAATTCTGGAATGTTTTCACTCACATTCCTTGGGAAGGGATGCACTCTCAGGGCACCTGTTCCAGGCTGTCAGTGTTCACCAGCAGAAACTGATTCTGCCAACAGACTTTCAGGAATCTCAGGGCAAGCAGAGAGAGTTTCTTTTGGACAAGATCCAGCTCTCATCCCTTGCAGCTTATCAGTGTTAGGAATAGAAAGATCAATGTTTATCTCAGACTCTGTCATCTCTGCCCTGCCGATGTAAGAATGGTCCTGAAGAAGGCCCCCTTAGCTCACCTGAAATGCTTCATGTTGGGGACATCACTGACAATGCTGGCACAGCAATAATTCCATTTTCATGTGCTCTGAATGCTGCCAGTCCCCATGCCAGCTTTAATCATGAGTGTGAACACACTAGGAGCTCCGTGGCAAGGGAATCCAAGGCAGAATCAGCCTGTCAGGCACCTTGCTTTTGACAAGCCCTGACTTTGCAAAGTGCAGCTCCAGCTTTGAACATTTCCTACTTTTTGCCAGAGTCCCACTTCTTTCCATTGTTAGAAGGATTTCAAAGATTGTCCCTGCTTCTCACAGAGTCTTCCCTCTCTCCTTCTTTCAAAGTACCCAGGCCTCAATTTATCCAATATGGACTTGGGCACAGCAAAGTGCTTATCTTTTACCACTGCAAGCTGCTTCCCCCAAGGCTTGAGTTAAATCTGCTTTAATAAAAAACACAGAGCTTTAGTCAATTGGGACAGAAATGATTTCTCTTCTGCACTATTGGAATGCTGCTTTCTATGTTCAATAGCATATTAGAAGCAAGTCTCTAATTGGCCATATAGTACCAAAGATCTGACTATCTAATGTGAGAAATCAACATCATGAAAACTTTGAGAATATAAAAAAGAAGCAAGGGAAGACCACAGGTCATTTTCAGCCATTCCCTATCCATTTAAACCCCATAATTACAATATTATATTTAGTATCAAGGGATGGTGTTACATGTGAGATCATCATAAGACCAGAATAATCATCCTAAACAAAAAATAAATTAATCACTGACCTCTGCTGTTAAAATGAGAATTTCACAGAAAAACCCCAAACACATTGAAGTCCAATTTACTCAAATGTTCCATGTTCTTTATCTCCTATAAGGCTCTGAAGCGGAGTTTCTTTAATAAAAATGACTGATGTACACCAGTTGCTCCAAATTACACATTTATATGTATTCACTAGAGCCCATGTAACCCACCATGTGCAATATCACCAGCTTCTGCTGCAGTTTTTCACTGAGAGAAGGGATAAAACTTAGAGTTTTTATTTACACAGAAATGAAACAGAGCATATTCCCCAAATACAGATGTGCAAACCTGTCAATCTATTTCTGGTAAAAACATAACCAGCCAACTATTCTCTTTATGATCTGTTATATTCATATTACAGTAGCACTTTCACTGTCAGCAAGGACTCCTTGGCTACTCAGGGATCAAAGCAGAGCAAACCTAAATAAAATTGCCAGTCTGGACAAGGACTGAGCCAAAATCACTCTGAGAAGAGTCTCCATTGTGTTTCATAACACAACATACAATGGAGAAAATAAGGAGAAGTGTGAAAAAAGACAAGTTACACACCTGGTAACTTCCCCCAGGTGGATGGGACACAGGGAGTACAAAGGCCCTGATGTCCTCTGGGTGGTGGCAAGAAGGTGATCATCTCCCAGTGCTTTGGGACTGGGTACTGGCACATATCCCCATGGTCCTCTGGCCAGACAGACCACTTGCATAACAGGGAGGGTGGGAATGATTGCAGGAGTCGTGGGCCAAAGGTGCTTTTGCCCCCTTGCAGTGTCCTGCTCCCTCTCCTTAGGAAGGAGGATGAAGCCCTGCATCCAGTCATCTCCTAGACCTTTTAACTGTATACCACACACACACACACACACACACTTGCATGTTCTCCACTTTCTCTGCCAGCATAACTGGAGACAGAATTACAATGACACATAATTGCAATGAAAAAGCTGGCTAGAAGTCATTCCAGTATTATAAAAGAAGTCCCATTTATTTTGTTTATTAATTAATAAATAATTACTTATTTGCAGATACAGTTGCATTGATGGAACATGTATCTTCTTGGACAGATGACTTAGGCACTGAACTCCCAAGGAGGAGCTGACAAAAATCCAGGCATGTGGGCCATTTCAATTAAACTGAACTCTCTAAAACAAATCCAGCATTTTCCACGAGGAAATTCAAGCCCCTGGGACAGAGCCATGGCTGTGGGATGGCAGTCCAAGTCTGCCATGTGACAGCTGGACTGTTGGCATTGCAGTCACGCCACAAGGAGAAGGAGATTCAGAGGGAGGCAGCTCTGGCCCTAGAATGAAGGACTAGTTAAGTCAGGTTCAGCCTCAGTCACTCCTGCCAAGGAAGAATCACCACTGCAAAGGACCCTCAGGGCACCAAGAAACGAAACATGCACAAAGGCCATGTGCAGGAGTAGGAAACAATGAAAGCAATGTTCCTGTCAGCCTGCTGTGCTTCCCTGCATACCAAGAGCCTGCTGTGTTCTTTAGTCCTAACCACAGCCTGCTGGCAAGGCAGAACTTGGCTTGGTTTGCCTCAACACCTCTTTCACCTACACCTTAATGTCACTGTCACAAAACACTGCTTTCCTACAACTGCTTTCAGGACTATTGCACGTTTCCCATAGCACCCCTCCCCCCCAAAAAAGGGTTAATTTACAGCTCTCACTCTGCCTGGTACTGACCTCTTCAGCCCTGTCTCCCACAGCAGCAAGGGAAACATCCCCCCAACAAACACAAACACGATAGGGCAAGGAACGAAAAGTATTTGTTATTTGAAAAGTGTCATTTGTCTTCCTTCAACACACAAATATTTTGTGCTCACCATCACAGGCATTACTGCTTTCCTATACTGATATGCAAATGGCAGTTTTATAGGTATGTTACATATATATATAGGGTTGTTTACATGGATGCATGGGTGTATTTGTTCACACATACTCCCACAGCCTAGCAAGAAGTTGGCCAGCAGCATGGGCTAGGCCAGAGGCAGCTTTGCTGATGGGTTCCTACTCAATACCAGGCTGGGACCTGGAGCAATACTTTTCTAATATCATTCATGCCCTGTGGCAAAGTGCAGAAAGCTTTGGATACAAGACAAACCTCACTTTCTTATCTACTCTCTCCCCAGTTTTTTTAATTTCACAGAATCATAGAATCATTAAGGTTGGAAAAGACCTCTAAAATCATTGTGAGTAACAGTTAACTTAGCACCAAGCATTCATCACATCTTTTGAACACTTCCAAGGATGGTGATTCCACTGCTTCCCTGGGCAGCTTATTCCAGTGACTGAGCCCCCTTACAGTGAAGAAATGTTTCCTAGTGTCCCATCTAAACCTCCATGGAAATTACTCCTCAGGTAATTTTCTCAGGTGCTGTCACTTGTTACTTTGGAGAAGACCTTCACCTTGCTACAACAATTTACTTACAAATTTTCCAGGTCAAAATCCCCTCTGGGAGCTGTTCAGAGACACAGTCCACTGTGAATGAAGCTCCCTGAAGGTGGCAGAAAGGGCTGATGGAAATGAAGAAGTCCTACTTGAAATGTATTTGGTTTCCAAGTTGGGACTGTCTCCTCTTTAAATGCCCATGTTTCAGTTCACCTTTACAGCAGAGGGAAAAATACACCACCCTGCTTTCCTCACATACCTGGCAGCAGTATAATGGAGCATCCCATTCTCCACAATAACAGTTTTAGGAGACCTTTGACAAAAGGGTTCAGAAGTGTGCATGTCTATGAAATAAATGACAATTAAAGAAGTAAAAGGGACCTTTTTAAGTACATATATAAATTTTTGTCATCAAATTACCATTCATTTTTTAATCTGTGCACAGATACTTCATATTCGTAGTCTTCCCTTGGAAATGAAGCTTTTATCCTGTCTTCTGAGAGCCTACTTCTTGACTTGTGGCCCTTAAGGGCATTAAAATTTGTAATACCATACACACACACACACACACACACACACACACAAAATCTTGTGCACTCTGATAGGCTTTAAGATTTCATAGGTTTTGTCTAAATGCACCATGGAAAACTCTAACGGATCTATTTGTCTATATTTTAACATGTGGATGAGATGCTGCTCTATACTGGATAGACATTATGCTGTATAGAGTGACAGCAACAGAGAAGTGCAACATGAATAGCACCATCAGTTTACAAAATATTGGTGACTAAGAAAAATATTTATAGTAAGAGCCACTTCCCTCAGTTTAACAACTTGAAAATGAATTCTTCTTCTGGAAACACTCTTGATTTTTATAGTTTTTTAAAAAAAACTTTCTTTCAAAATGAGCCTTTTTTCAGGGGAGACTGCATTTGCTGAGTTCCAAGTCAAATTTAATTAAAATTTTAATGTTTTCAGAACAGGATCACAGGATAATTCAGGCCACAAAAGATCTCAGGAGATCTCTGTGTGAACCTCCTGGTCAAGGAAGGTCATCTCTGAAGGACACCCCAGGTTGTTCAGAGCTTTATTCACTCAGGTGTTGAAAACTTTCTGGGGTGGAAAACTGAACAATGAATGTTTATTCAAATATGGGCATTTGGCTGAATATGCTTAAAACTCAAACATACCAGTACAAGCTTCTTCATTTCCAACCCACACCTCTGCTGCAATCAAATCTACCAAATCACAGAATGTGTAACAGGTGAAATCAACCACAGAAAATCATTAAAATCGTTAATCCAAACCCCACTGTAATCAGTGAAGTGATGCCCTTAGTGTTTGTCTAAGAGAAATGTCTCAGTAAGTGGCACTGAGGAAAGGAACTGTCAGGTGGGACAGGACAGGTTGTGAGCACATGGCTCTTGTCAGGGATGGAGGAAGGCTGAGAACTGAATTCAGGTTAAGGAAGGAGACAAACCACAAAGTGGGTCTGTGTCCCAGGAGAGGCCTCTGTACTTGGAAATTTTCTGAAGGAAAACTCTGTCATAAATATTAACACTGGGAGAGTGGAGCAGTGCCTGTGTCCTGTCTCCACACTGTATTCATTAACAAAAGGCCTCATTCATCCCTTTCTTCTCAGGAAGGCAAGAGCTGCTTCACTGAAAAAAATCCTGTAAAAATTGCCTAAGATGTGAATCAGGCTGAAAGTCACTGGCATAATTCTTCTTTAGAGCTTCTGCACTTCAGTTATAACTGGGGAAAACAGTGTGAAAATGAGACAGAAAAAACTAAGCCAATACTCCAAATACAGATATTTACAAGCAGGCACAATACATTCAATTTTTCCATCTTTTCACCTAAGTTTCCTCGTTAACTGTGATGATAAAAAAGAGCTTATGCAAGGATGAGTGATATTTTCCTACAAATTTTCAAAGAAAAGTGATAATTCAAAGAAGAACTTTTCTAGAAATTAATACTTTGGACGTCCTGAATATGTTGTTTGTCTGTTTGTTTGTATTAAATCACAGAATTCACATGATCAAACTTAAGTACATTTTGCAGGTTTTAAAAGTTAGTTCCATGTTTCAGTGGGAGCCTGAAAACTAAACAAAACACATTTCAATTACAACAGCTAAGAACCTCTTGTCCTAACCAACAGTTAAATACTGTTGCGGGATTTCATTCAACTTTGCTCCTCACCAAAATATTTCAGGCCAAGTATCAAGATAACCTGAAGTTTTAAGTTGCATTATAAAGAAATCCTGACTCTGGGGAAACCTATTTGGGCATTATCAAGAAATATAAAGAATTCAGCAGCATATTAGTGGGCACTGCAAAAGTACATGGGAAATCTCGAGCAGCTGTAACTGTATTCTGGTTGTTTAAAAGGGTTTTTTTTTTACATGGCTCTTGTATTGTGCATCCAGTATACAATCTTCTTGTCAATGACTTCAGGGCAATCAAGGTGTGCAAAAAATGGATCTTGCATATATGGCATATCTGTAGCCACAGACTTTCTACATGTCAATATAGTTCAAAGGCAGTGAGTGAGGAAAGTTCAGTAGATGTAGCGTCAGTTCCAGGCCTCATAGGATGCATAGGATGGTCTCACAGATTTTATTTAGTGTCATGTATCATGCAACACATCTGGGCAACAGGACACTTGCTTTGGCTATCCCAGCCTTCTTAATGACAAAGCAGCAGCAGCAGCAAGCAGTGGCTTTACATTGTCAAATGTATTTGTCTAGCTGGCATTGCCCCTTCATCTCACTGATAGTTTGGTGCTTACTCAATTTCTCTTTCCTTCAGAGTGGTCATTACTTTGCATCTTTCAACATGAACAGCTTCCTTTTCCTTTCCCACCCAAACCACAATGAGATTCAGACAAAGTGTTGCACAAATATCAAATCTGCATGTGCTTTTGTGTGCATGTGTCTGTCCAAACAGTTCTTAAAAACACTAGCTGGCATGTTTTGTTACTTCAGTTATCAAGATACTCCTTCAGCAGCAAAATCATCTAAATTGGTGAGGGTGACAATGCTAGTGCTTTGGGTTGGGCTCACATCCTTGCCTAAGTGAACTTGAGTTTCTCCAGCATCTTGATGGTAGGAGTAGGAGGCTGGTTCAGTATCCACAGACTCAGAGTATCTGTAGTCCTGCAGGCCATCTTCAGGCAGTTCAGCTCGTTCTGGTGCAGCAGGCACTGACCAGGCAGGCTCAGAGAGCTGAGAAGGTGATTTCAGCACAGCTACTGATGAGGCTGGTAAAGGCAGCACTCTAGGGTAGGAGGCATAGGGAGAATTCTTCATTTCTGAAGAGGTGGGCTGGTGTAAGTTCTGTTCCAAGGAAGGGACTGAGACTTGAACATATTTGCCTGTTTCTGGGTCATAAAATGTCTTTACATTCACTTCAGCTGGTAAATCAACTACATAGTATTGACCAGAGTCAGGGTCCTGGAGCAGTTTCCGCTGGGTTGAAGAGGGTGAAGGGTTTGCTGCTGGTGCAAGCCTAGATTTCCCAGGAGTGGTTTCTGTGGGAGTAAAAGTTGAGTGAAGGGGAGGATGAAGGGGGGAATATACTAAGGGTGAAGCAGATGCTGCTGTCTCTCCAGAATGAGTAGGCCTTTTCCCTACGGCATATGCATGCTCAGTCTGGTGGTTTTTCTGCTGCTCTTGCACCTTTTTCCTCTTGTTTGCCAGCTTTTTAGCCCGACGCAGAGCCTTTTCTGTTTTTGGTGGCACAGTGGGTGGCTTGCCTGCTGGTCTCCCACCAAGTCCCCTGGGCTCCAGTCTCCCATCTTCCCCTGCGACATCCAAAAGCAGATTCCTCTGTGCCGAACTGATTATCTCTTCTGCAGGCATATAAGCTTGTCTCTCTAGTGCCATGTTCAACAAGGCAGGATTTGTAACATCCCCTGTCTCTCTAAGGCCAGAAATAGTGGGTTTATCTGACAATGAACTGGCAGCAAGAGAGTGCATTGTGTTTCCTGACCTGGGGCTTCTGACAGCAGGGCGTGAAAGATTTTCTAACAAAGGTGCATCTTCTGGATGCAGGATATCCTCTAAAGTGTCGTTGGATACAGAAGAACATGTGTGGTCCTCTAACATGGAGCCAGTCACAGGGGAAATTGTCTGCCTAGTGATTATTTTTTTTGCGCAAGAGCCCCCTTTGCGGTTAGATAAATGATGATTCTTAAAGTAATTTTTCTTTCTTTCTGCAGGATAGCTGTTGTTTTGAGCTTGGTCATTTTCCAGGCCTGTCATTGGCTGTTCTAAGCTGTGTCTTGCCTTTGTAGGCTTCTTTTCACTTCTACAGACACTTTCCTCATCCATTTTCCCAAATTTATTTAACAACACATAAATCTTTTCATCTTCTTCCGTCAGTTTTCCAAATGAAAAGCTCTCTGTATCTTCCAGAAGAGTGGGATCCACTGTTACTGAAGTAGATCCAGACTCACTGGCTTCTTTTTCTCTGTCAGTTGCTCCATCTGTCACGTTCTGCTGCCCTCTGTGTCTCGATGCCCACCAGCCCCCCTCCTGGGCGTGCAACATGTTTCGGTGCCGCTTGCTGTACACTGCTGGGGACATAAACTTACGTTCCATTTCCCTATAGCTGCTGCTCACTGAGTCATCCAAGGAGAATGACCGGAGCAGGGGCAGCTTGACAGCCCTTATCACCTGAGGGGACCTGAATGTGTTATCTTTAATCATAAACAGACTGGGTTTGGTTGAGCTTGAAGATGATGGTGTTTGTGTTTCCTCAGACCTGGGGATGGACATGTCTCTAATACTGTCAGATGCAGAATTTGTGCTGTCAGCCTCTTCCCTTTTCTCTCTCCCTATCTTCTCTTTCATCAGGCTCCTCTGTTCATCCCCAGTAACACTTCCCTCCCTCTTCTCTGCTGCACCAGTACCAGGGCTGATACAAGCATAATATTGCAGTTCATCTTCCCCAACCTCTTTCCCTTTCTCCTTGTGTCTTTTCTTACTTCCTGAACCTGTTTCACTGTCAGTCCTCTGGCTCTCTTGGAGGCACGTCTGCTCCATTAGGGGCACTGGCAGAAATGGCTCTTCCTGAAGTGGCTGCTCCACTGTGGAGACAAAGGATTGCTCTGAGGAACTAGTGCTTCTTTTGCCTCGTGCTTCACGGCCAGGTACCACAATGGTGGTTTGGGCGCCACTGTAAGGCTCATCTTCTTCTGGTGAGAGTTGCTTTAGGAGTGTTTTGAAGGCAAAATTTTCATTCTGAATAGCAGCTTGTCTTTCATTTTCCTCACCCTGCACATTGTGATTTTGCATGGGCTGCCCAGCTTTTGTATCTACATTGTCTCTACTGAATGGTCTCTTTGCTGTGTACTGCTGATGTTTTCCTAAGTCAGGTTCATTTGATTCATGTCTGAACGAGAGGAAATTTTCGTCATCCTCTGTGTTTTTAACCAGATCTTGGTGTTTTGAATTGTCTTGCTTCATGCTGTCTCCAGTTTGGTAAAATGGAAGGTCTTCTGTTGTCTGGGGTGATCTCAAAGTCAGATAATTGCCTCTGAAGTGTCCAGTTAAATCAGTTTTATTGTCATTTTCATGAACACTGCTAGACAATACATAAGCTATATCACTCAATTCATCTTTCTCTGTAATATTTTTCTCGCTTTTGTCATGTGAAGTTGAGAATGAGGGATCCATTTTGGTACTCTCCTGCATATTTTCCCTGGTTTTATTTTTCTCCTCCAAGGCCCTTAACAGGGGAGAAGGGGTATAAATGCTTTTAACACGTTTGCGCACATCCTTTAAGTTAAATAACAGACTCGATGCCGTCAGCCTGCAATTATCCCAGGATCTGTAATCATCCACGGTGCTCTCCTCAGGGTCTCTTGAGGCCATGCTCTCCGTGGGAGGAGGTGTCAGTGGGATCAGCTCCCTTTCAGCAGTGTCCATGTCCTGTTTTGGGGGTATGACAGGTGTTAGGAGCTCGCTGATGTTGAAAGAGGGGCTGATGGATCCAGGGGAGTTTGCCTGTTTAGCCAGAGGAGACACACGCAGACCAGGGTCAGCACCAGTCGCCTTTTCAGACAATGGGGTCCTGTGGCTGTCTGTGACCTTCTCCTTTGCAGCCTGTCTCCTCCCTGCTGCCCTTTCTGCAGCCCTGTGTCTCCTCCAGGGTGGGCAGGCACTGCCCAGCCGGGGGCTCTGGGGTTTCTCCTCAGCTGAGATGCCCTGGGGTTTCGGTGGAGGAGGACTGGGTGTCTCAAACCCGAGTGAGGGTGAAACCATGCTGTGGGACACAGACTGGGGTGACACAGAGCCTTGGGACAGGGCAGTGGGGGACAGTCGAGCTGGCACTGGGGGTGGTGGCACAGGAGGGGCTTCAGGGCTAGGGGGTGCTGGGGGATGGCACGGGGGTGGGAGAGGAGGAGCTGGTGGGGCAGGGGGTGGTCGAGGGGGACCCTGGGGTACATGGTTCCTTGGGGGAGGGGTGGGAGGGAAAACAACAGGGAATTTGGTTTCTAAAGGGTGGGGACCCTGAGGGACGACTCGGAGAGAGAAAGAAGCTTCTTGTAGAGTTGGCTTCATCTGAAAATCTTTCTCTTTCTTCTTAGCAACAGTGGTCGTGGCAGGTGACAATTTGTGTTCACCTGTGTGTGATCCTTTAACAAATGGTGATTCTTCCAGGTATGCATGACCTTCCTTTTCCATTTTTATGTCAACAAATTCCTCTTTTTCTGACATTTTTTTATGATGAACATTCCATGATTCAAAAGCACTATTCTCACTGTGAAGAAAACTACCTTTTTTTGCTGGCTCACTAACTTTCAAGTTTCTGTTTTTTAAAGCCTTCTTAGAAGAATGGGAAAAATTTGACTTGGCTACTTTTGACATCTCAACCAGCACAGGATAATAACCATCAGAGTCCCCATAACTCAGGTCTATTTTATTAGGTCTTATCTGTGGCTCATGTTTGCCACTGAGGCAGTGGCTACCTTGACTAGCCTCAGAAAATTCAGAAAGTTCCTTGTGGATGCTTAAAATGTCTGTATCATCCCAGGAGGCAGCATCATTGCCCTGATTTATTTTGTATTTTTGAAAGCTATTCTTAATGGGCTGCTTATTTGTTATCAGAGAACTTCCTGACCCTTGGTCTGCAGTCTTGTCAAACGTCTTAATCAATGAGGACACTTTTGAAACATGCTTATTGTTCCTTGAACCAGGGACTGGCAAGCTCAATTTCCTCTCCATGGCAAAGGTGTTGTTTTTAGCAATCCTCTTCTCCTCCGAAGCACACTTAGGTAACTGCTGGAATGTAGAAGCCCATATTGTATGTTCATTGTTTCTTGCTGTTAACTTGTCACAGACATTGCTTTTCTTGATGTCATGGTTTAACGTCCCTGAGTGAAATTTAGCAGACAACTGGAGGGCAAAGTCAGGTGAAATGGAAAGTTCTGGCTCATTGTAAGGGTCTTCGAGTTCTGCTACACACAAACTCTTGAAAGCCCGAGCTGTGAGGCTGCTCACTTCTCTGTCTGCGTCATCCAGGAGACTCCCAATACTTGAGGAGTCACTGTGTCCTTCTGTATGTTTCTTATTCCCCTGCATTGTTCATGAGAGTCATGGGTGAAGTGTCCAAAGGATTAATTTCAGATGTTGAATAGGCAGGTGACTTTGTGAGGCAGATCCAGCTGTTTGCAATTCACAAGCACAAAGCCATTCTTCCAGGTGGTGCTGCTGCACATTGACTCATCTTACAGAATAGCTGAAGGAAACTTTCTTCTCTGCAAAGCCAAAAATTACAAATTACCATTTTTCTATATTAACACTATTAGACAGAGAGCATTTTCCAGATATATCAGTCACCGACTAATTTTGTGATGCTAGCAACACAATGAACAACATTAAAAATCACTGTTATTTTGATCAATTCAAGTTGCTCATGCTAGATAGTTGAATTTCTGGAAAGAGCCATTAAAGAAAGTATTTTCTTTTTCTTTTTTTTTTTTTTTTTTTTTTTTTTTTTTTTTTTTTTTTTTTTAGCTCTTAAACAAGGTCATAAGAAACAAATTTCAAGTACTTCCCTTTCCATTACCAACCATAAACACTTCCAAGTGCTGTGCATCCATTTAGAAAAGAAGGTTAGCCATTTTTGGCCAGGAAGAATTAGCAACAAAAGTTGCTTAAAAAAAGTTGTCACTGAGTACATCATTGCACGCAAGGTCCAAAATGAAAGTAAAGTCAATAAAACTTAATTGTCACAGCTTTGTCATTATAATTGCATTATAATTGCCATGAACACAACTCTTGTCTGAGAAAGAAGAGTGGCACTACAGGTAGAAAGGATTACTGTGAATGTTCCAGACAAAGAGTGCTGGGGCTCAATTTAGGCACCCATAGCAGGATACAGTGGGGTTGTGCTGGTTTGTTGGATTGCAGAGGCTGCTAACATCAGCTTAGCCAGCAGAAGGCAGGAGTGCCCCGGGGACTGCGGCACACCCACTACAGCAGCACAGGGAACAATTGATTTCAGTTCCAGCACTGCTGAGAGCTAAAGGCAACCCATTCAACCACAGGCTGATTATGACACACAGTCAGGGCCCACAGTACTGAGGTTTTTGTGTATCTCCCGTCTGAACACAGGATGGGGGAATCTTTTAATTGAACAAGTGAAAACAACACAGACCCTTTTGCTGTACTTGAAATCTCTACACTAAAACTTCTCACAGTTTCTCTGTAAATTCTTTAGATGCTTATTCTCACATCCGAGGACTTGAGCAGAGTTTTGACTAACTGCAGAGAGACTCAGTTTAAAAGCATACTCCAGAACTGGCTGAAACTTTAACGAAAGTCTGGTCTGTATCTCCATTTCCTCCTTACAATGGCAGTATGAACTTGTGATGAGCTGAAACACCACAGGTCACATCTACAGTAGAAGACATCTACATCTCAAGCTTGAATCCACTGATTCAGCTTGTAGAATGGAACAATGAAATTCAGATCTAGATTCCAGCCTCTCCAGGTGTCCAAATCCCTGATTCCACCTTGGTCCATCTCAGTGATGCTCTTGGAAGGACCTGTTTTTCTCTATGGCGAGCCAGTGCTGGTCAAAGTATGAAAGGTAAGAGGAACTGAGTTTAATCAGCTAAATTACTCTGGCTCAGTTGTTTCTTCAAATGAAAACACTCCTCACCTTCCTTTTCTAAATAAAAGAATCTCAGCCAACCTATTTTTAGACTCCAGGTATCATAGTGAATTTAGATCCTATCCTTCCAGCCATGCAATTCCAATGACTTATGCACAACTACAATAGATTTACACCACAAATAAAATGAGCCTAACGGAGCTTCTCTATCTTACTTTGTACAAAGATTTTTCAAACATGAGTTTCACTTCCCTCACAGACATACATCCTTCTGTATAATGCAGCAAGAAAAAAGAGAAGACAAATGAAAGGTCATTCTGCTCCTGGTTTTGATTCTTAGCTTTTATATAAATGAGAAATACAAGTACATACCTGCCTTAAAATTTTGCTTCTTGTTTTTAGAACTCACTCTCATACTTGTATTTGGCTTCTTTTCTGACCATCTTTAGTGAGGAGGTAGAAATAGTCCAGTGATGTAGATTCCACAGAAGTAGTGTCCCAGGATGTCTCCCGCCTTCAGCATTTTTTTGTTCCTAAGTGAACTCTGCAATTTGAAAACAAAGGTATTTGTTTGCATGATCTGAGGATTGTTTTGTTCATTTGTTCACTCCCATTTTACAACCATTTTAGGGCTGATTTACAGGATTTCTTACAAAAAGAGACAGCTGTCCATCCCAGAGTGACAATAACAAATACCTGTTGGGTTTTGTGGAGCACAGTCAGGTTCCTAGCAAACAACTGTCACAATCTCCAGCACACTCTGGTAGCCCCAGCAGGGACAGGCAGCTGAGTGAGCAATGATTTCCTGGCATTCTGCCCTTTGCAAAGGCTGGGTGATGACTCCAGGCTAAAAAGAGGAATTCTTCCCTGCTGTGCCACCCTTTCAGAGGGACTGAGAGAAAAATACATGCCTCCACTCCACCTGTATATGGATTTCTACTGTCAACAAATACAGATGTCCATCTGGTCAACTTGGAACTGAAGTAGCTGAGGTTTGAAAGTCCTTGATTTTCACTGTCCCTGTGGTAAAGGAGATGAAAGCTGGACAGCTGGCATGGTAAGGAGCAGTAAACAAAATATCTTTTTGCTTCCATGCATGAACCAGAGGCTGGAGATGCTAAAGGAAAGCTCAGCCATGGTGAACATGAATTGCTGCCATTCTTCTATGGAAACCCCCAAGGTTCAGGCCAGTTTGCCTAATCTTTGCAAGAAAATATCAATTTCCTACAAGGAGAACTGTCTGGCCCTGAGGTAATGTGCTTTGAGATAGCAGAGTCTTCTCAAAGGAAACTTTTGAGTCAGCTCATGGTATTCAAAATCTATGGGTAAAAGTGGCAATCACACACTGTGATTGTGTCCTGCACCTCACCTGAGGAATGGTAGCTCTGTGTTTAGGGATAAGCCTGTACCAATCACAGCTTTTTGTTGTCTAAGATGTGTAGGTAAAAAAAAGTTAAAGTAAAGGAAAAGCAAGCAAACAACAAACAGAGCTATGTCTGGTTACAGCCAGATGTAAAAGGGTATCCTCTCTCCAGACATGTACAGTGAGTCTTCTCTTTGCTCAGAGGTTAAATTACAGTTTTACTGCTTCTGTGGTACTCTTAACAGTGCAAAGCCAACACAGACATGGGAGATGGTGATAAAGTTCTGTCTCACTCATTAACGGGGCTGCTGATTACTCTCCAGTAGCACAATGTTTATCAGTGCTTAGTGGTGGTGGAGCCTGAACCAGGAGGAATCTTGGCTTTCAGATCTCATGGACGGAGGTCTGGAGAAATATATTGTCTCCTGTAAACTGAGAACTTTTGCTGAAAAGTGAGTAGAGTAACTATAAGCATGGAGATCATGATGTAATCTCAACAATTATTTTCCTAGATGGAGTCACAGTTACAAAAACAACTCGGCGCCACTGATGAAGGAAAGAATAGTGACTGCCACTGTCCCTGAAACCCTTGTGACAATCCTTGTCTTGCCTGGACATAATACAAGTGCTTGTAAAGTATAATGTTTCAAGCTGGAAAAGCTGCATCTGCACCAAGTGTTCAAGGTGCAGACCATTCCTGGGACTGGATGGAAACAGCAGCACTGTACTGATGTAGCTATTCCTCGTATAAATATGATAACAACTTCTTAGGCAAAGAAGTTGTTCCTGACTGGTTTAATAACCTGGTAAAGTCCCGTTTCTTTACCTTTTGGACAAATATGGCCACTAACAACCAAGGTGCAGTATTTGAGCTTAGGTCAGGATTCAGCTGGTTCAAACATTTAAGGATGTCTGAATTTAGTCTTTGTTAAAGAAAAAGGAAGGCAATTCTGGGCATCTGAAACCGCCTGGAAATGCTGAGAAATGTATGAGGTGTTAGCAGCAGGCATCATCTGATACGAGCTACTGAAAAAGTTAGCATGAACACAGATTTCAAGCTGTTTAATCCAGAAACCAACCTCCTATCTTGTTTAAATAGGTGGCTTTTTTCAGTTTCTCTTAAGTGCCCAGCAAGTTGTGATGAGGAGGTTAAATTACAGATACTATTCCTGGCCTGGCACAGACTGAATGTCAGCCTTTTTTTTTCACTAGACAGGAGCTGGGTAAACCAGCAAACTCGGCTGGAGCGTATGACATCACTGCTACTGCAATATATAAAGGGCCAGTTGGTTCCCCCACCCCCTTGGGCTGGTATTTGGCTGAAGGGTTATGCCATGAGGCATCACAGTGGCATTTTGGCAGCACCCTCTGGGAGTTGCATAGCGGTCTGAAGTCAGCAGCATGGCGTTACCCATGAGAATGAGAAGAGAAGGAAAGATTTTTTTTTTTAAATCTTTGTGAGCTGGTTTCTTCAGGTGGTGCTCTCTCTGTGGCATCCATCCACAGCTCCAGCTCAAAACTCAGAGCCCTGTGGTAACTGTTGGCTGATGTTTATTCAGCAGCATGCTCCACTTCCACACATGCTGCTTCTTTAAGTTTCCAGGGGCTCATAATGACAATAAATAGTTAATGCTCCTTGCCATGGGAAATAGGAGAATCCCTAATGAATTGAGGACTTTGTTGCATAGGTTTGTATTTGTTCATGGCACACACAGGAGTTCATAACCAGATGAGAGCTCTGGATGGAAAAATGTCTCCTCAGCTTTGTGTCATCAAGCTGAGGCAGCACTCCCAGCCATGGCAGCTCCTCCCTGGCCCAAGTGGGGCTGGCTCAGTGAGGTCCCTTGGATATTGCTGGAAAATCCTGCATGGCAGCAGGGATCAGCACATGAATGAGTACCGAGCTGCTGCTGCTGGTGGTCAGTGATCACAGCACTGATGGATTCATTGCGCATTTAGGAAAACAAACAAAAAGGTGTCAGGCAGTTAACATGTGGACCCAGGGGAGGATCACAGCACCCTCAACAAGCAAGGGAGCTGCCTCCAAAAGAGGCAGCAGTCCTCAAGCCACATTTCCCTGAACTGTCAAGAAAGGCAATTTCTAAATTGAGGTGGACATAAAATTAAATCTATTAGCACAAGCCTCTGTTTCTCTCATCCAACAAGATCACTTTCACCAATTCTTTGTAGTCATAAAAGGAAACCAATGTGAATTCTCTTGCTTGGGGAAAGGGAAACCACTTTACTCAAACAAAAATACCCACCCCAGCAGATGGAAGATGATCAAGTGGATCTTTCTAGCTTAGGGTGAAAATCCCAAATGCTGGCAGAAATGGCTAGCATAGAACAAGGTGACCTCAGCTATTCCAGCATCAGGTCTTTGATTATTGCGCTGGAAAGCAAGGCAAAGAAACCATGTGTCTGAACCGAACCAGTGTAGGAAATGGGTCCATTCCCTTTGAGGATTTGGCCTGGCAATTATGGCTCGAACAGCTTGTTCTGGGCCAGAGGAGAGGAGAGACTGTTCTTGACTTTGGGCCAGCTTCTGTTCTCAGTTACGCTGGTATAAATCTAGAGTCATTTTACAGACGTCAGTAGAATAACTGAGAACAGAATTGGTGACTGAATACATCAACTTCCTCAGCCAGCACTGTGTGCTATCCAGAAGCTACATCTGCAACTGTAACCACAGTAAAGTGAAATTCATCTGCGAAGAGCCAAACCTCACCACCATGAGGTATTCAGACCAACATGCAAAGGAAAGGGGTTAGAACCAATACCACATTGTTATGCCACCAAATCATGCCCTCTGGACAATTCTGATTTTCTCACCTGTATTGCTCATCACTGAAAACAGCAGCACATTTGGGATAAAGTAATGTTGCTCTTTTCTGCAATATTCACTAGAATACACAGATCTAAGAGTGCAGGGGTAGGCATGGTACAGTTCCAGACTGCACCAGCAGAGCTGGCTGCCAAACTGAATTGCCATCATGTGGACAATATCAACTTTTGGAAACATGCTTGTGCATGTGTTAGGGGAGGTTGTTCTCATTTAGATAGCTTTTGAAATTTCACATGGAATAAAGATTCTGAAGAGAAATTAAATTGGGAATTTAAAAATTTCATTTAGAATTAAAAACTTTGTTTTAAATTTTAGATTATTTCATCATTTTCAGTGAAAAAAGCCTGTGAGAAAAAATATGTATATATACTATAATAGTTATAATAGTATGTTATTAGTGTCCTTAAATCAAAGAGGGTATATGCTATTTAGCATTAACTGAAATCTTTCATTTTATTTTCTATGTCAAACAATACTCTGATGGTACTGCAACAGAGAGTGTGATCTTGTTTTCAAATTTCCCTAAGTAAATATTTCAAATTATAAAGCCCATAAATTTTGAATTATCTTTCTAGGGGAAATGTCATTAAAATGAATATGATTGTGATTTTATTTGTTTAATCAAACCTCTTCTCATTTTTTTTCTGAAAAAAGAACTGAAGTCTTTTTCTTCTTCTACTGAAGCTACTTCATTTGTTCCAATGGAAGCTGGAACCAGGGACTCATCAGTTCAAGGAAGGTCAGTGTAGGCTGGTGGAAGTATGAACACAAGGAAGACATGTACCTAGTTAATGATTGTGTTCTGTATCCTGCTGTGTCCTTTCCTCAAAGGAGGTGAACCTCTTGCAGCCCCAGCTGAAACGCTTACCTTTCCAGCTCAGACCACAAAGCTCCAAACACTGGAAGATGAAGACCTCACATGAAGAAAAATGGGAGGAACAGAGACTGCAAGTGTCTCTACCTTTCCCTTTCTGGTTCAGTGGCAAAGACCCAGCAGTTATTTCCAGCCGGTCTCCGGGCTGCCTTTCCCAATGTCCTCCAAATGCCCCATCCTGCCAACAGGCCTGTTACGTCTGGAAGAAGGAGATGTCTCTCAGAAAGGGTTGTATCTGGACTGAGGCTTTCTTGCAACTCCTGTTCATCCTTTCCATCTCCTGGTTCACTGCCTTTGAAGAGCCGGGAGCATGCAGACGTGACAGGGGAAGTCAAAGGCACAGAGCACATGACTGACACAGGCCAAGGGCAGGTACAGCACTTGACAAACAGCACGAGTCTATGAGAAACACAGGGCACAAGGGATGGTGCTCCTCCTATGACCTGCAGCCAGCACAGACAAGTGACATTTAAGCAACCGAACCCAAACAGTGCGTTTCTTGGCATTAAATGTCTGCCTGGAAAAGGCCACTCTCTGTAACTAGGTCAGTCACTGTACACCAAGATATTTATACAGCTCCCCAGCAATATGGTATATGAACACCTCGTGGCTATTTATCTTTGCAAACTCTCCCACTGCAAGCAGGATCTGTGTCTCATCTACAGGGCAGCAGCTAAGGATGATTTGCCTTAGACTTTACCTTCAACTGGCTGATCTGCCCAAGATCAAAGAGGGCATTTGTGGCAGGGCAGGGAACCAAATCTGTGTTTTCTGAATTGCACAAGAAGAGCTTAACCTTTCTCAGGTAAGGCAAAAATATGCCTTCCCACTGCCCTTCATAACTCATGGTACTTTTATCTCTGGGAGCCCACCCCACCCCACCCCCTTGCAGCTGAGTATGGTGCTGTAGGTTGGCATTATATTGTATAGTGAAATCCAACCAAGTTTGGAGGTGACTGACTGCAAAGATCTCTGCTTCATCTCAGGTGCTTGATACCTAAATATTGCTAAGATTGCTAAAACCCAAGCCTTCCTCACTAGCTGGTGGTGACAGCTGACATGACAATGGTACAGTGCCCTCACTGAGCACTGGAAGGATTTTGGCTGATGAGACAGGTATTCATCTCTCTCCATTCTCAAGAAAGAGTTAGATGATGAAAGCTTCTGAGTTGTCCCTTCCTGAATAAGAGAAAGGAGATTTTCCCACAGCAGAGGGAAAGCTGTGGAGTATCACAGCATTGCAATGGTTAGAGGTGGAAGATGGTAAAGGGGGAAGGGAAATAATAAAAAAAAAAAGAAAATATATAATTTTATAATTATATATTTATAATTTTATGATATATATAAAATAAAATATGGTCAAGAAAACAAATACAATGTTTTGGATGCCTTGTAATCAAGAGCACACCAGACAGTCCCAGTCCCTGTCATGGGAAAATTGTAACCATATCAGCAAGTATGTTAGACACAAATGGGAGACAGGTGTATTCTCCCCTGTGACCTACACGAGGAAATCTGCAGCTAGCAACAAGCCATGCCTCACTTCTCTTTCCAGGCTGGGGAACCTGAAACCATCCCCCACTTGCACTGCCCTCTGCTCATCAGCCCCAACACACTGATACCATCAGCATTGTCAAGTTTGCACTTAAACCATTTAAGCTTCTTGACAAGGAGAGTCTGACCCACACCCACCAGACAGGATACAGTCTCAGGAAATAACAGGCTTGCAGAGAAAAAGGATTATTCTTTTACTGATGGTCTCGTCTGCTCTTTTTCTTTATAACTTCTGGATATTTTCAAGACTTGGACAGAGACTGCTGAATCTGTTTTCTGTTAAGAGAATTCAAAATGCTTGTGCATGCTAGGTTCAAAATGGTTCCAACTTCTAAGCAGTTTTCTCACCCACTGAATTCCACAGGATTTACAGACAGGCAATATACCAAAACACCATAGACAAAAAGATGTAGGTATCAGAGGTGGAGGAGAAGATGGAGGCTTTGGTTTCTAAAATATTCTGGTTCAGGCTGCAGGAACAGAGCTATTTCTCACTTACACCTTGCTGTAGGTTTCAAATGCAGCCAGAAGAGCTCTGCTCCTGAGCACGCAGTGTGGCAGGGAGGGTGATACTCAGTGCATGCCAGAGCACATGACCCAAGCACACAGCCATCCCTTCACATAACATCTCTCCTCCAGTGACAAACTGCTCCTCAACCTTTGTGATTATAACAGAACCATTCCAGTTGAAGGACAAAAGCTGTGGCTTGGCTTCTGCCTGCTATCTGGAGGATGGCATGGGACAGCCCCACACCTATGGGAGGCCTCTGGGAGGGCAGGGCAGAGCCCCCTCTCTGTTGCCCCAGGTATCTCTAGAGGCCATACTACTTTCCTCCTTTCGAGGAGCAAAAGCCAGGAGAAAAATCCCAAACAAGATGACAGTTCCTCCCAGCTGCCTCTTTCTGCATTTTGCACAGGAGTTGCTTTGGTTTTGCCCTCCAGATTCCCTATTCAGAGACTGATTAATTGTTATGATTTAATGGTGTGTCCCCAAGCCAGTCCCTCATTCTTTCACAGTTAATGCACTTGTTATGGTGTTTCATGTGATTATTCTGTGAAGGATATGTGCAAAAGACAGAAAAGGGAGCATCAAGAGATTTAAGGAGAATCCACACTCGTTCCCCAAGAGACAGACTCTGATGACCCTGGCAGAGTCAGTCCCTCAGCAGCTGCAGTGTTGCTGTCAGCATGGGGCTCCCCTAGACCCTCTGAAGAAGCCTGCAGACAAACAATAGCACCAGCCTAGTGCTGCCACCAGCAACTCCCCCACCCCTTCTCCTCAATTCTCCCACACACCACAGAGGTGGCAACTATAGCTACTTGTCTGTAGCTTCATTCCATTCACAAGCCTGCTCAAAGACTGATGTCTCAGTTTTGGAGAGACAGACCAAGTCCCAGTATCACTACTTCAAAGCAGATCAGTCAAAACAAAGAGTCTCACTGAACAATACCACGATAAGGAGCGCTGCCCCACTGCCAGCACAAACCCTGACACAGCTTGCAGGGGTCAGTACCCTCTGAGTATGATGTTATTTCTGCACCAGCATCCTGGGCAGTCCTGGGCACTTATCTCAATTTCTACACAATGAAGCCCTGTGCTTTGAAATATGCAAAGGACAGAGACTGGGACACATGAAATACATCTCGACAAAGCAAAAGCCAGCAGAAGAGTGCAAAATTGTACATGGGTCTATAACAAAGCAGACAAGCAAGCCAAGATGGCCTTGAGGTATGACAGCTTATGTCTGACCCAGGTAAAGTTGATAGACAGAGGCACACCTGAGACTGCAGGAGCTGCAAATTGCCAGAGACTGCTGTTTGCTGACTTTGCTTGTTAAGGTGTAGCCAATTGTTAACCACATACATTCCGTTGAGAGACTCTTCCAAAAAAGTTGCACATGGAAAGTATGAATTGGGTGGCCTTCATGTACCTGACTGTCATACCCTTCTCACAGTCCCCAAAAAGCCTTTGGCACAGTGTGTAGGTAATGGGGAAAGCATCCTTGAAACTAATGAGATGTGGCTATGTGAGAGGCTGAAAATAAAGATGCATCCCTATTTGACCTTTTTGGCTCATAAAAAGATGGGCCTGACTGTTACCAGATGATTTAGATTAATCATTGCTAGCCACTGGCTTCTTGTATATCATTATTTGCAAGCACAGGTGATGGATGTTAAAGAAACCTCAAACTATAATTAACTATCTGCTTTCTATTCCTGTCCAAAGAGGATCATTTGGCAGGGAAACACAAGGGAAACCTTTCTTCTAGGTAAGGGTTGTCCTCTTACAGCTTCAATGCTGCCTTAATTTCTCTGAGACTGCTAAAGGACAGGGGTCTTGGTGGCAGTCTCTTCCACCACACACACTTGCAAGCCATAAAAACCTGGCAAGAAGCAAGAGAGTCATAACACACCAAGCTCAACACACACATACACACACAAATATACATATATAATATATACATACATACACATATACAACTTCAGATATAATCACTGATCCATCCAAAAACATATGCAGGCTTGATTGAAGAGGAGCAACCTCATCTCCAAGGTAAAGTTCCCCTCTGAGTGAAGACATGCAGCTCCCACTGTGGTCCTTTCCCCACACACCTGATCACAGCTGATCACACACAGCTGATCCCAAAATGCAGCACAACCTCAGGCAATGCACAGTTACCTCTAAGAGCAATGAACTCACCCTCTGCTGGGAGCAGCCACAGCTCTGTGTGACCAGCACCCCAGCTGCAGCCAGGCCTGCAGCTAAAAACCACTTGCAGAATTTGCCTCTGCCAGCAACTTTCCCTGTGTGTAACTCAGCTGGACTTAAGAAAGACTGATACAGATGAGTGGAATTTTCTCCCAGCATGGCTCATAGGGTTAGTTGACTTTTCTTCTGGTCTTGGAGGGGTTAATAGTTTTGTGGACTTTTTTCCCACAGCTCTGGTAATGCAAGTACAGGTAAGACAAGCATTTCAGAGAAGAAGCAGGTAGGAATAAGAGGCTACAGAGCAAAACTTCTGTTGGCTTGCAGAGCAGGGGTGCAATTGCACCTGCAAACCTGCACCCAGCTGTGGCCTCAAAGTTACAGCTGTTTGGGTAACTGAGCTGAGAATGCACATATGAATACCTTCCTAATGGCGAGTGTGGAAGCATGGAGAAATGGAGCTGGGGCTCCAGTGTACTGGCAATCTTTTACATCTTAGTGTTTGTCACAGACCTCATCCTTCAAGCATTTAACTGAGGACATTTGCTTTTTAAGCGGTCAGTTCCTTGAAGAAGTGAAGGAGGAGAGCCACAGACTTTGATCCTGTCCAGAAAGCTTATTTGTCCTTCTTATCTCTTCTCTCTTCTCCTCCCCTGCCTCCCTCCCAGAAATGTCAGAGGACTAGAGAGGAACCCTCTAGCTGGCACTGTACAAATCCAGTATGAATCAGTCACACTGGTCTGCTGCTGTAAAACTTTTCTCTATTCAGATTCAATCAAATTGCCAGTTTACAAGTAATTTAAAAAAGCACAAGCAGTTTGGCTTCTCAAGCTCGATTTTAATTATTTCTGTTCTTTTTTTGCTACTGGGTTCTGCAGCTAGACTAATAAAGTGCAGTTCCTTAGGACAGGAAACTAAGAAGTTCTGCAACAACTGGAGTAAGAAAAACCTATGCCATTTAAGAAATCTTCCAACAATTAAAACTGGATGCAAGTCATAGTCACAGTCATTTATTGCGGCCTCTTAGCACTGCATAGATATTTGAACTATCTTAATTTTTCAGGCTGTGTACCATGGTAATTACTTTTTATAAAATATTTAAATTATTCTATTCCTATTTGTTCCAAAAAAAGAAACATCCAACAGCCTTCCAAACCATATACAAATCACTGGAGTTTTAGAGAGTAGCTTATCTGTAGCAATAATCACCTGGAAAGTAAAACCAATACATATTTCTTTAAAGTTGTTTACAGCACAATGTACAAAAAATTAAATGGAGCTTCATATCAATTTAGTGCTCTTTTTAAAAGATCATGCTCTTTTAAAATATCATGCCCCTTTGCAAAATAATTGCATGTCATAACTACTATTCACTGCAAACAAATCTATGTGTATGTCTCTTTCCACACACAGACTTTCAGAGGCAATCCTGCATTTCTCTGAGAAAAAAAAAAAAAAAAAAACTGGATAAAATGAAAGGACATTCCACTTCTAATCACTGAAGAAAAGATTTCAATGATGTTTGATTTCTCCTATCTGATCAATCACATTACTGATCCTTGAGTGCACACACGTTCACAGGAACAACCACTCTCCACAATTTTCCTGTTTTAAAACCACCCAGACGCTTCCCCCTTACCTTCTGTGCTCCAGCTTCCTGACAGGGACAATGCAGGGCTGTGCTTTCTTCCCTTAAGTCAAAGCCCCAGCACATTTTAGAGCAGCCTGCTTGCTATTAGCAGTTCCCATTACTTATGTGTGTCGGACTCTTCCTCTGAACATGGTTATTTTAATAAAAACGATGACTGAAAAATAAAAAAAACCAATAAAAGTGGAGGAGCTAAGCCTTGAATCCTCGCAGACCTGCCCAGCCAGGTGAAGTGAAATGAGCAAGGAATCCAAAGTTAGTAAAATGGATTTAAATAGTTATAAGGCAAGGGGAAACCAAGCGGAGATCATGGTGGGGAAGAGGCAAACACACGTATTGGAATAACCACGCGGTGTCGAGTAACAGACAGATGAAACAAACAGTCATCAGCTATTTTTACATCCACATTGGCCATTGGTAATTCTTCAGAGATAACTAATACAGACAGCAATGCTGGGCCATGGGCTTGCTGCTGCCAGTGACTCAAAGCTCAGAGCACTGCAGTTTTGTACCTCCAGGTGGGAGGCAAAGCGTTTATTAGGGTCACCACTAAAAATACTGCGCACATATGCACACGAGTAACACATTGCTGTCCTGTGGGGGCTTCTGCATAAATAGCTCATTTCATCATCAAGGCTGGACACATGTAGCCAGTGTTCTTGGACTTCTTGGAGTAAGGACCTCTTCCACTGTCCCTCCAAAGCAAACAAGATGAGCACATGCCAGCATTGGGTTTCATTTGGCGCACTGCAATAGGATGTTGGATAATGGGAAAAATATGCCATGAAGTCAACAAGCTCCATTTCTGTACTGCAGATCTGAACAATGGATGGCACCCTGTGCCATGCTGAGTGCACACAGCTCCTTACTGGAGTCATGGGACTCTCCTGGGGTTCAGCATCATGTTGGACTTGAACCACAGCCTACAGTAAAATGAAGAGCAGGATCTCCTGTCATTACAGCCCTGTTTCCATGGCAGAGCAGGACTCCACATGAGCCCAGTGGTCATTTACACATTAAAAAGACCTTCTAATTACATTGCTATAGCACCAGCAAGTTTCTGCAGCCTGGGAATCTCCAAGCACCAGGACACTTGTGATGAGCTAGCTGTCCCTGAGATCCAAGAGCAGCCCAGGCTTACCCCTCCTTGGAGGGACAGTGACCTGCCTTCCCAAAGCAGCCTTCAGCTTTGAATTCCCAACCTGAGGAAGGCACATTTTTCAACTTAAAATTCAGCAGGAAGATTTTGCAAAGATAGGACATTTCTGAAGTCCTGTTCAGGGTTTTTTGTGCTCAGGTATTTCTAACTCATCCCAAACTGAATGCTGGTCTTGCCAAACATCAGGGCACTTCTAAGTGCTGAGTTCTGGCCTGGAACTGCAGAGTTCCAACAGCTCCCAGTGCTCTGCACCTGTAGCAGCACTTATGCACAAAGGTCTGGTATCATCAGTCATGGCACCTATAGACTGAGACATAGGAGAGAACTGGCGCACACTGAAAAACATGTTTGGGATTACAAGAGACAGTGGAAAAAGTAGTTTTCAGGCACCCACTGCCACCAAAGTAGGCAAAACTGTCTGTACGTGTGTCTGTCTCTCCCACAGATTTCTAAAGAGGGGAGGAATGTATTTCTGGAATATTTGTGCTAAAAATAAACCCATCTCTGCTGTCTATGAAGAGAGGCTTTCTGTAAGCCCTGCTTTCTGTAAGGTCTGAACTTGTGAACTGCTGAGAGGCTGAATCACAACTAGAAAGATCCCTGTGGAAATGGTAACTGCTAATGCAGGAAGGTTGGCTGATTGCTTGGAAAATCCAAAACAGGCCTCTCACATGAAAGCAACTGGGGTTAACACTATTCATCAGGATAAATGTAGTTCACAGACTCCAGCTTTGAAAGGACTCAAATCTTGGGACAGGCATTAAGCTTATTCAAATACTGTGGTAGTAAATATTTGCTAACTCAGTGCTCAGATGAGAGTCTGGGATCAGATGGGCTGTCATTAAAATAAAACCTCTTCTGGGGAAAATTACTGAATAACACACAGGAAACACAACCCAGTGGCACTTAGATGTTGTTATCTCACTCCCAGGAAATTTAAAAACCAGAAATTCCTGCTGCTTTTTTTCAGTGAGTGTCGAGCAATAACAGACCACATTGAACTTTTTCAGACAGCAATTTGGACTGAAATTTTAAACTTGTATGAAAACAGTATGCAATTTGCACAAATATGTCAATGGAAAATGTATGTATGTTTGTATGCATAATGAACTCCATCTTTCACACACACACTTGAAACTTTGTGTGCTTGGCAACACTGAGAATTCTGACAAGAGAGCCTTATGCAAGAGCAGTAGCTTTCAGCCTTTTCTGATTTGTATCCCATCCCAACACTTTCTCTAGGGAAATAAATGGAGTTCTGCCCTGCTGATAGAGAGAGTTTTTCCCTTTGTTACCTTAGCTGCAAATCCCAGGGAAGCAGTATGCAAACCCAAGGGGTCAATGCACCAACCACATGCAAAAAGTCCCTGGTACATGGAAACCAAGGAGTGGAACTGATTATAAACAGAAATGAAAACATCACCCTGGACTAGGAAAACTCAAGCATCAAACTGTTTTTGTTGTAGAAATTAAATGTTTTATAATTCTCAAGGCATTAACAACAAGGGGTCTGTTTAGGAACCCATGAGAGCAATAGGACTATATTGAGTTTTCAGTTGTTTGCTTACAGCACTTTTTGTTCAGCAAAGCAACACAGGTTCAGCTCTTACCTGGCAGCCAGAGATTGAATGATTTATTGACTATTATCACAGTGAGTGGAATAACTTGATGTCTGGGCACTGGACAAGGAGTGTAGGTGAGTGCAGAGCATTGGCTGGACAGAGCAGCCTCTGGGTCATATCAGCTGAGCAAAAGCACTGAAGCAGTGAATTGCTGATGCAGGTATTTTCTCTTCCAAGGGGGAACAAGATCAAGGGTGCATTTTCTGCCCAGCTCCCCCTGCTAGCCAAACAGGCTGTGCTGCACGTGGCATCAGGGGAAATGACAGGTCATGTTCCTCTCCGTCTGTGCCCAGCCCCTTACACATCCTGGTCTGAACAAGATTCTGTCCTGACAAACCCAGCTGAGAAGATGTGTGTGAGGACATAAAGATCCCCAGCACCTGAGAACCATTAGCAGTCTCTTTCCCTGGGGACATTTCTCCACCTTTCTGGAAGAGCTGCTTATCCCTTCATGCAGAATCTGTGCAATGAGACAGATGCAGGACTCATCCCCAGCTTCTCCCCAGGACTACTCCCTAGGGTTCAAACCTTGCCAGAAGATAAAGATCATTGGTTCCAACTCCAGGGTCTCCTAGAATTCTGACAAGGAGAGAACTTTTTAAATCCATTGCAATTTTTTCCCATTTTTCCTTATCGAAGCTTTGAATGAAGCCTAGCAAAGTAAAAAGTCTCTGCAAAAGGAAGCTCTGGAAGAAATCTGAGAAGGGTTCAAGAAAAAGAAATATTTCCTTAATTTCATCTCTCATAATTTTATAATATGGTGTTTAATAAAATAAAATGTCAAAATTATTTTCATCCTCCCCTCAAAAAATAGTAAAAAATATTATTTCCTAAAAAAATTGTTATGTTTGTTCTCTGAAATCAGATTTCTTATGAAACATAACAAACTCTGTTACATTTTGACTCTGACTGCATTTGCAATCACTGGCAGACATTGGTTCCAGCATCTTTTTGTCCATCTGTGAATAAGACCTTAAATGCAATTTTAAAAGAATTTCTGCTCTCCTGCTCTCCTCTCCCTGCTGCTGTGCCATCAATAGCACCCAGACTCAGCTGACTCAGAAAGAACTTGTCTGGATTCCAGCCTGGAACACTCATCCTAAACCTCTGTGAAATGCCCGACCATGGCATTTCATGCTGAGCCTGGGGCTCAGCATCTCTCTCTTGGCTTTTGGGGACAGAATGCAGACCAGAAGGACTCTAAAAACACAGCCTCAGGGACACTTTCGCAAGGATGTCAGTCACAACTTCATCCTGCACATAGTTCCCCAAATCAAACTGGCATTTCAGTCAGGAGCAGTCACATTTTACCAGTGCCACCTCACTACAGTGATCATACCTGAGGAACCCCAGGAAGATGCTTTTGCAGAACTGCTGCACTATTAAACACTCTGCCAAGAGTGGAAGACAGATGTGGCAATAAAAAAATTAACTACAGAGAATGTTAAATAGCAGAATTATTCTACAAATTATTCTACATTATTCTACAAATAAAGATTAAACCTGCAAAGCACTCTTCTACCTGAGCCCATTTTTCACCCATTTAGGTTGCACTACCTAGAATAACCAAAATAATATTCTAAGTACCTATCTGCCTTCTGGGCATTGATTTTTCTTGGAAACCTTTCCCTTCTCATGAGGATATGTCAGCAAACCTGACAGCACCTTGCAATTTTGAGGAGAGGTCCAGCCTGTGCCAGGACATACAATAAACCAGTCTTTCTGAAGCTAAAGTTTAAGAAATGAGCACACTAGTGACATATCAGGTGTGGGAAAAAAATACCAGTAAATACTGGGAGTGATCTAAAATTAGTTCTCATTAAAAACATTATGTAGAAGCCAGTGACATTTAAGGATGCTAAGCCAAATGCATTAGGTAATTTATAAACATAGCTACAATCCATCTAATTTAAGAAAAGGTTGGAAGAATGTGGGGTCACTGGCCTAGTGTAAGTATTTCCCATTTACAAATTGCAAAGCAAAAACCAGCGACCACAGGCTAATTAAAATAGCTGGACAAACAATGATGGGAACCATGAGGGGCTATTTTTAGGGGACCGTGTGAGAGCCCAGGCAGCCAGGAGTCCAGTCAGTCCAGAGGTGTCACATGGCTGCTCTCAGTCCTTTGCACTCTCTCACCCCACCACAGGCAAGGTGAACCAGACAGATGATATTTGTTTCAGCCCCACACACCTCCATCCAGATTTCATGCAGTATTTTGCACTCTACACAACACATTGGATGAATTCCCATGGAAGTATCCACAGCATCACCATCCTTGTCCTGTCCCAGGTTCCTTCACAGCAGAAAGATGGGGTTTGGGCAGGGAGAGCAGGGCTGACTCTCCCCAGATGCTGGGAAATCAGAAGAGGAAATTGTGGTGTGCTGCACTACAAGAGGAAGTTCTGTTATGCTGCAGTTCAGCTGATACTGCATAGGTGCTGTGGTACAAACGTGTGTTTATCTCTGGGTGAAGAGAGGTGAAGAGAGATGAAGAGAGAAAAGATAAAACACTAAAACTTGTTCTAGTCAAATGAGTTGCCTGAATTACATGGGTTTTCTTTTCCTGGTTTGTAGAATACACTTTATGCGGGCCAAGAAAAAGAAAGAGTGAAGCACAACAGAAGAAAATAATTTTATAATACAGTTTTATTCCTCAGAAGTCAATGAAGCATCAAAACATGCCTGCATTATCTCAAAAACTCAAGAGTCCTGCAAAATGGGTTCAGAAGATATTCGGGTGCAAAATGTCTCCCTGCATGGTTTTGTACTGGAGCACCAGTGGACAGTGAAGGGGAGGCCAGCTGGTTTAGGAGAAAGGTTTCAGCCCAGATTTGAATCAGACAGGGAAGAAATTTAAATTTGCACTTCCTTCTTCTCAAACCAACTTTCTTCCTAGTTCAGAATGCTTCTCAGGAAAGGGTTATTGGAAACCACAAAGGTTTTGAAATATATTCAATTTTTGCATGTCTTGGCAGAAAAACAGGTACCAGGAGTATGCATTTCACAGCAAAGACACTTAACCTGCTTCCAGCCCACCAGCAGAACAGAGCACACCCCTAAGCTGCAAGAAGCAGCACAGCTGTTTGCATTTCTCATTCCAGTAATCCAAATAATTATAACACTGTCTCTCCAAAATGATATGACTTTAAGCCACATTTAAGAAAAGTCAGCAATCTAAAATCAGCATTCAGTAAACCAGAAAGCACTAGAGAGAGAAGGAGAAGCTCATGCCCATCTTTTCAGAAAAAGTCAGTGTGTAATTGTTCAAGGTTTTGCTGAATGTCGGGAATGGAAGATTAACAAGGAGTGAGATTATCAGTGTTAGCAGGAGGAAGTCATGCAAACACAGCAAGGCCAAGAACAGCTAAAAACCTGGCCTGAAAGATAGCAAATGTGCTTCTCTGCAGAACAGAGCTGAATAATGAGAAGAAAGGAGCCAAATGAGGAACAGAAAAGCCCCCCCAGCAAGAGCAAGGCAATGGAAGCAGGTGCTCAGAGACAGAACTGCCCGGCGCTGCTGCTCTGCAGGAGTCAGCCCAGCTCCCCCTGTGCAGCACACCTGGGCTGGCTGGCACTGCCCTGCACCACCTGAAAGATCCATGGCAAAACCTGCCCAGGGAATTGGGTGAGCCAGGATGGATTTTCATTCTTTCCCTGCAGCTGAACTTGGAGAATGGACTCAGTGATATATGTGGAGTAGATGCCATCAGAGAACACCCTAAGAATTCCCCCAGGCCTAAAAACCATGTCACAACCTGTTAATGATGAATAATTAGATGAGTCCTAGGTAATCAGAGACTATTCCTAGTAGTAAAGTGATTCCTGGGACTGAAAGTCACCATACAAAATTTACTAAAGTGGCTGGTATCAATAAACCAACAAATGGAAACAAAATAATTCTTTACTCTCATTCTGTTAAGGAAAAGGCATGTGGTTTGAATTATGATCATATAAACCACTGCCTTCAGGCATTTTTTGAATGTTTCTAGTCTGTTAAATTCATTAGAAAATTTACACTGTCAAATATTTGAATAAAAACATAATGGGGATAAAGAGAAAAATGCTGTCTTTTCAAAAAAGTCACAACTGGTTTCCTTTAACCTTTATAAAAGTGTTTTAGATAAAATAAGATAAACATAAAACAATAATGAAATTATTACTGGTGAAAATTCTATGCGCCAAACAGGTACATGATTATCTTAATTCAGAAATTAAGGACTCTTCTCTTAGGAACAAAACTAAACACGTTCACAAAATCAAGGCTTCTAGCTGATCCATAACAACACTCATACAGACATTGTCCTTGATTCCAGAAGCGTTTACACTCAAAAGAGAGCAGACTGAAGTGTTTAAGCATTCAAGCTCAAACTGCATTTTCATTGCAGTCTTTCAGTTAGAGACAGAAAATATTGCTGTTTCAAAACACTGCAGCAATTTCTACACCCAATGTTCCCACATCCATTCAGAAAATGACTGCACATGCAGGCAGACCTGAACAGAGGCAAGGTGTGATGTCTTCTCTGGCAACACTTTTAACTGCACCCATGTCATTTGGGATCACAGCTCCCTCTGATTTCCATATTCCAGCCCTGTTGAAGGACAGCGGCATCTCACACATTTCAAAGTGATGCACAAAACCTGGATATTTTGGAAATTGATGTTTACTGCAGAAGCAGCCTGGCATATGCAGCTGAGCCAGCTCTAATCGACAGAAACCATTCCACAGACATGAGTGGGAGCTGGAATGTGCTCTGCTTGCTTTTGCTTCAGGGTTTGTGCTGTCCTTACAGGAGGGATGTAATGAGACCTTGGACTAGTCTTTTTCCAGCTTAGTTGAGCATGACAAGCAGGAAACATCTCCATTGAAAAAACCCCATCTCTACCCTTTCTGAAAGACTGCAGATATTTAGGAAAACAACTGAAGAAAAAAATACAGAACTTCCATGCTAGTAATGCAAGATCAGAAGAAAGCAAGGAATGGGTGTTGTGTATAAAATGTGCAAAAATGGAACACCATTTAAAAAGAATATTTTCACATAATTCAGCATTAGATGCCTTGATGAATGGTTAATTTCAGTGTGCTGATTCACATTTTCCTTCACACCTTTCACAGTTTTACCATTTATTTGGGCATCAATATAAAAAAAATCTAGTAATAAAATTTTGCAGTTCCTTCAAAAATCATTTGCAGACTCACTGCTCCTACAAAACACTTCCAATATAATCACACAGTCCTTATATTTACTATTTGAGCTACATTAGTTTGTGAAGTCCAGGAGATTTTAATAATACTCATCTAGTATATCAGTGGTTTCCACTGTGGCTGGTACCAGAGTGAGCAAACACCTCACCTTGCAATTAGAGATGATCTGTAAATCCAGGCCTATGTACACATGGTCCAGTAGCTTAAGACAAAAAATCCCTGTCAATCCCACTGTCAATTTGAACAAAATCACCCTGCAAAATACAGAGATTGATATCAAATACTTGCATTGGCATTGGCATTCTTTCCACATCTCCACCTTTTGACACCTACAACATGCTTTGTAGACATGTTAGCTTCAGAGCAACCAAACTATACGCTCAAGTTTACACTGGGAACTCATGAAAAAGCCATATTTCTCCTTCTCCTTCTGGCATTATGGACTATGCAATAGCTTATGCTGAGTCCTAGATGGAAAAACCTCCAATGGAGCATTTTTCCTAGCACATTCTGCCTTCTGCAAATTACTGTGGTATGACTGCAATACCTTTGTGCTTTTTTCTAACTGCTGGTCATATTTTAAAAGTGCCTATTGCTCTTGAGTCTAGAGCTGCATAAACAAAAACAATAATAATTAATAACTTTTGCAATTATCTTCTGCCAACAGAAATCTCAGCTTCAGCTTTGACTGGATACATTCAAGTGTCTTAAGTTGTTATCTAGGGTTGCTATGCACTAACTGTTGGTATGTTCCATCCCAAAGGCAGCTCCTTGGGAAACTTTGAAGCTCTACAAATAGAAGATTTTATTTATTATTATTGTGAGGGCACAGGAATGCACCAATTCACCCTCAAGGGACAGAGACACTTAAGAGCCCTTGTTTCAGTGTTGGATGCAGAAATAGTTCACAATGTGAGGTAGAGAACAGCTCTAGTGCCAAATATCCTGTATGAGCAAGAAGGAGAGATCAGTGGACAAAATCCAGCACACCTACTGCTCACCTTTTACAAGTTTAAACTGAGCTTGGCTCCTTTCCTCATCCCTGGAGGTCAGCAGACCCCTCTGGGATATCTGACATGCCCTTTTTCCTGAAAGGAAGGATCACAAGCTCAGGATGCCTGGCAGACAAGAGAGGAAGCCTTCCTGATGGCTTAGCCCAGGCACCAAGTGCTGAGACAGCTGAAGAGAGGTGGCAGGACCTTGGCCCTAGAAAGGGGACAGAAACCCAGCAATGACTGAGATCCCCTGAGCAAGGAAATACAAAGGAAATACTCAACAGAGGAGATTTAAAGGGACAGGGATAATGAGAAAATCCTAAAAATTAAAGAGAAGAATAAAGGGAAAACTAGGAGCAGCAGAACAAGCAAAGTCATTGTTTTTCCTCTAAAATTTGCAGGTTTGATCCTATATCTGTATATTCATTGTGAATGTTCCTTTCTGTTGGCTGCTGCTGGGTTTTGGGTTACCCAGCTAGGACAGATGACATACAAGCCATTAAAGGGCTGAGGTGCCTCCTTACCAAGAGGATTTTGCAGTGTGCTGTGCTGGGAGGTGATGCAGAGACTCAGCCTGGCACCAAGAACCCTCCCTGGGCACTGGAAGGTGTCCCAAGCACACCAGGGCCTGCAGTGCTGCCCAGGGGGAATGGTGCTGTGTCCCAGGGGTCACAGCAGCTCAGGTGTGGGGTACACAGGTGTCTGCTCCACAGAGACACAATCCTGACTGATGGAATGCCACAGGTTGGCAAGACACCTGGGAAAACCTTCTGCTATAAGTTTTGCATACCTGTCATGTAAATAATTTTATCCCAAGCATGATCTCTTTGCCTTGAACTCCTTCCATTGTGGAGTTAATTCACAATCTTAACAACACTAGAAGGCAGGTTTTTGTGGTCAAATATATTGCCACATTAATAATTTCAGAATATTACATGAGGCACAAAAAGAAAAGTAGTGAATAAATTAACAGAAGAAGCCTGCATGGCTCACTAGAGAATTAAAGTGCCATTTTATTACACACACCTCAGAGTTAAAGTTTTAATTTTCTTTTAAAAGATCTCAATATATAACTTTCATCTTCTATATTCAAAAACACTTAGAGAGGATGATTTGTTCCTTTGTTGTAATCCACAGGACAAATAAAGCTATAGTCAAGTGATGCTGACCAAATCTCTGCAATTTCCCTGTGATATTGCTCTTATTGTTCTTATTTTTTGTATTCATTATTGCTCTAATAAGGAACTTTTCTCCAAGGATCCTGATGTTCTTTAAATACAAATGAGTAAGTCTTTCCCAATCCCTTGTGCTCTGCTCTGCAGTCTTGTCTTACAAACAGATTAAAAAGGGGCACACTGAGGCAGAGAGGTGTTACTGGCCTTATTTCCACAGGAACTGACTTTGAGGCAGTTCCTAGTTAGTGATTTGGCTCGGGTCAAACCCCTAGCTCTAAGTTGGAGGCAGTTCCAAGAATTATTCCCAGTGCCCTGCTTGGGACAAGCCTCCCTGTCCAGATGCATGGCTGCACACATTCTTACACTACAAACACAGCAAGAACTGCCCCTTGTGGGTTTCACTTGCCCTGCTGAGCCGGCACTGAGCAGCTTTTAAAAGTGGAAAGGCATTCAGAGGCATCTTTTTCTTTTACAAGCTGCAGACATTTGCCTCTTAGTGAAGAAGGTCATCAACCAGGCACAGAGATCCCTGTGAATATCACTGCAGCAGTTTCCAAATGGCTCCTGGACGCAGCAGCCCTCCTCACTGCCTTATATTGCAGACCAGCAGAGTTATATTTGGAGGCAGATATCGGGATTATGTTCCCAAGAGGCTCCGATAGAGTAAGTTCAGAGTGTGTTGTCATGATGGACATGCACACATGTGCCCTAGCAGAGTAGAGGTCAGCCATCATTCATGAATATGTGGAGACCACTTACAGTCCAGTTACAGCATATGCTAGTAACACGTGTTCCCCACACACCCTGCTTTCTCCCCAGTAAGCTGCTATATTTTTAATGTCTCCATTAGCTTTTGGAACAACTGACAGCTTTAAGCTTTTCCCTGCAAGGAGCTCCAATGTGGAAACATCATGCAGCTTTCAGTCACAAGACAAATGGCTAAAGATTTTAAGAGGAGGTTCCAATTCCAGAACAGGAAGCCTACCCAGTCAACCCTACACCTTTAACATAATTATTCTTATAATTATTATAAATGCACCTGGTTCCTGCAGCACTATTTGTCTTCAGAAATGCCCTTGCTGAAATTGCAGGTGAGTGTCTGCAATTCTGTCTTTAGTGTCTGTACCTAAGGCAATGTTGCTGGCCCTCATGCTTCTATGGGGAGGCAGAAGATTCAGCATTTAATTCAGCAGCACCAATTTACACCCAAAGCATATCAATTTTTACGTTTGTTTCAGCACAAGAAATGTTTCTTTCATCTAAAGGGAGAAAAGTGCCATTAAATGGTTTCTATCTAAGGCTGCCAGTCCTCAGTGCCCCTCAAAACCATGAGTTATGTTCACAGCTGCTAAAGAAAATTCCAGCTGGTGTTATAAAGATTCAAAATGGCAAGCTAATAGAAATACTATAAAGCATCTGCTGTTCTGAAGTCTTGTCTCTTCAAGAGATGCCGTCAGCTCCACCAGCAATGAAAGATGTGCTTGGGTATGAGATGAAATGATGTTTCTCTAAGGGCCATGTGATTTAGTCTGGGAGCAGTAAATTAACCAAGGCTCTTAATTTAAACATCAGTGAAAAATACATATTTTGTTATTAAAAGTTGGCTCAGTTTTAGTGGAAATGCCCAGACATGGAGAGGCACGAAGCTGTCCCCTCTCAGGTGGTTCAGGTTTGCAGAGATACAAGGAATAGAAAGAGGTAAAATCACACTGCTGTCACTGAAGGCAGCACACTTTGAACAGCAATTTAATTCAATTTAGTAAACTATTCTGTGAAAGGACATCCATCCCTTGGTGCAATCCCTTTGATTTTAGCTTTACAGCAGTATTTTGGCTAAGGGGCCACTGGCTGAAGGAAGAGCAGAGCAGGTCACTGAAGCTGCAGTTCCACATGCTGTGCTCATTGCTGCCAATGCAGTGGGGGTGTTGGTGCCCAGCAGTTTTCTGGCTTAACCTTAATGCCCATCTCCCCTCTCTGGATCTTGCTGGCCTCTTTGGGTGCCTCAGGTGTGGCTCTGAAGAAACAGAACAGACTGAAAGTCCTTCTGATAAGAACTTAAACTAAAGTTCATCTTTCTGGCAGAACTGAGTTAGGAAGAAACCACACATAATTATGTTGGCAGCCAAGGGAAGACAATAAGCCCCTGGAAACCAAGTAAGGGAGATATTTGTGTGATAAGCTGTGGTTAGCTGGCAGTGATAAGAGATCTTACCAATTTTAATCTTAAATAACAGTTGCATTTAGAGTAAAAAGTGCATTTAAACTGCTCATGTTCATGCTGTGGTATTGTCAATTGCAACAAAACACAAAGGTGACTCTGGTGATGTGAAACCTCAGGGAAGGTATCTCCCTGTTGCTGTTATATTCCTTTCTTGAAGGTGTCCTTCCCAACTGGGGCACAGCCCAGCCAGGAGCTGTGTTCCCATGATGCCACACCTTCCTGTGGGTGCAGGGGTGCAGGCTGTATCGCCCTGTCACACTGTCAGGATATGATTCTGATCAGCTTTCAGATCGCGTGAAGCTTATCTCCACTTTTTGCAGATGAGCAAGGAGATAGCATCCCTCATTTCCCCGGCTGCTCCTCTACCCCATCCACTCTCATGTTTTCTGAAGGGATAACACATCCTCTTGTTTTCTTCCACATGGGAGCAAACAAGTTAGTTATTGTAAAGTTATCAACAACTTTCCAGCAGGACCACTTTGGACAAACACTTGCCAGCTGTTGACAATGTAGGTTAGGACAATGCTTTGGTAGGTTACCATTCACCCTTGCACTCCCATCCAACAAATGAATGACAAATATGAAGTAAACCAGCACAAGAGCAACAGCAAAACCAGCTCACTGATATGAATCTTCAAGAAACTGCTGCTGCAGAGAGATGTGCCATGGGCCACGAGTCCCATAAGTCAGAATACTCACTCACTAAAATTTGTATTCAGGCAGAAAAAGAAATGGTATTTAAACACATAAGTGGAGACTTTTATTTTTACAATACTGCACAGCTGGGGAAACCTTGGGACCACTGAGTGAAGTCCTGACCATCAGTATCTAACCTCTCCTGGATGATTCTCCCAACACCAGCAGCAGCCAGAGACCTTGATGACACAATTGCTTTCCTGCATTTACTGAATTGCTTTAGTTTTCAAGCAAATCTACAGAACCATAAATGCTTGACTTAAGGATAGAATTGTGAGTTTAGCTCCCATGTGGCTTGATGACCCCCTAAAGAAAAGTGCTCTGTGAGGACAGCCCTCCTGGGGAAGGGAGAAACCTGCAGGGGCTCCGGGGGAGGCACCTCCCGCTCCCCACGGCCTGGGCCACAGGGATGGGCTCTCAGTCAGTCACTTGTTCCTCTTTTGAACCCAGACCCTGCGGGCAACAACAGAGCAAGCACTCACACAGCATTTCCTTATCTTCACGGGCACACTCCGAAGTCCTATTTTCAAAAACAATGTGAGCACTTATGAGAATAAGTCCCAATGAAATTTACTTTTTGCAAGTGGAACTGAATTTTGCACTTTCACAGTTGTATCTCGACCTCTCTTGTACAGGATAGCTGGCAAATCCTTTTATCCAGCTGCTGACAGCCTCTCAGCAGAGCACAGCTCTTCAGGCTCCTAGAAAACATCCATTTCTAAACAGGAAAAAGCCAAAACTGACCAGATCTTGGGACAGCAACAGACCAGCTCTGAGGAGCAGTTTAAAAAACAAACTCTGGAGCTTTCTTGCTACCAAGTTTTTCATTATTTCTAAGGCTTAGAAAGAAGAAGGTGCTGACAAGACACCACATCAGTCCTTCAGAGAATCTAGCCTTCTCTAGCATCTTTCAACAGGAAGATACCCAGATTATCTACAATCCAATTTATTTAAGCTTTCACAAGTCAGAGTGAGTCCAGGAGGTGAAACACACCAGAGTAACAAAAGGACTGTCCTCTAAACCATCACTGTTGGGGATTTCAGAGGGCAATGTGAGATGCACCTAGTCCATTGTGACAGGAGAAGACTTTGAGGCAGGCAGTCTTCAGACCTACGCTGGGAAGGGCAGGGTGTGCCCTTCTCCTGAGGGGGAAATAAAGAGAGAAAGCATTTTTGCTGAAGATTGACAGATTAGACATTTCTTCTCCAATACTAAGGAGTTCAAGAGAGATTTTATGTATGCTCAAAGGAATGAACAGATCTTTGTAAATTCTGATACACCGTAAATAAATAAATGAAATATTAATCATAATTTTCATCAAACTCTAGGAGAAATCTATCTTTGCATTACTTGGATAAGGCTCTGTCACTAGTTCAGCCTCACCATTTTTAGAAATTATTAGAGTTTTATAGCAGGTCTGAAATTCTATGCCAGTGAGACTGTGATTTTAATGCATATTAATGGCAGAAATGGGGGAGGGGAAAGGAAGTTGGTGTGATTCCCTTACAGAGTACAATACTAAATAAGAAGATTCCAGCTGTGCAACAGGAAAGTTAAAATGGTTTGTTTGGATCATTAATATTGCAATGAAAACTAATTAAACCTAGAGCTACAAGGAGGAGCTCATTAGAGATTTGAATAGAGGCAGCATAACACTCAGCAGCCTCCAGTTTTAGCAGCTTCTTTTATCACACCAAGTGGGATAGCAAGAGCTCACTGAAGAGACAAGGATAGTCTGAAGAGCCAAGGGGATATGGACACTCAGTCCATGGGATCAACTGCAAGGGCTTCTTTGGAAAATGCTGCATGAGCTTGGTAGCTCTGCAGAATCAGCCAAGCCCTGTCACTGGCTCCCTGCTCAGACTAACACTGCTATATCTCGGTCCCCTTGTCTGACCTGACATCTGAAACTTCATCTAAAATTTCCTTAGCCTAAGAGCCCTCAAATATGCTTTACAAAATATACCTACTCATTTAGCATCAGTCCCACATGCCCACCCCAGACATGGCACTTCACAGTCTGTAGTTTAAGCCTGACCCTCAGTTTTGCAATTCCTTTCTCCTTTAACGTCATGCCACTTTTGCTGTAGTCAAGGGTGTCCCTGCCCCTGTTCTGTGGCCATCAGCATCCTCCTACAGCTATTTAAATCTTCTCATTTCTGCTACTGTCATTCCCTCCCTCCCCCATGGCCTCCCTACATCCCTACCCCTCAAACCCTGCTCCCAGCTTCACACAGAAGCCAGGGACTATACTAACCACTTACATGGGCATTTGTCTCAGAAGTGAATAATGATCAGACTGGGCCTCCCTAAGTCTTGCATCCTTGCAACTTCAAGTAAGCACTGAAGCCCCAGCTAAGCTGTTAATTATCCATGGTAAGTGCTGGTAAAAGTGCTTGTATTTCACTCCACTAGAGGCTGCCAGGGTGAAGAAATGACCTCTTAATGCTGATCATAAAGGACTTCATGGGGGAGAGTTCTGAAAGAAAAAAGACACCTGGTAATTTTACTGATGCCTAAACTTTGCTGGATTGGGGTCCTACTGGTGACTTGAGAAATTTGGGAATCCTTCAGTCACAGAGAAAACAGAGTAAGATACTAAAGTAGTGACACACTAAGCTGCACACACGTAACTCAGACTAGAATTTTTCTTACATGATTTAGACAATTGAATGCCAAAGGAACATGATATGTGAGGCACTGGAACTGATGAGGCACTGGAACTGAGGAGGCAGTGGCAGAAGTTGCCCAGAGAAGCTGGGGGTACCCCACCCCTGCAAGTGTTCAGGGCTGGTCTGGGCTCTGAGGAACATGGTATAGTGAAAAGTGCCCCTGCCCATGACAGAGAGGTTGAAAGTCGATGATCTCTAAGGTTCTTTTCCACCCAAACCATGCTATGATGCTGAAAATGAACCCTTGCCTCCCTTAATCACAGCATCAGACCATGCGAACATGTGGACCACTGAAAAATCTTCCATTTTCAAGTCAGAAATTTCCCACCACTACAGCAGGTACTTATTCAGGTTTTTATTAGTTTTGTCCATCTTTGGGCATCAGAGAAATAAATTTTGAACAAAACCTTCTGCTGCAGCTGCATTCACTGCTAGGTGATAGTACTGCTAGGTGATAGTAGAGCCAAAGGACTGGACTGGAAAAGGCAAAAGCTCAAAAAAGGAGAAAACAGACAATTAATACTGAAGATCCCAAAAGATGAGAAAGGATCCAGGCCAGCCTGCATTTCCAGGCAGGAGTTATCAAGGCATGACTTCCTTAGATAGCCAAGGAGAAGAAAATCATGGAAAAATGCTGTAAAAGTAAAAATTTATCAGTGGACATGGAAAATGTCCAGAGGTATTGGACATGTCTTGACACTGGAAATGTCTAGGCAAACCCACAGCTGTGAGCTATGGGTTTGAAACAGAAACAGCCCCACACACAGGCTGCAGGAGTGGCACCACTTCACAGACCACTCTCCTGGCATCCCAGTGGTGGATGGTGGCATTTAAGGACACTCATCACCAAACGGGGATGGTTTTGATTTTCTGCAGCCAAAACAGGGACATGTAGATGTGATCTCTTCTTCACTCCTCATTCTGCAAACCCTTGCTTAGCTGAACCCACAAAGAGACTTGGGGTAC
Organism: Ammospiza nelsoni; assembly: GCF_027579445.1. Taxonomy (NCBI): domain Eukaryota; kingdom Metazoa; phylum Chordata; class Aves; order Passeriformes; family Passerellidae; genus Ammospiza; species Ammospiza nelsoni. The sequence continues at coordinate 17,717,784 of NC_080640.1, forward strand.
ATGGGCCAGGCTCAGGTGCCAGCGGGCCCACAGAGAAAGTAAGAGCTCAAGAGAAGCCAAAGTGCACTTCAGATTTCTCTGGAACACAGGAGTTCCAGCCTAAGCTGATATCCATGACACTGAACAGATTCATACAAACCCTGCAAAATTCACACCAAGAGATCAGGGATAATGTTCTGTGTCCTGTTTCCACCTCTTCCCTGGGGAAGAAATAGAGGAGTTTGTCATGATGTCACTTGTGCCTCTTTATAGCAATCCTCAGAACCTACATTCCACTTTCTATTTTACGCTCCCTGATGCTCCCCCTCAACCAAAGCCCTCAACAGCATGGTTTTGGAATGACAAATATCTTCACAGGCTTGAGTGACTGCAGTAACCTCACATTCCCTTTCCTGGTGCAGCTTGCATATCGCAAATTCACATAGTTCGAAGTCAGCCCTTGAATACTTCACATGCTGGTTCTGCTGCTTCCCCCTATGGCATCAACAGCTCTAAGCAACCCCATGCTGCCCCTGACCTGGCTCATCTGATATGCTTTAGACTGATAAACAAGGCCAGTGACAAAGAAAAGGGAAGGAAATCAAGAAACATGTTCTGGCAGAGCAATGAAGACCACATTTACACAAGCTGCCATCAGTGACCACCTCACATTTGTTGTCCACCACCGAAAGCTTTTAAGGATATTTTAAATTAATCTAATTCACTCAGGGCTCTGTGTAAGGGGAACCAGAGGTGCAGGAGTCTGCAAGCTCAATAGAGACAGACAATGCAGGGGAATGGCATCCACCAGAACTTGTGGTGCTGCAAGGATCAGTGAGAAAGGCAGTCTGGTTTCAGATCCCTCCCATAAGATTAATTTGGGCTGTGATGCAGGCAGACGTTAGTGCACAGCAAAAGCTGAATGCCTTGGCTGTCACTTGATCAGGCATAGTGATGATTTTACTAGCAAAGTGCCTCTGCACTGAGATGCTGTTTCTGCTAACTGCCTATCAGTAACTCTACCTCCATAGGAAAGACTTCAGGCCTCATCCAGCAGAAAGATAACATAGGTTACATCCTATAAGATTCTATCTTAAACCAAAATGTAGATACTTAAATTCCTGTTGAAGGAGTTAAAATAAGTTTTTACGTCCTTGTATCTATATATAACTTATAGGATTAAAGAAAGAAGGGAGGTAACATATTTAACTCTCTTACTTCAGCTATCTAAATTTGAATTTTACTGCCATTCTTCCTTTGTCTATAAACATCTTTCCACTCACTTTGGCAGGCACAGCCCTACCATGCACAGATGAGATTTCTGAATGCCTCTGTCAGAGGCTGAAAGCTTTCAGCTTTCCACAGAACTGTGCACATGAGCAAAAGGACTGTTTTCACAGGCAGATAATGTAATCTATTCTGGGGAATCTGCATGGAAATGAATGCTGAATGGCTGTTTAACTGTAACCTGGTGTTTATGAAGATGTCTAATGACTTTTAGTGTTTTTAGATGTAAAAGAAGAAAAAAACATATTTCTAATCCCAAAGAAGGGATTAACTTGTTTCTGCCTCTTATATTCCATTAAAGATGCAACATTTGCTTTATGTCAAGAGAAGTCCCAGCTTCTTAAATGCCTTGTCTAAGTGCAAATATTACTTGGCACCAAAATGGGATACAGCTAGGTCTAATGTCATGTCACCAGTATTGCTCATATTATAAAGAAAGTGGCAATTCCTTTGGATAGGAACTGCGTGGTTTGTTCAAGTAACTCTGCTCTATGTACATTCAAAATTGGCTTCTGACAACAGGATTTCGAAAGTAAAGTGCAACATATTTGTACATGCAAGGAACAATATGAATGATCTGTAGCAGCCCAGTTGTCCACTGCTCACTGGGCATAGCTGCCCTTGACTAGCAGTCTGACAGCAAAACTTCCAAACACAAACACACAAAACTTCCTTATCACTAAATCAAACACAAACACACAAAACTTCCTTATCACTAAAGACAAACACAAACACACCCAAAACCACAAGCTGAACATTTCTACCCAGAAACTAACCAGGTTTTCTTGTAGATGTTACATATTTCACGTTTTGTGTCCCCTCTTTTGATGGTTGAACTGACAAGCAATAGAAAAAAAAAATCCCTGGGTACATCAAATTTTTGCTGTGCCAGTGCAATGGATTATTCTGTTCTCTGGTTACAGCACATCATGAAAATGCAATTCAGTGGGTGACCCAGCCAAGAGGGGATAACAGGGGCATGAGCTACCTGAATTACCACTCCTAAGGAGCACTGAATCTACATTTTCACAAAGGAACAGCTGGAGTTTTTCAGGAGTTAATTCCTCATAAAGATGCTCAACCTTTCCACTCTTACAGCATATTTTCTTTTGAAGATTTAGTCTGTTGAAAATCCCATTTTACACCTGAAATAGGAAAGACAAAAAAACTACCTTCTACTCTACCACCTATGTTCTTTAGTAGATCATTTGGAGGAAACTCACCATGGTTTCCTTTTAATAAAGTCCAACATGCTTTCACAGAATACAGATGGACAGGAGATGCAAGAATATTGGATAGAAATTGGACATACTTTACCCTTTCCTCTCGCTCTGACTGCTTTTTTCTCCTCCTCCACACACACCACCTTCAGAGAGTAAGCACCCAGCCATTTTCAGAGGTTGCTTAGGAGCTTTCCAAGTTATCATCATACACGTCAAAGGTATTTTAAGACACAGCTGAGTGTACCAGAATATGCAACAATGACAAAGCCAGGCTGCCTGGCGTGTTTTGTTCACACTGTATGAATACCTACATAGGAAAAATTCCAGCAGCGCTGCCTCACTAAAGGAACTTTATCAACAAACACCCCTCCAGTGACTGAGATAGCCAGAGGACCAGACAATATCATCCAGTGAATACTGGAGCCCTTCATTTAGGGTCGCCCAGTCCAAACTCACTGCTCAGAGAGCCAAACTCTCCCATAATGATGTCTTTCATGAGCTTTGTGGGATTGTTTCTTCCCTCTGTAGCATCCCAGTTCCTCTGGCAGTCCTACAAATACTACATTATCTCCACTGGGGCTTACAGTGCTTCAGAGAATATACAACCTATGGAAAAATCTCCTCCTCCAGTTGCTCACTCAGATTTCAGCAACGAGACAAATAATGTAGAGATTGCTCCAGCACTGTCTTTCATGATGCACACTAGAGATTTGAGTACACGCCCCAAGGCTTTTTTCTTTGCCTCCTTGCACCTCTCTGAGTTGGTAACAGGCCAAGCTATGGTGTTCCTCAAGAAAAATCCAGAAAACACGTTTTAAAAATGTATCAGCATCTCTATAACATAACACATTGCTTTACATGGAAAAGAAAAGAGAGATGGAGGGGAATAAAAAAGGAGCAAGACTGGAATGCTGAATGGTTTCCCACAGTATTCCTTAGGACCAAGGGAGGAAAGCATTGAATAACTGGTGCAGGCGCGTTTCCTTTTGTTAGCACGCCCGACATCTGTGATTCTGCTGCTTGCTGCCCTGTGGAATCCCTTCCAGTTGTCCCAGCAGCTCAGAGTCCTGACAGAGGGGGTGATGGAGAAAATAGCAGAGGAAGAGCAGCTGTGAGTTTTCAAGCATAGTTTCCATTTGTTCTGGATGCCCACAGCAAAAGCACCTTGATTTTTTGGCAGTAGCCAGCCTGAACATGTTTTCTTCAATTTGTTCCATGATGTGACATGACACGTTAATGGAAGGCAGCATACCCACACACAGCAGGCTGCCTGAGGTTGTCTAATCACCATGGTATCCATCTAGAAAAATGCACAAAGTCTTTCAATCTTTTTCACTTGGACTCAAGATTTACTTGGCCACACTCTGAAAGCATATATTTGAGCCTGAGGACTGGTTCTGTGTGATGATGAGCTTTCCTTAAGAGCTGTTAATGAAACAAAGGAAATGACCCCGTGGATCAGATCAAGGAACTGTTTCAATCCATGTCCAGCTGAAGAGGATGCTGGAATCCTGTCAACAGAGGATGTTGACATGAGTCAGCCAGCAATGTTTGCATGGGTCAGTCTGTAACAGAATATTCTGCTTATATAGGGTGCTTCTTTGTGATTTTTCACTTTGGGACTGCATCCCATTGCACTGGACCTACTACTCATATATTGTATATTTGTCTGTCTGATTTTTCCTGATGAAACTCTTCATTTTACAACATTTGTTTTTTTCATTTTTTAAGAGAATCTCCTTTTTGAACCCACAACTATCGTGGCACCCCATGCTATCACTCTGGTCTTTGCTTCATGCTGTTTAGTGCCATCTGAGTCCATTTTTTGCCCATAGAATGAATTCCACAGACAATCAGAGTTGGCCAGGACAGATTTCCTTTGAACCTCAGATGGAACAGGAGGAACAGCATTTTAGTGTGTCTCTAATTACAGCCACCATGACAGTTCATATGTGTAGCAATAAAAATAACCATAAACCTACCTAATCATTAAAGTAAAGCAAACAGCTCCTCTCTGTATCATCATACACAGGTACTGGAGTTACTAATAAACCAGGAAGAGCACTGAGGCACTGGAGTAGCATCTTTCCTATCTCCACAGTTTCTTAAACAACTTTAGAGGCGCATTTTTATTAAGTATATGAAAGGCAGATGATCTTAAACCTCAAAAAGAGTCTGTATAATAATTGTGTGCTCTTCTAATGCTCTCCAAAGACCTATTCAGAGTCCGTTCTGAAAGACAATAATATATCAAGAACTTCTGCAAACTTCCTCCTAATGAACACATGCCAATTTGAGACCAAGAATTCTGGCCTCAGAGGACAAAATAACCACTGCACTTAGTCTCTGGGTGTTTTGCTACTTTATTTCAGAGTGATTCAAAATCTAATTAAATTTCTAAACTCTAATGAAATTACAGAAGAAAAATCATTTAGGATTATATTATATACAATTACTCACAGCTGAAAATTACAGTTAGCCTCTTTCACCAAGATAGGGTCTCCTGAGAAATCCTTGTTATTCATATAACGTATAAATCTGACATTACTCCCACTATTTACAGGTCGAAGGTAAAAGCAGAATTAATTAAACATATATATCCTACCCAGTGGCTGGATGGTGAAGAATGGGGGAAGGCTGATAATGATGACGGTGCTTGAAACCACATTTCCCAATTTGGTCAGGAATCAGAATAAACCTATTACAAAGCAGGATTCTATTAAGTCTGCCTTATTCTGGTCAGTGCTTTTCCTTGCTAGAGGTATGCTGTGAACAAGAACAGTGAATCTTATACAGTGTGCAGTCACCTAGCTAAGCTCTTTGAAGCATTCATGGAAAAGTAGTACAGGAATAAAGCAAATAGCTTTAGAGATTTTATCCAAATACTCAGATGCTTAGCTCCTTCTCTGAAATACTGAAACTACTTGAGACTGCTGTTTTGGGCCATCAGAAGCAACAAAAACCAACAAACAAAATAAAGCAACTCCCCCCCAAATAAAAAAAACTCAACCACCAAAGCCCAAAACAAAACAAGCAAGCTGACATTCCTGTTATTACTTCTAGAAGAGGTTTTCGGGAACCTTGAAGCATGGTATCATTTGCAGATGAAACATGAGGTACAAAAAACACTGGAGGTTTCTCACAAGGGTCCTGATCTTTCCCATCCAGCAGGTGCAGAGATTTTTGTTTGCTTGGTTCTGGTGTTTCCAACTCTGATCCCATAGAGAGCCAGGAGCAGAGAAAGAGCAAAAATGAACTACACACACACACACCAACAGTGTGTGTGTGCACACCAACAGTACAGGTCAAAGCAGAAACAAATACTTTCTATGACATCTGCCACACTCAGTCAGTTGCACCAATGCTTCACACAGCAAAATAGGATAGGGGCATCAAGACATTTTTCTTAGAAGTTACTGTCTGGGAACTGGCTTGCAATAGTTTAATAGTGTGCTGCTTCTCTACTCCTGAAAAAGCTGATTATGAAAGGGAAATATTCAAATGAGTGCTCTGCTGAAAACATGACAGCATTCAAGTTGAGTTCATAAGAAAGCTAGCAATACTGAAAGAGAATGCCTCAGAAAACTCTTCTTCTAAGACAGAAAATCCACTTGGTTATCCACAGATTCAGAAGATTTCAGCAGAAACAAATTCACTGTGGTAGGATGTTTTCAATATGCAAAAATAACTGCTAGTGTTTAAAGGTCCCTTAGAGAGCAAATCTCTAATCTCAGTTGAACTAGGCTGTGCTGTTGGCTGTCCACCTTCTTCACAAAACACTTTCAAGTTTGTTTATGCATTGAGCTTAAACCCAAAAAAGGGAACTTCTGTTTGCAAATTAACTACTCAGGATGTGACGGTATTTTCTCAATAGTCATGTGACCTGTTTTAGCTTTTTTTTTTCAGACACTGCAGAAGAACAAAATTCATGAAAACTTGAGTGAAACCACTCTTGTCACAAGTTCATAATGACCTTACTAACAAGCTGGATATCAGCACCAACGGCATTTCTTCTCTTATGTAAGTGATCTAACTTATTTGTTCTCCATTATTTCTGAGAGCTTTTACTCCTGAGCTTGATGGGCTTCTTTATTCCCCAGCTTAATTGTCTATATCTTGTGTAAAACTTTGTTTCTTGGAGAAAAAACATTTGTTGAGCCAGAGGGGTACTTTGCCGAGTTTTCTAGCTCACATTTCTTATTCTGGGTGCAAAGGGCTCAGCTGTGCACAATCCAGAAGACACAGTGAAGTCAAATGCCTGCAGCTGTGCAGATTAGATGTGCACCTGCTGAATACCTTGTTTAGCACTCTGTTTCCTTCTCCCTGTCCAGGAAACAGTACTTCAGTAGAGTTTGAGGGAAAACTGACCTGCGTGCATGCTGGCTGCAAGCTGCTTTTGGACTCTGCGCCTCTCCCCCACTGAACCGCCAGAGTCCCGACTCACGCTGCTTCTAATGCTCCCTGCTGGCCCAAGCAGGGCTTTCTCACAACCTGTTTCCTACTTCATTCTTACTCATCTCCACTTTGTGCGGGAAAGAAGCGGGGCTCATGGCGAGGAAGCTGAGCACTGGGACAGTGTGGTATAACGGGAGCTGGCAGCAGCTCCATGGGCTGTTGCCGTCCCTGGACGCTTGGTAAGGGGACAGGCATCACCCTCTGGTGGCAGGGCTCAGCTTTTACCTAATGAGCGCCTCCCATGCTACCCAGCTTCATGCGGACAGTCACAGAAAATCGCCATCTACACCTGGGGAATCCCACAGAAGCAGTTTGCCCCACCTGAGACATGCTGACCGGTTATTCCCGCTTGCACCCACTCGGTATCCATCTGCTCCTGCCTCCCCTTCTGCAAAGCTGTCCACAGATCTGCAGAAGTGCTCTACCCTGCCTCTGGGGCTCCCAGATTGGCTTCCTTTCCTGTTTGCTGCCTCAATTACAAAAAACGGTGAGCTCCTGGCTGCTGCAAAGCCACAGGACCAGCCTTTATCTGTTGCAATGAGGAGAAACATGAGTTGTTGGAGGGACGGAAAAAAAGTCACATGGAAGCAGGAGGTAACAAACAAAGGAACTAAAGGGAATTGCTGAGTACTTATGAAGACGAGGCACCCATTGCTGTCACGGCTGGAAGTGGTTTACAATAGCTAATTGGTGGGGAAATTGAGCTCTTCCTGCTCTCTGATTTTATGCCCTAATTGCATTCTGCCCCATTTTCCTGGCTGAGCTGACCTCTGGGCAAGGCACCGCTGTGTCCGAGAGCCCGGGCACAGCAGTGTGACCCAGAGGCAGCTCTGTGCTTGGCTCGGCTCTGTGTGCAGCAGGGCTGACTCTGCCCAGAGTCACACCGACATCACAGCCTGGAGGCTGCCAGCCCAGTGAGCTTATCTGCGGCTCCATCGCCTGCTCAGCAGCTCCACCTCGCAGAGGGCAACCACAGCGGCAGAGCCACACTCTGTTACAGAGCCATACTCTGCGTTACAGAGCCATACTCTGCGTTACAGAGCCATACTCTGCGTTACAGGGCCGTACTCTGCGTTACAGGGCCGTACTCTGCGTTACAGGGCCGTACTCTGCGTTACAGAGAGATGCTCTGGGTTACAGAGAGATGCTCTGAGTCGCAGAGGGATGCTCTGAGTCGCAGAGTGTTTGCAGCCGGCAGGGAGAGCTTCCCCGCTGGAGCCCGGCTCCAGCCCAGCTCCCCCAGCACATTCTCCGTTCCTTTCTCCAGAGCCCCACCTGCGAGCAGGGCCCGTGCCGCCCGGTCTGTGCCAGCAGCGCACTCACCAAGGTGTTCCCCGGGGGCTGCAGGCGCTGCCCGGTGTCTCAGCGGGCTCCTGGTGCTGCCAGAGCCGGGGGCACATCCCCATCCCGTGCCAGCTGCACCGTGCCCGAGCCGGCACACTGCTCAGGGCACTGGCTCCGGGGCTCTTTGAAAAATGATCCACAGGTCACTCAAGCCTGGGTATCAAATTCATCTGCTAGGCTCTTCCACACACGAGCAAGCACTCTGCAAGTCCAGAGGGCTTATTTAAGACATGACAGTTAGTCTAAACTCTCTATAGAGTCAGAAATCCAGCACTGCAGAGTTTAAACCATCATTTCTAACCTTCCCAAGTGGGAGATTTTTGTACCTCCCGAAAAGATCTAAATTGCAGATAAGATCAAGATCAAACAGAAAAACGTGTATTTGAATTAGTCAATCCACCTATTTCCACCCAAGAAAAACCTGAAACAAATAGAATCCACCTAACACTGCCTTTGAAAGCAAATGGTATTTAAACAGCATTCAGTAAATGATATTAAAGCTTAATTAAAAGCATATTGCAAGAATGAATTGAAAATATTCTCTTTAGTCTTGTGAGTTTTCAGGAATTTCCCTCCGTTTTTAAAAAGAAACTAATAATTTAATCTCAATATATTAAACTGACCTACATAAAATATTCCATGTAAAATATTATTTCTGCCATAAAACACATAATCTGTCACTGGTTTAATTCCATTAGAAAGCATATATTAAGGTCTATGTATTATGATCATTAGGATAATAAAAGTAATACAATATTACTTTTATTATGCTTGAATTTAAAACATTTTTCATATGAGCACAAAGAATAATTAAGGGGATGGAAGAAAGGTGTTTTTTTTAAATTTATAATGAAATAAAATCACAGGTGAGAGCAAAGAGACCAGCTTTTAATATGGAAAAAACAGAAGCTATGCTTTTTGTGCCCACTGTGTAGCCTTAAAGCTTTTTGTTCTCTTTAAATTTCCTTATCTTTATAACTTTGATACTGGTCATTTAGTATAGCCAGTGTAAGCATAGATTCTCTACCCCTCACAACCCTCCTCTGAGTGTCATGGAAGTTTTGGAGAGAAAACATTTCTATTTGTACAAAATAAGTTACCAGACATTTTCATTATGTAGAAAAGTTTGCCAAAAAAAAAAAAAGAAAAATATTCAGCTCTGAATTATAGTTCCCAAAATATATTTGCTTTAAAACTCAAGATTTTTTTAAGCTCTTCTCCAGATTTTTGAAGCTTGATTTGTAATTTATTAAAATTTGAGAATAGAAATGTGATTAAGACCAGGAAATAAAAATAAATCTGTTGTAAGCCACCCAATATATCAGAGTTTTTTGGCATAATCCTGGAAGCCCCAGGGCCCACACTCAGCTCAAGAGTTTTAGCAGTCTGAAAAGCAGACACAAGATTATTTCTTTGGTAAAGATACCAAAATGCCTTGTTTTGTAACGTAAGGACTATGCTTCAACCTTAAAAGTAGTCATGTTCCTAGCATTCATTTTGCTGGACAACAAATGAAAGTGCAGACCCAAAACCTCAAGAAAATAAAATTCTTTCTCCATTAAACGTGGAGGGGAGGAGCTGGGACTTACAATGTCGGACACCTGAGTAGCAGGAAAACTGAGTGCATTTAAGACACTGAAATTCTACTTCAGCCAGACAATACTCTGTCCCAATTCCTGCTGTGGTGGGGAATGGCAATGAGAAGATGCTGCTGTGTGAAAAGCAGGTGTGTCCCCAGCAGGTGCCCCTGGTACTGTCACCCTGGCAAGGAGCCGTGCCCTCGTGCTGTGCCTGCAGCATGAGCAGGAGGCCGGGGCTGAGCAGCACACGGGCGTGGAATGCAGGGGCCATATCTGCCTTTAAAGCCTTCCAATGGCCCAGCACCCCATGCAGCTGCACACCAGTTACATCACTTGGAGCTGCTTGAAAAGCCCCTGGTGGAAATATCCTTGCACTGAAAAGACATTCACATGTACGTTTTTAACAATTTCCTATAATAACCAAGCAACATTAAAACTGAACACTACCTCTCCTTTTTCTCATTTTTAAAAAAATGTTGATTCTGTTTTCTTGCTGAAGTATGTGGGAATGAATTGTTTTCTTCAAAGCCACTCCATTCTGAGGGCCTGCACACTCTGAGCATCAGAGCGGCTTAGTGGCTTTATGAAGTAGGAAAGAACCAGGAGGTGTCCTTTTCATTAACAGGGAACTTGGTGTAGAACACTCTGGACAGGTTTCCAGACCACAAAACTTCCTTGCAAGAGGAAAAGACTCTTCTCTGCCAGCAATAAATCACATTCTGAAGACTGGAAGGATTGGGATTCATGGGAAAATGGGTGTTGGGCTATGCCATATCCTCACTTATTAGCATGCTTTATTAGCTTTAGTGCATCTGTAATCTTTTCCTTGATTTATAGCAGCTTCTCTTGTGTAGAGCTCTCTGGCTTGTAGTGACAAAATCATGGAATGGAAAAAGTCCTAAGGCAACACAAAATTTAGGAATTGTATTTTCTCTTCTGGTCAAAAACTGGCACATTTCTATGTGTGTGGCCACATTTCTAGGATGCCTTCATTAACTTGACTGATAACATTTCACTACTGCAGGAAGGCTCGGATTCTACCCTAGGATTTATTAGAATCAACTATCCCCTTGGAAAAAGCCAGAAATGGAATTCTGCTCAATGTCCTTACAGGTTAAAATATTTCCATTCCAGATTTTTGGAGAGCAAAGGTACATGCTTCTGGAAACCCATGGGAGGAAGAAATAGGTGAGTTCATGGTGGGATTTTCACTTCCAGACAGGAAGCTAGAGGCAAACTAACAAAATAGAATGTCCTTAGAAGATTTCATATACTTTTTAGGTGTAGAAGATAAACATTGTGAGTTTGTAGTTGCCTATGCTGCAGAGTCCTGCCCTGTGACTGACTCTTTAAATTACATGTATGAGGACAGAGTGTGGGACCCAGATCCTGAACACAGGCACCCCCTGCCTGAGGTACAACCCTCGTGTACATACAGTGATGCCAAATCACAACACAGAGTTTACACTTTCAAATTCTCCTTCCTCCCAGCAAAGGCTTACAGAGGCAGAGCAGCTGGGCAAGGCAGGAGGCTCAGGACTGGGGGGTGGATATGTGCATGGGCATATCTGGAAGCAGCAATGACAGTTTGGAAGGATGCAGATTGGCAAAGGAGTGTGGATGGGGGATTTTGCTTTTGGGATAAAAGTAAAGCCCTGGCTCTAAAACTCAGCTGAGAGGTCCATACACCAAAAGCTGAAGTTGTTCATTATCATAAAACACCCTCAAGCCCCATAGCCACAGGTTCACATGGCTTCATTGTACACAGGGATTTTAAAGAACAGACTCAGACCCTTCTACTCTGGCTCAGCATTTTTTTTAGGGATGTGTTACATCTGAAACTCAAATAATGTATTTATTATTTCAAGGTGTATACTCACTGAGCTGTTTTCACTATTTGCAGATTACACATATGTTATTATAGGAGTTACTCTGGGAGCAGTTCTAGCAATCGGTTTTCTGGCAGTAATAATGTGCATGATCAAAGCCAAAATGATTGACAGTGGCTTTGGAGGTAAGAAAAAAAATACTCCTGATCCCTTTTCCATAGATCTTGCTCTCCTCATCTTCTGATACAGCAGATCTGAGCTTCAGTGTTAGCAATTATGTATTTACAACAGTTCTGGCGTTCCTGTGAAGAACTATTTTAAAAGTGTCTGAATTGCTGGACTGCCTAGAAGTGCAGACTTACATTTCACTATAACCAAGTCTATTCTTTAGCCTCAAAGTTGTTTCTCATGATACCCGGGGGATATGCTACAACCTAACTCAAACCAGACAAAGTATTGGCTAAGACACAGGTCTGAGAAAATTGTCATGAGATATTCCAGCTGGAAGAAACAAGAAGGGCTTTAGGAAAGTTGCATGACACAACTAATATCAAAGAGTTTTGCCTCAGAAAGGATGGCTGGATCTTTACCAGCTGTAACTATGTACTCCTGGTTGCCTCTTCACAAATTCTGTGGAGGCCTATCACCACTCTGTTGCTTGTTTCTCAACTAACCACATTTTCCTCTTCTCACTTTAGAGTCAGATGGCAAAATGGATAGAAGGTAAGAGTCACTGTGTTTTCTGTCATGCACAACTTCTAATTTCTCTCTCTCGTTATGCATGGTGCTTCCCCACATTGGAATGACTGCACATAACACACATGATAAGCCTCTAGAGGGCTAGGATATCTAGTGAGTCTGCATGGAAAAAGGAATTGTCTTCTAACAGCTTCTCAACATTTCAGAAATACACAAGAAAACCCAGTAGACATTCTTTTAAAAATGAAAATCCTTCAAACGCTTGTGATGAAACTTCTTTTTTTTGTTTGTTTGTACCATGAGTAATAACAGCAAACTCTGGGTAAATGGCTTCTTCTAAGGTTACTCTGTCTGCACCTCAGTTCTGAAAACTCCCCCACACTTACAAGTCAGGGTCACGCAATGATCATTCCTGCTGGGAGAGATGCCTCTTTGCCCTACACCTTCCTCCCCCTCACCCAGAGACAGTGAGGCAATTTTAGGGTTTGAGCACCTGACCAGCTCCCCAGCAGCAGAGCAGTGCCAGCCTTCTCAGGTAATGGCCACTCTGCATCTCCCCCAAGGACAGGCAGTGGGGAAGGGATTACAGGAGCAGAGGCTCTGGACTGCCAGCTCTGGTGGCTCATGGTAACATACAGATGTGGACACTTTTTTGTGTCCCTCTGAGACATTTTATAAGTAACTAAAACATCAGCTCATGAGCATTCTCATCAAGGGAAGACAACAGCTGCACTCTATGATTTCAGAAATGGCTTTTGGCCTCTCTCAGAGAGCTGGATAGAAGAATGTCCCCACCACAGCCATTCCTCATAAAGAGAGCACAGCATATGTGAATACTGAATTAAACACCAAAGCAAGGACACCCTTTGCAGCAGCAGCTTCAATGTTTTGAGTGCCTGACAGAGAAGGGCCCAGTCCAGCAGCACGTGTTATTTTCCCAGGGAGACACTCCTTCAGTGTAACTGGCACGAAATGTCTCCTTTTCTAGTAACACACCATTCTCAAGACTCTGGCAATTTCTGTGCATTAACCTGAAAGAGATTAGGGCTGTGATAAGGTCAGATTAACAAACATAGAATACCTGGTAAACTTTATGATGCTTTCAGGACAGTGTAGACAGAGCAGTGAATGGGAAAGTCATGAGGAAGAGCTAAGCCAGAACAGAGAAGCCAGAGACCAGAGTCAAGAGAAAAGAGAATAAAGGGATGAGAGGGACAAAGACAAGAAACACAGAAGGCAGTGGTAGATTTATTGCCTGGGTGAAATGCAGACAGGATGATCTATGAACTGTTCCACACTGGACTTCTCTAGCTCTCTTTGCTGTTTATTATGTGCCATATTTTCCTTCAGAGACAGTCTGAACATTTATTACATCATCCTCTGATCTTTCTAGGGGAAGTGGCTGAATTTGTGGTGGCAGCAAAATTTAACATCTTTAATGGTGACCTTACACTGACCTCTTTGATGTTTCCTTATCCCAGTCTACAGGCATTTGCTAAAAGGTAGAGTGAAATTTCCAGTTTCATGACAAAATTCTGGTCTTAAGGCTGGAAGTGTGACACAATACAAAAACATTTTGCCTTAGAGCCACTGACACTGACCAGTGACAGAAAGTAATTCCACAATATTTTGGGGCAAAACTATTTATGTTAAAGATGGCACTTTTATGGCTAAGTAGAAAAAAACTTAGATATCCACTGGCACTGCTTAATCAGTGCACTTCTCAATTCTGCTGTGCTAATCAGTAATTTACTAACAAATCTTTGTTCTCATTCACTTCAGGGCATCTATATATTACTCTCTGGTAGGTCACTAAGGGATTCGGTGATGTTGGTAATAATCTGTGGAAACAGAATAGCCTTCTACTGGTTTTGAGGAAACCTCTGGCAGTAAAAACACTACAGAGCTATATAAACATTTAAAAATGCCCCTAATAAACTAATACTTAGTAGTATTTATTTAGGTCACCAGAGACACATATGATAATTAGGTCTAAGTTGGTTTTACTTACTTGCTTCAGTTCGCTAGGGAATTCTAATTAATGGAATTTTTAGACCAGTGGCTAGTCCTAGAAAGTGTTCGGATAAAGTGAAGTCTATTATCTGAAATCACCTGATTTATTCCAACCAACCACATAGCCATCCTGAATCCCTCAGGGAAAGGCAACCTGGAACCTGCTCAGTGCTAAGAGACACCATCTCTTTAGGCCTGGAGAGCAGAACTGGCAAATCTGCAAACATCTTCATTTTCTGCTAGACCAGGGATGATTATTAATGCTTGTTCAGGAAAAAAAAAATACTTAATCCAACTGATAGAACACTCAACGAAATTCACCTTCAGCCAAATTTTGTTTTAAATTTTACATCATTATTCCTACAAATACCACCAGCCACTCAGTATTTCCCTAGCTGGGGAATTCTCTGAGTGGGCATCACCCAGCCCTGCACTGGAGTCGCTCAGCCTCACACCAGCTGAAGGTCTTGATGCAGATAATCATCCCCCATGTCAGAACCCCAATTAGCTGGTACTGAACCCAACTGACCCCTTCCAAGGACAGATTTTCACTAAAATCAGGAAGTATTCGAATGCATCCCCCTTGATAATTTCCAAAATACTTAAAACACAAGTGTTTCGATCCCTGCATGCCACTGACAGCTCACTGTGAAATAATTAACAGAATTTACCACTTTATTTAGTCAGGTATATAGCATTAAGGTTTAAACAATCAATTCACAATGGGTTGCCCTTAAACTCAATGGGATATTTACTAACACTTGAGAAGAAAAAGGCTTGAGGCAAAATTCTGTCAGCCAACAAAACAGCAATTTATATGTCAACTGACAATTATTTAACATCCTCTTTTTTAATTAATAGCTCATGTCAGTATCAAATGCCATCTTGGTGTAAGCTTGGTAAATTATAATGCCTAAAAATTTCATGCAAGTTTAATGTATTCATAAAAATGTCTGGGCACATTTAATGCTGGCAATATTTTGAGTTAACTACAGTGCATGTCAGCCAGATTTATTTTGACAGGAGACAAAGAAAGAGACATACAGAGACAAGGAGAAGGGTGGAGAGACAGAGAATGTTTACTAAAAAGGAAAAGGTACATATTTTAAACCTGCCACAAATGAATCTGTTGTCAACACATCCTGGCAACAGCACACACAAAATTCCCCATGCCATTCACTGGGTTCTACAGGACTCCATGTAATCATTCAGTAGAAAATCAGGTTCTAAATGCAGTACACAAGTTCTTCTAATGTTTTATGGAAGAGGAGGAGTTTGCCAAGCGTATTGGTGATTTTCTTTTCCTATCCAAAGCCTCATTTAAATATTGTCTTATATTTTCCCTCCTGACTGCTAAAGGACCAACTTCTCTCTCCTTTGCTAGACTGTGCTTGAGAAACACAGGATACTTTTGAGAACTGGAGTATTCTTTAGGTGAATGGAGCAGGCCTTGGAATGTAATTCTACTTTGAAAGCCTCTAATATGTTCTAAAATTCACTAAAAACAGTGCCAGACATTGCATAGGAGGTGAAATCGCCCAGTTTCCAAATATAAACATCACAGGTGGATGGCATGGAAAAGACAAGGTTTGGGCAATCGTGTGAAGGTTTCAATGTTGAGAGACCTTGGCGTTGTCTGAGAGTGTCACTGGAAGGGTGGTGCACAAGGGAGAAGGGTCAATATGGAGAGCACAGGTTTCCCAGGATGCTGGGCACTGAAATGCATTGCAGCCCTCAGATACTGTGCCAGCTATTCACAGGTAACACTGTGAGTTCAGCCCACAGCCTGGCAGCAAGTTCCCTGCATCTATCCTACTCTCCTAAAACAAGCCTATTTTATTTTCCTCTCCCAGAATATTTTAAACTATGCAATCAGTTTGACCTTCTTGGATCTGCAGCAGACCAATCATAGATTCAGTCAGTAGATTCAGCAGAATCCTTGACACCTCTGTGTGAATGGATTCTCTTAACATCCCTCAGTGATGCCCTAAGCTGTTCTTTCACTTGCCACTCTCAGTTTCCCAAGCAGACCTTCACAAGGTCTTTCATTCTGACAAGGAGGATACTCTACCTACAATTCAATCATCACATCAAAGTTTTCAAAAGTTGTCACTGGTTTACATTGAAGGAAAAACAGAGTGAGCAACAACATTTAACTTCTTCAATGATACAAATAAGCCTTGCAAAATCAGCCACAAATTATTCCTGTGAGGTCTGTTTTGACTACAGAGCCTCTCTTCACATTGACACCGTGGCCTAAAACCAGCAGTGAAGGTCACGAGAATGGGAGTGGAAGGCAGCTTGGAGAGCTCCAGTCCTCTCAGGCAGGAGAGCATTTGCACTTCCCTGAGTGGGTATCACCTGCACAAGGCGAGTGTGGCCCTGTTGATGTATCGAAACAGGCTCAATTCCTTGCCCAGCACTGCAAGGATTAGTGGGTGTTGATAGGCTGAAGGCTGTATTCACTGCTTTAGGCTTCCTAGCATGCATCCTGGGATGGAATTGAGTTTAATGGAAAATATTTAAAGCGTCACAGATGCCAGAATGATGCATGCTATAGCAAATAAATTTAAGGACAAGTAGAGATGATCTAAACAACTCCATGTGTTTGCAAATGTTTAAAAATGGGCAAATAATTGCAGCAGGAATGTCTGTCTCAACTCCTTGTACATATACATTTGCATAAACAAAATGCCAATACCCATTCTGTGTTGAGGCAATAATCACCAGTGACTAGAGTAATAAACTGTTTTTTCTTCCTACTCCTGTCCCTGCCCTGTCTAACTGAACTTGCTCTTCTGAACAACCTTGGACAAGCCCCTGGCTCAGGTTACCCTTTCCATAAAATGAAATTAATCTTTTTATCACACACTTCAAAATCAAGGACATTAAGCTTTGCACTATGCTGGGGACAGCAGGCTTTAAAAGCAGCAGTAAGACACTCTGTAGGCTCTCAGCTCCCTCAGCACGATTCCTGGATTGAGGGAATACAAACACAAACAGCCCCTGAAAGACAATTTATATATATATATATATACACACACACTACACATATATGTATGGCAGAAACTTCTGGGGTGAGATTAATTCATTAAACCCATTTCAATGATACAGCATACCTCACTGATGCCAGCTATGAGCCTGATGGGCAGAGCCACACTTCTGGCTATTTTCTGCTCCTCTGGCCACCCTCCACATTCCCTGGGAGGGCACCTGGCCCAGGGTGTCTGTTCTCCTCTTGGATCTGGGGACTGCCTTTGTGGTTGACCTTTCCACAGCTGCCGAACAGGGAAGAATCCTTACTCCTTCCTACCCCTCTGCACAACTGTTTGAGGCTGGTCTTGAACAGCTCTAAATAATTTGATTGTGAGAGTTGGTGCCAAACCTGCTGAGTCAGGAGAATGCTTTCCTGGTAATATTCAGACACCTGTCAGAGGCAATTCCTTCCACAGCCATTGTGGTTGCTGCTGGCAAACTTGCTGGTGCAAATGATTCCAGCACTGAACGAGTAATTCTACCCTTCCCTAGAGCTGCTGCAAGTCTGGATACAAAAAAAAAAAAAGGTGAAATGTTTCTGGAAGAGCACCCTCTTCACCCCTGTCAGCAGGCGCCCAGGGTAACTCAAATATTGGATGCCACTGAGCAAAGAGCCTCCTGCTCCCTGGCAGCACCAGTCTGCCAAACAAACTGAGCAGCTTTGTGTTGCCTAGGGCTTGTCAGAGAAGTGACAACATGGGATTAGCTGGGAATGAAAGCTGCTATGATAGCCAAAGGACAGCTTAAAACCAACACAAACCAAGGCCTCTTGACGCAAGAGACAAGAGTGCCAGGTGTTAGTCAGACAGGAGCAGCATCGATTTAGAGCTCCTGCATATTCCAGCTCACAGATTTTTGTGTATCACATTTAACTTCTGCACACAAGTTCACACTAGACTTATGAAAAAAGAATCACTGATTTCAGATCCTTGTGGCGTCGTGAGATTTAGTATAATCAAGTCGAGGGCTGCAAGACAAGATCGTGTTCCCAAGCACTGACACTAGATGGAGCAAAACTGAATAAAAGATTTAGAGCAGTGAGAGAAAAAAAAAAGTTCCCGCATTTCTGCAACCCTAATGTGCTACTCATTTGAATTCTCACCTTTGATTATGGCTCTGAAAGTCACAATTAATAGCTCACTCTTTACACTTTGCAGGTCAAACACGGGATCAAGCCAAAACAGGTATGTGCTGGGGAAGGGGGTGGCACGGGGAGGTGGAGAGGCAGTACTGGGCAGACCCAAACCAGCAGAGACACATCCACCTAGAAAAAGGTGCACAGCAATAAAGGCTGTGGGGTTACCCTGGGTTACTGACAGCCCAGATGTGCTGGGCCCTCTGCATGGGCTAAGGCAGAAAATTGAGCTGTGCTGTGCCACAGCTCCCCAGTGCTCACCTGGAGCTCCCTGGCACAGGCACACTGCAAGGCTGGCTGCCCTGTGCAGCTGCCCCACAGCAGCAGGCACTCCAGGTAATAAACTCCTGGGAAAATGCAGCAGGAGTTTATTTATGCAGCAGGAAAATGCAAAAGGACCCAGGAGCTGTTGCTCAGCCTCTCCCCACCCTGTGAAAAGGCAATAGTGGGAAGCACTCCAAGTGACAATAGTCCAGTGCCTGCAATGCAGGGAGCCCTGGGATGCTACCCAAAAGTGCATGGCTTGCTGATAGTGGATTCCTGCTTGGCAGTGACAAGGGCACCTGGAAGTCACCACAACAGCCACAAGCACGAATTTGTTCTGTTAATTCACTTAGGAAAAACAGATGCCTCCAAAGGTACAAAGGAACATCTACCAAAAGAAAACTTAAGTGAAAGGAACTTAATGTATGTAACTCCAGCATCTCCATTAATAATTTTCTAGAATTCCTGTGATTTTTATCTGAGTATCTCCCAGCTCAGCTGGGAGATCCAGGTAAAACCAAAGCCAGAGAGTTATTGTTAACCTGCAATTTTTCTTTCTTTTCAGAGATGACAGCAATACAATAAGAAACCAAAGTACAAGAGATCAATAACCCTTTTGCAATCAACAGTTACCTGGTCTGAGGATCAATAGGAGTCTCTTGTGCACAGGCAGGAATCCCACCAATACCAATCCTTTTCTTTGTTCTTTAGTTGAAAGGCTGATTGATTGTTTACAGGAAGAGCTTATAGTGCAGCTAACTTCAATCACCTGCACCCAAAAGGCCTGCAATCCCCCTCAGCATGTCTATGCAGGAGACGTGTGAGGAAAATAAAATACATGAGCTCTGTTCACTAATAGATCCTCTCTATTCTGTGATAAGTACATGATTGATTTATAAAGTCAGTGAAATACCAGATAATTAGAAAAGTGGCAATATAATTCAGCAGCAGAATTCATGGTCACACCCATATTTCAAGATAAGTAACTTGATAACTTGAAAAATCATTCATTTGAGGTTAGAACAAAATAAGGCTTCTCATTTATTTCAGGAAATACATTTTTTGTGTTAGTAAGAAAACATTTCAATCGTTTAAAGTTTTAATTTTTTAAATCTAGAACTGAGGTCTTTTGTAGGTGTTAGTGATGATTTCAACCATTTAAAATTAATTATGACCATTTAAAATTAAAAAATCCTTTTTGAAATAATGTTTTTCATGTTTTCTTGACACTTCATGTCAACACTGTACAAACAAGCTAATCTGTTATTTCCATAATTTCCCTATCCCTATTTTTTTAGCATAAACCAATGCACTAAGTTCAATCAGAATTTGTGAATAATTTCAGTTTCCCAGCACCTTCTTTCTTGTTCTAGCCTTATATGTTCTGGTGGGCTTGATTACATCAAAATTTCTTTGCCTGGCTCCAATTTCAAGCTTCTTACAGTGGGAGTGATAAGAAGAAAAATTAGAGCTTTGTTTCAGAACAACGAGAGTAGTTTAAATAATTTACAATAATTTAAAATCATTTAAGCTCAAGTTATTCTGTAAACACTTCCCAACTTTTAACAATGCTTTGAGTCAGTGGCTCTGGTCTCAGTTCAGAAAATAATGCTCTAGATTCTATTCTGTTTAATCCTCTTCTTTCAAGAATCCTGTATATAACATATTGTCATCACAAGGTGCAAGAAAACAGGGAGATTTTTGTATTTGTCAGCTGTGGGAGCTTTGGGAGCTCTTGGCCAGCATCCTCTGCTATTCCTACAGCTTCTCTCAGGAAACCCAGCAGAATTTCAAGGCTTGGGGGCCTCAGGTACATGGCATGCCCAACTTAATTAAGTAATATCCCAATATTTCACAGGCAGAGCTTTATGTTGTAGTATTACAGGATGACTCCAAACAGGATGTTACATTATTTTATTGCAATTTACCATTATCCAGAACCAAAGACCACAACCTGTAAAGTTTTAACCTTTTAGCTCAAGCCAATGTCTACAGACATATGGGTTTTTAAAATCTCTCACCTTATATACATTCTTAAGGTTCACTTTTGTACCTGTTTCTGCTCTCCGTGTGGCAGATCATAATAAAAATAATAAATAAATTCTTTCCAGCTCTCCACTAATATAAGAGATTTAATCCAACTTAAAAAACCAACTAACCAAAAAAAAAAAGCAATTGTAGGACTGAAGTCCAGCCGAGAAATTCTGTGTGTTATTAAAAAACATCCCTCAGAAAAATCATGGAGACCAGGGCCTCCTATCCAGTAACCAAATTTCAGATCAGGCAGAGCTGATGTGCTGGGTCAGGGATTTAGAAGAAACATGCTGTTAGAGCATAAGGGCAGCTATAACAGAATTTTGTTTTTATAAAGAATAAGTTACTGTACTACTTGTAACCAACTGAAGGGATTTCAGTATGGGCATTTTTTGGCTTTCACAAAGCAGGTGATTTGTTAAATGTACAAAGAAAACTGGATAGTAATTTTTCCACGCATTTTGAACAACAAAATGTAAAATTTAGTTTGAGAGAAGAATGATATATTGGAATACTTTCCCTGGTTTCCTAGGTGTCTGTCACCCATTTCAGTAACACTGCAGTTCATTAGCAGCATTTGCTAACAGATAAACTAAAGCAGTAATGTGATACTTGTAAGTAATTTTGTGTACATGTGTAAGTGAATAAAGCATCTTGTAAGGTATCTGTTAATTGATTTGCTTCCTGTAGTATCATTTTAATTAAGACTTGGAACAGAAGAGAGAGCATGTGGTCAGGGAGGAAAGCTATCACCTTCCCTTATTTGTGCGAACAAATGTTTCAGTACTCATGATTTCAGTACACTATGGGAAATAAAGATGAAAATAAACAAGAAATGCTAAGTTACAAGCAGTAGAGTTGTGAAAGGCCTCCAGAAAGGCCTGGAGAATTAAGGTCGGTAATCTTGATCAGGGAAATGTGCTGGGGTGGTAAATAGATAATGATTTCTCTAAACCTTTTGGTGTGTTCCTTGGCTCCCTGGGAATGGGAGAAGGATGAGCAGTACTGAGACAAGCCAGCTGGGCACAAGGGACCCTCAGAGCTGCTGCTTCTGCTGTCACTGAGAGCTTTGGGCACCCTTACATGGTGCTGCAGTCTTCTGCCACCTCAGGGAGTTCCTGTTTTGGCCATTCCTACAAGCAGCTTTACCAGCACCACTTGGAGCATCAGCAGCTCCTAAATTCAGGCCAAACTGCACAGCAGTGCTTGGAAATAATCACTGAAGGAAAACTAAATGAAAGAGGAACATCTGAGAGGCATTCAGTCACAAGACTGAACAAAATACACCGTGAGCCCCACGAATTCTTGGTCAAGGATTGAGCCCTGGCAGTCAACATCCAGCACCTATCTGCACTCACCAGTTTGCCTGTCCAGCACAGGTTGTGCCTGTCCATGCTCAGCACCCCCTGCTCTCCCTGAGCTCATGGGCATTCCCTGAATGGTAACAGTGGGAAGCTCTTTGCAGCCAGGGCTTGGACACATGCCCCAGCATGCCATGCTGGACCTCAGCCCCTTCTCAGCAGATGCCCAGCAACAAAATGATGCTGGTGAATGGAGTTATTCAGAGGAGCAGACAGTTGTAGGCACAAGAAGTGAGCTAAGAGGTGCAGGCACAGCATGCATTTCTAAAGAGATAACGACACAGCTTTGGCTTTAATTACAATGCAAGAGCACAGCAACAGTGAGATCATTCAAGTCAATTCCTTCTGTCAGCTGCATCAGTGCAAATCAAAACTAACTGCAGGAGTCACATAGCTTGGTGCAGCCCTTATTCACATGATAATAAATCAGGCAAAAATCCACTGGACTCAGTACAGCTGCATGGGTAATAAAAAGGTGCTTGTGGGTGGAGTCCTGGAAATCAGGCCCCAGTGATATAAATCCACTCTAAAAAGTATGAGGAAGAGGAGAGTCTGATTCAGCTCCTCCCAAAGAAGAAGGATGACAAATATCAATGGTCAAAACATTTGCAATATGATTTTTTTTTTGGCTTCTCTCATGCCTATAAATGAAAACTCAGATAATTTTAGTCAGGAATATTTTTTCTGTTTCTCACAACTGCACTTAATCAAATAAAAAAGATTATTAAAATTCTTTGACTCACCAAGAAAATATGGGAAAACACAAGCAAAGAAAGTACCTAACTAGCAGACCTGATAAAGAAAGGATGTTTATACTATACAAATAGGACCTATAGAGGCTTCAAACTTCTGAAAATTGCTCTCATTACACACATGGAATATTACAATAGTCAGCCTAGGTCTGACAGAGGTCCATCTTCTCTGATAGCCTCTTTGCCCCAGCAAACATCTAGATGAAGCCTAAGAGCATTGCAAGCATGTGCCAATGATCTCCTAAAAGACCCTAATATCCTACAGCAGACTTCTGCTCAGTGTCACTGAGCCACAAGTGTAGAATTTATTGTTTTCTGGTGTATTTTTCTTCCATTGTCAGAAGTGGTTAATTCCATAGACACTATATAGTTACACATAAAAAAAAATCACAAAGGTCTTTGTCCTCCCTATCAGTACCTCAGTGATTTTGTGCAAATTTTCATGCTAACACATCATGAAAGCAATTCACATAGTCCTAAGAAGGCATGTTGACTCTTAATCAAGAGGAGAAATGAGACATGGAGCAGCCCAAGTGCTGCAGCAAAGGCCAGTGCAGGATCAGCAGAGCAAAGAACACAGAAAAAGTTTTCCAAGTTCAACATGGTGAGCCACCTAGTATACCATCATTCTTCTCTACTACTGCCTCCAACAAAAATGCTGCTTTTGGAATGGTTAGGTGTTAAGTATTTCACCCTATTGAATATATATGGTTTCAGTTCTCATATTTCTGGCTTTAATTCCTAGACAAACCTTGTGCTTTCACTGACAGCTGCAGCAAAGGGAGCCTCAGCAAAGTCAGTGACATTACACTGGGCTTGAACACTATGTGAGCTAATAACAAGCCCAAATGCATTGTAAGCAAAGTGGCACACTGCCCACATTCTGTCTTCTGCATTCAGACAAAGTATGTCCCATGTTTCCTGCCCCATGCCCCCTCTCTCCATGCCATGATCCACAGGCTGCTTGCAGGATGCAAGGGGGATCATTTGCACCACTCACACCACTGCTGGTGGGGATCTGTCCTGATGCGGACAACCCACAAGCCTTTCCTTTACAGATCAGATCCCATCCAGCACTATCAGAAATCTTCCTCAGCCAATGGGCAATTAAAATAATTACCTTTAATCCTATTCTTCAATTACTCCACAATACTGAGGGAGGACTTGGAGGGCTGGGACTAGATGCAAGCATATTCTGTTGTGATTAAAACTGACTGAAATGCTCCAATGAATATAAACCACTGACTATTCACCTGTTTTGGGAACCACCCCTGTATGTTATAAGCTGCTTCATGTTTAAACTCATTCGAGTGACACCAGGGAAGCAAGAGAGCTGTGCTGAGTGCCCAGGGGCTCCCGAAGGGATGCCTGCAAAGGAGCTGCTACCTTGAAATGCAGGCAAAACACAAAGTGGCTACTCAGAAGAAAAGGCCACTGTGTGCTCCTGCCTGCCAAAGGGATGCAGTGCCCAAAGTAGAGCTGGAATGGCTCTCAGGGGGTCCTGGTGTGAGGAGATGACTGGATGTGTGTGGCATGGGACTGTGGACAGTGGTAGGTTCACAGGGACTTGGCTGGGGATGCCTGGGAAATTGTTTTTTCTTATAAGCAAACTGATGATATAGACAACTAAATATGAAAGAGAACCAACTGATGTTGGGAAGGGGTAAAAAAATGATTGCAGAGGAAAAGGCAGAATATGTGAACTTATACTTGCATCAAATCACTGTTTTAGCAGTCAGAACAACAGGAAAAGCAGAGTGGTGCCAACAGTCATTTAATTTGGGAATTTTGCACTATCTGATACTCTGCTTGAGACACTAAGCCTTCAAGCCGTGTGGCTGTGGTAAGACCCACTATAATTTTAAATATACCTTACTTTTAAGCACATTAATAGATATTGCAGATCTAATTCATAACATTTTCCAAATAATGTTAATGAGACAATAACTCAAATCTAGTTCCTATTACAGCATGATCTACATGTACAAGATAGTGCAAATGGAAGATTATTCTAAAACCCATGTGATGTAATATTAACATAACCAATAAACTTTTGATTCAGATCCAACACCTGCCAGGCTTTTCAAACAGGATGACAAAGCTGTGACAGGACCTTCTGTGTGAGTCATAAATGCCCTTCTACTATGACTAAAGGAAAATTAAAAATACATCTCATGTTGTTGATTATTCAGTAGAAACCATTCATTGACCCCTAAAAGCAGGTAGTTTTTCAGGCATCCTTCTTGGGGAGGTGATGTTATTGATCAGAATTGCGCTGAGGCTTTGAGCATGTCAGGGAAAGGAGCAAAGGGTGGCTGTGAGAGCAGCAAGGCTCATCTCAAGCAGCAGCAGCAGCAAAGAGACCATACAAGGGTCAGTGTGAATCCAGAGGTGGCACCTAGACCCAAACCAAAAAACAGCTGCTAGTTCTCTGCTCCCAAGCCTTCCTACTATTATCTATTATCCTCTCCTGCATAATTTGTCATAATCTCTGACTCGTAAGGCCAATTAATCATGCTTCAGAAAAAATGAGATTTCTCACAAGGAGATTATCTGTCTCTGACAAACAAGAGATAATTCAATTAGCTTCCTTTTCTAAACATTTAATAACTGGTTTTGGTAAATTAGTCCTTTTCGTAATTTAGCTATAATTTAGGAAGATTTAATATGTCATTAGGCACACCAAATTCTGTGTAAATATAACATTATGGCTGAGATTTTAATTGCCCCAGAGTCAGGAACTGTATACATAAATGGCTTGATTCCCACATGGAAGCAGCTGATAGGAAATACATAGAGCTCCGCAGAAATTCTCCTTAAAATCCCTTCTTTTAGTTAAACACATGCTTAAGGACTCTGGAGAATAGAAGGCTTTCTTTGACTTGGGTAAGGGCTCCAAGAATTCAGTGTAAAAGACAAATATTCACATATTTATTTGCAGAATTTCTACACACTACAGAAATTTATGGATTAA
Organism: Ammospiza nelsoni; assembly: GCF_027579445.1. Lineage (NCBI taxonomy): Eukaryota > Metazoa > Chordata > Aves > Passeriformes > Passerellidae > Ammospiza > Ammospiza nelsoni. Next base: position 17,743,749 of record NC_080640.1, read on the forward strand.
ACTTGGATTTAACCCTCTTCACAGTTCTCAAAGTTCTTGTTTCCCATCCTGCAATTTCCTGGGAAAATCCCAGTATCTAACAGTAGTACCTGCATGTGGCCTGCTTGATGAGAATTTCCTCTGTTTTGTTCTGGAAACAGGCCTTTTAGTCCTTTTGGACATTGCCAATTGATACTAATGTAATGGCATTAAAGAAGTCGATGCAGCTACACACTGAGAGTAAAAATCAGCATCTTTTGTGCTGGGGGAAAATCAAGAGAAAATCAAAGCAATTGAGTTGTATGGATGTTAAAAGGCCTAAGTGGAGAAGCAGATTTCAAAGCAATGTTAATTGCTCTGCCCCAGCAGGGTCAGCCAGACTTTGCCTGGGCTGAAAGTGAAGAGTCTGGTAAAGCAGACGGATCCCCACGCACTGCTGGCTGCAGCCCGGCCATGCACGGATCCAGAGCTTCCTGACTGGTCCCAGCTGGAACAGCTGAACTCAGGGTACTTCCCAGCATACTGAGTAGTAACCTGCCCATGGCAGACCCTTTCAGAGCTTGTGTTTGACTGTATGGATCGACCAAAAAGTGCTATGATTTGGAGAATCTCTTCTTTCAGAGAATTTTGGAGCTCAGGCCAAGGCAGCCTCCTGCCACCATTTGAACAATTTGCCAATTTCTCTCAGAACTTGATAAAAGAGCAGAAGCCTTTCAGACTTTTACATTCCAGCATTCTTCATGAAGGCAAGCAGCTGAAAAAGAGGACTCAAAATGCTGTTTTCAAGCTTTTTCCCAGACTGGGGCCTTCTCTAGATCTCTCCTTGCAGGTTACCTGATGCCTACTAAGATCCATGGCCTTACTTAACAAACATCAACCAAGCACATAACCAAAAGTGTTGGGAAGCTGACTTCATCAGTTCTTTCTTTCTCTCCCAAGACAAATCTGCTTACACTGGAAACACACATCTCTCAGCAGAAGTAGTAGGAAAATGGCCACAACTTACACCAAGGCACTTCAGCCCATCAGACTGGCACATGCCATTTCTGTGGTAAACCATTGATGAAAACACTAAGGTGGTTATCACAGACCTTTTTCTCGAAGCCTTTCTGATTCTCAGCTGGAATGACTGGTACCCATTTACCAGTTGTTGACCAAAAAAAGCCTCAAAGCAGCACAATCTGATTCTCTACCTGGCTTGAAAACACTTATCACTGTCATGACAAGGGAGTTTATACCTCTGTCAAAATGCCATATGTTGTAACCACTCTGCCATCACATTTTCATTTAGAGAAAGATAAGAATTTTCTTCAGTATTATTTTAGGTTTAAGATACTGCATGATTCATTAAAAGTGATGCTGTTCACTAGTTTAAAGCCCTAAACTAATATTTGAATATTAAATTGTGTAAAACTGAGGCTTTTCATTATTTCATGTGGTAATAGGAGGCATGATTCTGCACTCAGCTGTACTCCAGCAAATACTTGATGGAATTACTGCAGGAAAGAGCAGTACAGACAGAAGGAGACTTCAGCCCATGTATTTTTTAATTTAAAATATTCCTGTATTTAACTACAGTTCCAAACTCAATGCTTATTACTATTAAGGGATTTATTAGGCAAGGATTGCTCTGGACAAAGCCCAGCTGACCTAAGTGGGAATTTTGCCCAAGTAAACTTCCCATTGGAGTATGCAATACTATTTGTATGCTCACAATCATAAGCATTAGCAGAGACCAGACCCACATCTGAAAGTGTTTCATTAGCTCTCAAAGGTGACATTACCAACAGAGGGGAAGCTTTAAAAACTATTGGGACAGATTCCCTCTGTGCCTTTTTGGCCTGCATGGTGTCCATTAACACTCTGCAAGCAGCTGACATGAATTCACAGCCCTGGGCTGCAGGCTGCATTAAGCTCTTTTAATTTTCCTCCTCTACAATGCCATTGTGGGGCATAAAAGGGAGGGGTGGAAAGGTAAATGTCCTGGGGAAAATGTGCTCACAGCATGTGTGCAGCTGTGCCTTTAAAACTGCTGTATGGGACGTGTAGAAGGAAATGCTCAGTTCCATGGTGCTCCATGCAGAACAATGCTGACACATTCAGATATCACATTTACAGGCTGTCAGGCTCTCAGACTTGGCCTTAGCTCAGGACAAAGTACAGGATAAGGGAGAATCAAACTGTTCTGCAGCAATGAATAGTGGAGTTAGTAAACTCCCTACTAGTGAAAAAAAAACCCTCAGAGAAGACATGAACAGTTTCTGCAGCTACAATGAATGCTATCAGAAGGATACTGGGCAGAAAATCAATTTATTTCTGATAAAAGTTGGTTCTCAGTTGCTTGAAGTTTTATTAGTTTTCAATTAAGACAGCCAAGAGTCTCACAATGAAAATGGATTGCAGAACCTTAAGGAGGACTGCATTCTGAGCAAAAATGGAGCAAGACTGTTTTAATGCAGGGGGAATGGAAAGTATTAGAGGAGTCTGTAACAGATCTAAGACTTGAAAGATGAATTTTTTTTTTTTTCTGGAGTGGGGAGGAAGGGGGTTGGGGGAGCATGGTAGTTGGCTAGCCCTGATAAGAGCAGAGTTCATCACAGGCGTGAAGACACCCATGCACAGAGAAGCCAAAGAGAGGATCATGAAAGACCCAGAAATAAATTCTGGCAAAACATCTGGAATCTGACAAGCAAGGAAGTCACCCAGACTTAACTGAAGCTTACAGAGAGAAGGCTGCTCTGATACTGTGGATAACATGAAAATACATTATAAGTAAAGAAATAAAGACAGGACCTGCTCATGGCATTCAGAGTTCAAAATAGTACATGACTCGGCACACTAGCCAAAACCATGCCCAGAGCTTAAAACTATTTTAGAGCTGTAATTCATGATGAGATGGCAAGGGAGGCTTGGCAAGTTCAACGATGACAACACCAACACTACTGCTTCTGGAGATGTCTGGAGACCATGGCTACAAAACATGATTTGGCTGCAGCTGTGGGCTGCTCAATAATATCGTGTCCTCCAAGATTTAGTGAAGAAGGAAAATCTTATAGCTGATCTAAACATTCTGAGTCTGGTGAAGACAATGCACTCATTAGAGAAGGAGTGACCAAAACAACTGAAAAAGGCTTTAGTGACACTTTTGGGAAATTGGGATGCTCTCAAAGAGGGTTGAACAGTGCTGAAAGGACACAATTGCTCCAACTCACAGGCTCCCAGGAAAGCTACTCTGGCAAAGAAAGGGCAAGCTTAGACACACATGTCTGGGAAGGCAGGGAAGAAATACCTGTCCAGTTGTTGAACATTTGTTCTGGTTGCTGAAAGGGGCAAAACAGACAGTTCATGGAAAGCCAGGATGTCCCTGATGACAAATACTGATTGAGCAAAATCAAAGTACAACTCAGGGTACTATAATTTTTAAATTTAAACTTCAAATCTGCTTCTGTACATTTTATTAATCTAGAGATTGTGCAGCCTTTAAAAATGGAAATATCATTGCTAGAAAGAACTACAGATGCTAATAATCAGTGACACATTACCCACATTCATTGTAAAACAGATGTGTGTATTGATCTAATTATAATGACTAATATAACATAGGCCTTTGACATACATATGTGAGCATAATGTTTTCTGTGAATCAGTGCTTTAAATATGGTTTTGATTTTGTTTACTTTCCTAAGTTCAGTGTCAGAGAAGGAAAGTATATTTGTTACAGCTCAACAGATCAAAAGAAGCAGAGAAAGTCTCTGGGTATTATCGGAAACCCGTGTTTTGACAGTAGGCATTTTCAACGGGTGAGTGGAATATTATGATCTCCAGCTTTACTCAAATTACTTCTTTTTAATGATAATACTTCCTTACTCTGAGGCTGTACCACAAACAATTATGGAACATTTTGGAGCCTATATTGTGTATTATTATTTTTAAAAGATAGTATCCTGCTTCCTTTTTTTCCCTATAATCTTTGTTTTCTTCAGAGCAATGTTCAAATACATGCCTTTTTGGAAAGTGACTTGCCTATGCCATGGCTCAGATTATGGCCATTTAGCACTGTGGTCATTCACGGTCTGGCTAGATTACTTTTCAGTCAGAATGTTAACTGCCTGTGCACTGAGGCGTCTGAATAACAAAAATAAATAAATCAAAATTCAAGAGAAGAATCAGCAGCAGACTTTTAACAAGACACTACAAGGTACAACATACCTTATTTGCCAGTCAAGCAGAATTTAGATGCTCTCACTCACACATCTGATTTAACTTTAGAGGCTTCCTAGATTCAAATACAGACTTCCCTTAAAGATCAGCATGATGTCTGCTGTGAGTGCCAGAGAAGGAGGTGAATTCTCCTCCTTCCTATTTGTGCCTCTCCACAGCCACTCAGGCACACACAAACCTTGTAGCCAGGTGAAATCAGCCTCAGGTGTGGGACACCCTTCAGCAGTCACTCCCCAGCTGGAAGCCTTTGCTCAATGTCTGCTGTGGATAACATACATTTTGACAGAATTGCAGCTCCAAGAAACTGCATTGTTTTTCTAGGTATAATCCCACAAACATGAAAAGCAACTCAGCCACTGCCTACTGGCACTCCTCATCAACAATCCCCATCAGAAACTTCCACTGCTATTATTAACTTTTGACTGACTTTAACCATCAGAATAGAAATAGTCTACGCATAGGCTCTCCACAAAGAGAAGTTTGTTTTTTCAAACTGTGCAAATTCTAGTATTCTCTTTAAAACAAACAATCCAACCAACCCACCACCAGAGCTTTGCCAATATCTGACTTAACATCAACACAGTACACTTTAATACCTTCATGGGTGGCAAAAATAATTTTTCGTTTTTCCAGGGTACAATCCCGAGTTCAAAGCTGCCTATCCCAAGCCATAGAGAATAATTCACACAGGTTTTCTGTAATTTAGAAAATGCAGAGGAAAAGCCCTCTGTGCTGTGCAGAGGAATTTGACGGATGCTCACTTGTAATTCTGCCCACGTCCCAGCTGCCCTGCACAGACTATTGTTCCATGTAGCCATGGAGCCAGCAAATCAGACCAGACACAGTCAAAAGGGATCTGGCTGCTACTTCACCACATCAAAATCACTAGTTTTTCATGGGTCAGGACCTCTCCTCTTCCATCAAACAATACAAATAATTTGGTGCCTTTCAAAGGCCTGCTGTTGAAGCAGTTATCTTCTTCCTGCTTTAGGAGACAAACTTTGTCTATTGCCTTCTCATGTAAGGAGAGGAATGCTGGAAGAAAAATCAGATTCTTTTCTAATAGGTAGTGCATGTTTGAGAGCTTATTCGAAGCAACTTCTCAGACAGAAAAAATACAAGCTGGTTTGGTGATATGACATCTCTACATCTTTTCCACGTGGCCACAACAATGATAAGAAAAATATCTATTTTTGGTTAAGGGATGCATCCAAGCTTATGGTATGTGCAGCATGTGAGATTGGCTTCTTTCTCTGCAAAGAATCTTTTAACAAGTGGCACCTGAACTTCTGTACTTTGATAAAGACCAGACATATTTCTGTTGCTCCTTATTTTTACCTTTAAAGGAAAGAAGATGAAGGAGACAATATTCAGTACCTGGCAGCTACATGAAAGAGATACCTTTAATGTGCTACTGCATCTGCCTGTTTTTCACTTAGATGCAGTATTGAGGAACATATGTCCTCATCTACGACATGAAAGACATTCTATTCTAAAACACCCATTATTTGAGGGACATGAAACAAATATTTTGTTTATTCAAAGATGGGTCAAAAATTCTTCAGAGAGATCATCTTAGAAACACAAGTGAGGTAACTGTTTAAGCAGTTCACAGACCTACTGGATATTTGGATAAATACTTTTCCATTATTTCACTGCTCAGCAGGAAACACAACCACTTGTCTCATCCATAAATCCTCCTGAAGCTTAGAAGTCAAAGTTCAACCACTACTCAAACCTGTATAGCACACAAAATTTGACTGAAGTTCCCTGATTAAAATGTCTCTGATAAAGATTTTTACTGGAAGAATTTCTTAAGAAACAGTAGGCCTTTGCTTCTGTTTTTAAGTTTAAAGAATCTGTTTTAAAATTAGCAGCTGCCGAAGTGCAGCAACGCCATTCCTGACAACAGAGCAAAAGTGCAGCACATCTTCCAGGGACATTCCTGAGGTTAGGGAAGGATTCCCTGCTTTTCTGACAACAAACTGTGCTGTGAGTATGTGTGTGGGTATTTTGTTTTCAGCTTGGAATGTTTTAAAAAACTCAAAACTCAGAGTCACAGAGTCACAATTTATTATCCAAATAAGAAATTTGGTGAAGGATTTATTTTCCTTAAGAAAAGCAGAAACAGAAGAAAATCTTGGTGGGCATGGTAGAAAATGAGGATCAGAGGGCAAGATTCTATTTATGTCCAAGAAGGACGAGGTAGGTCAGATACAAAATGTTCTTATTCCTTGGGATATGAAGACCTTAAATGTTTTTTTCTGCAGTATTTTCAAGGATTTAGTACTTCTACTAAAAGAGACAACATACAGAAAGCGTAAAGCAGTCTCAAAAAAACCCCAAGGCTAGAAGAAGTCTTTAGATCTCATTTAGTCCAACACTCTTCCCTTTAATTCACCTTCACCCAAACCTTGCATTCCACAACCATTCAATTCTCTGCTTGGACACTTCAATTTTTCTCAATCCAGGTCGCTGTGTAAGGGCAGATCAGAAATACCAGGAAAGGAGAAGGGGTACATTTCTTGTAGTATTTCTGGTTTCTGAACAGAAGCAGGTAGGTCAAAAGAATTCATGTAGCAGCATTTATTCTTAAGATACATCAAGACTAAATGTGCTTCTTTGTAAAATTTGTTGAAGAGATCTTTGTAAACTTAGTAAATCCAAGCATAAGCCAACAAATCTCAGACAAGTACACTACACCTTCTGACTTCAGTTCACTGCTTTTGTAGTGTGACTTGCTAAGAGCCAAGTAGCAGCTCTTTGACCATGCCTATGTGGGTACAGTGATTGTTTCAGGATCAGCTTCACCTTAAAACTTTTTTCCCTCCCATCAAGTTTTATTCTATTAGAAACCACATCTGGCACCATGGGAGCCACACCTCCACCCTGTCCACAGAGGAGGGATGCACTGGAAAACTTCTGTCTCCTCAGCCCAGAGCTAAGTGACAAAAGAGCACATTGAGTGGTTGGATCAGGAGGCTCCGAGACACATCTTGCTGAGACAACACATGCTGCAAACCAGATGAAGCTGGAAAAGTCTCCTGCGAACACAATACTGTGTATTTGCCCTGCCCTTAAGTGTTTGTTTATTCCAGCCACAGTCAGAAAAAGGGCACTGAACCAGCAGGATAATTTCTTTGTCTCAGTAGAGTCATCTTTACATCAGTCAGTCCCTTAGAAAATGGCAAGAGAGAGAGAAATTGTGGACACGAAGTCCATATAAAATATGGTGCCAACACAGAATGTGTGGAAAGCACAGACTGAATTCCATGAAGCATGAGACTTCACAAATAAACCATATCCTGTGGTCTTGTCCTTCCCCAAACCTGCCTGCAATACTTGTTTGGGGAGAAAAGCAAGGTAGAACAGGTGATAGCACAGTGCATTGTCAGGACAACTCTCACTGACTGGGTGGTTCTGGAGTCTGTGTCCTCTCTGGGCTGAGCAGAGGGGGATCAGCAGGCTCACAGGGGCTAGCGTGAAGTCCTGTCAGTAATGTTTTAACTGGAACAGGTGTCTAAGGAGAATACATAGCCAGAACATACCAACGCACTGAAAAACCTTAGAAATCCATCTTAGCATGATATTTGCTCACCAACTGCCAGAAATAAGGCCACCAAAAATTGACATTTTAATATTTTTGGAGAATAGAACTGGAGCAGCAATGGACTTTTTAATGGTTCCCAAATGACACTGCCACCTACCACTCTATGAAGGTGACCCTTCTGTATTCAACTGTATGAAGCTGGAAGTGTGCCTTTGTGCACGACAATAACAGTAAGACTCTTCAACTCTTGCATACACCTAACTATGCAGGAAGTACACATGACAGAGTCTCTAAACACTCTTGCAAAATACTCACAGGTCTCATTTTTTTCTCAGGATTAGCAGTGCCCTGAAAATTGGAATGATCAAACTTGAAGCAAAAGCTAAGAAAAATATACTAAATCCCCTGTGCTTTTGTGCAGTCCTGAACGGAATCATAAAAATAATAACAAAAGCAAGTTTCCTGTACCAAAACAAAATGTGCTCTTATGTGAAGAAAGAGAAAATGAAAACTACATTACAGCATCAATAGTTAGGATTTCACTTCTCCATGAAAGTGGCTGCACAACAGCTATAAAACCTCAGACCCTACCCAGATACATTAGTATCATTCATTCATAACCCTGAAAGAAAAAAAGAAAAGGGAATGGAAGAAAGACACTTTACACAGGGGGAAAGGAAATTTGCAGTTAACATCATCACCCTATCTATTTAGACATTTTCCAATCAGTCAGAAATAAATGGCCACAAGAAAAATATCATCAAAGCCCCAAACACTGTGTAAACATTGCATGATGTTCAGAGACATAAAAGGCATGATGCTTACAATTTGGAAGTTCTTACATAGTGTTTTTTCTGTTGACAAGGAGCTGGGTTCACAAAACTGTATTTTCCACATGCAGGTCCACCAAATACCCATAGAAAAATACGATGGGCAGAACCACATTGTTCAGAAGTTCTGGATTGCTACAGTTCAAAGGTAACTTGGCCCAATAAAGAAATAGGAAAATTTGGATACAGATCCAAACACCCTCCATGCTTGTCAACATTGAATCAGTTTGGATTTTATCCATCTTTAATCACTGAACATTCATTTTTAATTAAGATTCCTTGGGCCATGGGAGCTACCAGCTGCTGGACTCAGAAAAAGACCTGGCCATAACTCATGTCTCTGAAGGGAGGCTCCAGGCAGGCAGAGAGCATCTTTGCATGCTGCCTGCATGAGGTGTGGAAGGGTGATAAGCTGTAGTTGCCCTGAAAGGCAATGGGCAGGTGAAAGATTAAAAGAGAGAGACAGTTTATTGCTGCAGGAGGGGAGCAAACTCCCATACATCACTCAGAACAAGCACAGCTCTCCTTAACAGCATATCAGGTGTGAAAGCAGGCAGCCCACCCCAGCACAACAAGAGAGAGCTGCAGCCCTGAGAAAACCTTTTTACCATGCTAGAGCCCAGCCAAAGCAGCCCAGTGTGAGTTGCAGAGGGTACCACTGTGTCCCTCTGCCACACTACTGTAAGGGAAAGCCACAATCCTGCTCACAGGAATCCTGCAGCAGGTTCTGGAGACAGATTTGGGAATGCAAGTAAGACCTTTCAAAGAAAGAAGGCAGGTTAAGAACAGCCAGAGAGGGAGGACAGGACAGCAAAAGGCAAGAGGCTGTGGTTACCTCTCCTGACAGATGTGACTTTGCAGAGAGGCAAAGGGGATTTGCACAGCAGGTCTCACCCCGAGCGAGTGACTAAAGCTGGTATTTCAATAACACTGCCCCAGGGAGAGAGGGGCTCCAGGCTCTGCAAACAGCCAGGCTGCGCTGTGTCAGCTGCACTGGAGTGCTGATTAGGCACTTTTCTCCTCAGAGCAGACCCATTCAGCAGGAAACGAGGCCACATGCGTGCTGCCAGAGCTGAGAAAGCCATATCCTGCGGGTCAGAGGCTCCACTGGCGTGCGTCAGCACACTTCCAGAGCAGCAAAGGGAGCTGCACTGTCGTACAGAGAGAGCTGTGCACCCAGCCTGGGAGAAAAAGGGAATTGTACTGCATGTTCATTTGGCCTTTGGGATTTTTGGTGTATGGGTAAACTGTGATGGCATCGGATAAGAGACAAAAAAATCTTGAAAAAACTTTTTACAAAAGCAGAAACATCTCAGCAGCAACAAATGGGTGGAAGGGATGTAAGATTTTAACAGCAAAGAAAGTCAAATCATACAACTGCCACCTTTCCTGATTGCCTCATTTCCAATAGCAAACCCTTCCAACAGAGGGACAAAGGAAGGTTGCATTTCACCCACCTGCAGGCCAAAAGTGAGAATTGATTTGTAAAAAGTCATCCAACAAATCAGCATCAAACCTGGGAAAACGGGAGGTCAGAAGTTTATGTTTGCCCACAGCTCACTAGCCTGACTTGTGCTGTCTGGCCCATGAGTATATCCTAAGGGATTGGCACAATGCAGATCTCCTCAGGTGTGTTAGGTGCTGGGTTACCTGCTGAGTGCTACTGGCAGTACAATTTAGAGAGAGCAAGAGAGACATATATATAGATCTAGAGGTCCTGCTCTAGCTGTGCAAAGAAAAGCTCTCCTTTAGCAAAAAACCTAAAAGGGCAGCATCACCTGAGCTCATTTATGCTATGACAAGCGAAAACGACTTTCAGCCTAGACCACTTTTAAAAGTACCTTTGGAACTTTAGAATAAATATCGCTTTAAGAGTAAGAATCACTTTATATGTTTTTATGTTGTTGAAGAAGTTTCAAGCCGGAGCATTAAAACTGATTCTACACAAAAGACAGAATCCACAACACAGAGGGAACTGTCAAAAGTACAGAGATCACATGCTCAAAACAGAGAGAGTATGTTTTCAGTAAACTGTCAGACACAAGAGACTTCATAAACTGTCAGACATGAGAGATTTCATAAACTGTCAGACATGAGAGATTTCAGAAGTCCAGATATGCCTTTGACTCCTCTTCAGTCTTCTATCATAGGCAAATACATTATATAAAGCCTTCTCCCCAGTTAAATGATCTAGTTCTGTCCCAAAGCTTGTTAGGGCTCTTGATGCAATTAAAGGGACTGTTGGTGCCAGCAGGAATGGGGATTATTGACAAACAACAAAAATTGAAACTGACTCTTGCAGTGCATCTTTCAGCTCTGTAGGGCCCAAGAACTCACATGAGACCTTAGGCAGACCTTAGTGATGTCTTTACACCAGTATTTTGTACACACCATTAAAAGATTAGCAGGGTTAAGTAATTTATGAGAGACATGAAGTGAGGCATGAACAAGCCTAGCAGAACTATATGAGAAGATTTAAGATGTCCATCCAGACTAATATCTTCTCTCAAGCAAGAGCAAGGAGTAGACGCATTGGAAGGGTACGCAAAATCAGTCATCCTCTCTATTAACAGACCAAGGACGTCCTGAAATGGAGTTTCCATCAGGACCATCAAACCACATAATTGCTGGTAGAATGTTTCTGGTGAATTTGTCTGTTTTTGAATTAGCTTATCTCTTTGACAGGATTTCCCTTTGCTGTGTTAAAAGAGTAGATTTGAATCTACAAATTTTAATTACCTCCCCAGGCAGCATAAATTTTAAAAACTGCTTCTGCTTCCTCAAGTCTGATGATTGCTCTGTGCATAATCCAGACCTGTCACTCCCTTGTGAGAAGTGTTTGCTGTATGGACACCAAAGTCTCTTCCTGGAGGAAACAAATTACAAGATTTTAAAGGCAGTTTTCAGTCTCATAAGGATCAAATTTAGCACACACTAAATTATCTGTGATATTTAAAAGCAGACATGTATGATCCTGTCTAAGCGATTACTAGGAGAGGGGTGGAGTAGCTAAATCTGTACTAATTGCCCTATCCAGGGAAGCAGAAATGCCAATGCGTTTGTATCATCCATACTTCATGCAAGCTGAATATATAACCCATCATACCTGCTGGCAGAAGTATTAAATCCATATCTGGAGAGATTTGTAGGCTTTCAAGTGACAATCACTTCAAAAGGAGCGCAGGGGAGAGGCAGGAACAGACTGCAAGGTGCCAACTTCCCTTGTCTGTTCTGGCCTAGCACTGTAGTACCATTTGTGAAAACAAGGACATTAATCTTAGGGTGATGCACCGAAGCTACTCTATCAATTAATTCAGGATGGTCTTAGAGAGGTTGATTGTTAGTGGTCAGTGGGTGCTGTCACAGCAGAGGGTATACATGAAAGCACATAATGGAATGGCAATGATTATAGTGGCGGATGTGAAGTATGCTCAGGTTCTCCTACTGTGAATATGTGGTGGGCTCAGACAATAAAGCCTAGGAATCCTATACATAGTATAGCTCATACTATTCCCATGTAGCCAAATGGTTCTTTTTTATCTGCATAGTAAGTCACAATGTGGGAGATGATTCTGAATCCTGGGAGAATTAAGATGAAGTGTATGCAATGTCCTGGCACAAGTGTCCTAAATGACTACAGTGTTCATCCCCATGCCTGCTGATGGGCCCCTCTTGCCTGTCAGACCCCCTTGTCCCCAGGCTGCCACCACCTGAACCCACGAAATGGGAGATAATGTTAGCTAGAACTGCTAGGGAGTGGTGGTCCTGTTCCAGCTATGGGATGGGATAAGTGAAATGGGCATGAGGGCCTGCAAAATTGCCAACACATCCAGGAAACCTGAGAGGATACCTAATACTGCCTTCCCCATCCCAGCTGTCTACCCCGCAGCCTCCAGCTGTTTATGCCTCACCTGCTCGTACAGAGGTTTTCTGTACTGAGGGAGGGAGTTTCTCATTTCCCCTCGACACAGACCCGTGTCCTTTGGGCAAGAGGTGTGTGTGTGCAGAGAGGATGCTGAGGCTGGAGATGGAGCATCCCTGTCTAGCCCTGATGCCACCCTACAGGCACGGCGTGGACAGAAACGACAGGGAAAGGGGCGAGAAAAAGCGGAGAGCTGAAGGGGGCAGGACTCTGGGAAGCGCAAAGGAGTCAGGAGGGAAGGAAGAAAGCGCGGAAAAAAAATAAAAAAAAGGAGGAGAAAGGGGAGGAGATGAAAAGCAAAGGGAGAAGGGAGGACCGCGCGGGGAGGAGGCGAGAGGCCGGGGAGGAGAGGAGGGAGGCAGCTCGGCAGAGGGGACGGGACGGGACCCGGCGCCCCGCGGGCCATGCGCCTCCTGGCTACGGCGCTGGCCGCCCTGCTGGCCACGGCCCCGGCCCCAGGTAAGCGCCAGCGGGACCCGATCCTCCCTCGGCCCCGGCGGGACCCGAGCCCTCCCCCGGCCCCCTGGGACCCCGGCCCGCCTCGGGCAGCCCCCGGCCAGCGCGGAGCGGGCCGGGTCCCGCAGCAGCGGGCGGCTCGGGCGGCGGACAGGCCGCGGGCCAGAGCTGAGGGTCCGGGCCCCGGGGCCCCTCCGCCCGGCCGGCCGCTCCCTGCCCCGCTCCGCTGCCGCTCCCCCGGCTCCCGGCAGCAGCGCTTCTTCGCAGCGATCCCATCCTGTTTAGAAAAGAAAGCCAGACTTCCATGCAAGTTCATGGAAATGGGTCCTCGGCTGTCTTCTCCGCCAGGCAAAGCCGAAGGAAAGGGAGATTCGGCGTTGTTTTTTCCACAGGTGCCCTGATCCTGTTGGCATCAGGTGGAAATGAAACCTGTAGGTCACTTGTAAAAAGCGTCCTCCCTTTAAGACTCTTTATTCCTCTAAAAACAAAGGCATATTGGACAACGTTATGTGTCCTGAAGCTGCAGAACAGACACAGAGTCTGGATCTGAACTTCCAGGTGCAGTGAGCTTACAGGGGTGGGGAAACCTTGCTTATTTATGGCTAATTAAAGACTTGCATTCGAACTCCACTGCAGAAGGGCAGGAGATGATGGAGGCGGAGGTTTGGTTCAAGTCCGTCTTTAGTCAATGCAGAAGTTTTCTCTGAGGGGGAGCTTCTGACTTGTGAAACTTGCTGACAGATCTGTTCAACTGAAAACAACTGGTTGTTTTTGGTGGTGTTGCTAATCAGGTCCTAATTATTTTTATTTAAACAAAAAGCTTTGCTGCTTCTTGGCTCATCTGCTCTTTTTAACTGTAAGGAAATCAAACGAAAGCAGGCTTTGACAGTAGCATAGCTTCACTGAACAAACTACAACACAGATAAAAGCCATCCCATATGCTTCTGGTCGTGACAAGATGAGATCAGAAGGTAACGCCCTCCAGTCCCCAGCTCTCAGTCCTTGCAGCACTGGAGGCTGGGTTGCAGATTCTGCCCGTAGTCTCTGGAGGAAGAGAGAGAGGCCTGTATACAGCACTAAACCTGGGCTGTGAGCAGCTGAGCGCAGGAACAGCCCCACTCCTATCTCAACTGGAGTAAACTGGGGTTCTCCCACAAAACCACAGCCATGCTGGAGCTGCTCACCACGTGTAAGGACCCAGTGACCACTGTAAGTCCTCTGGCACTGTTCCAGCACAGACAGGGGAGAGGCCCTGGCATAACAAAGTTTCTGGGTGCTAGAAGTATAGTTTTTTATACTTTTATATTTGGTACTCCTGACAGTGCTGTTAAAGTGTTTTGCTGTGTAATATGGCAGAGAGCAAAGTCCAAATCTAGGTAATTCTTGGACTTGAACTAGTGCAAGCAGAAGTGGACTATTTTCAAACTGGAATTTTTTGAAACAGAGTTTAGGCAACAGTCACCTTTCCTGAGTCCCCACTGGCTACTGAGCAATGCTGGTGGAACATACCAGAGAAGCAAACGGGTAAAATGTTGGGATGGGAGCAACTAAGCAAGCTCATTGCAAAAAGGAGAGAAGTTTGATGGTTAAGCACACTGCAAAGAAATCACCATGTCTCTGACTCTCTCTCCTCCCATTCTATAAATAATTTCCCTTTTCAAGCAGAAACGAGACAAACTCTTGTGGTGAGCTCCACCTGAACGGTTACATCGTATTATACTGGGAAGGCAGAAGAAGATAAACAGTGATTCCTCACTTGAACAGCAATCTCAAGTCTAGAAATTCAATGCTATGTTGGCACACAAGCCTGCTCTTAAGTTGTGAGGTCTCCTGCTCTTGGCAAGGAGCCCATTACAAGGGTAAACCTCATGTTGGGGCTGACCAGTGCCTGCTAAAGACAGGAGGAAATGTCCACTAGTGTCTGAGAGCCTTGAATGAGGGTTTTGCTTTCCACATAGGAGGGAAATGAACTCTTTCCTTAAAAATCCACTGTTCCTCCTCCAATAAAGTCACATGGATACTGTTTTTCTGCTTTATATAAAGCATTACCTGACCCTGTTCAACATGAACTGATACCATGATAACAGCAGCATGAGATTTCCAAAACTCTTCCCATTGCTGTACTTGTGCAGCTGCACCAATGGGAGCCACAGAAGGAAGATAAGGAGATAGGTTCCCACTGATCAGAAATGTGAAGGATGCAAAATTTGGTATGTCCCTATAAAAAGGCATGTCCCCAGAGGAAAAGTAGAAGCATTAGGTATAAAATACCAATGTTTGTAAGAGTGTAAACAGCTAGAAAGGGACAGAATCTGTCCATCATCACCATATCTGACTTCCTCTGCATTTTCTCTTGGGTACTTCTTGGCACTATGTTCTGCCTAGTTTGGAATTAAGCAATGATTTCTTTTTATTTTTGCCTTTTATTTTGGGATTCTGTGTCACAATTACTCCTAGCCAGCTTTTTCAAAAAAGAAATTCACATGTCAGGAAAATGACATAATTGTTTTTCTTTAGAGTTTTCATGACATGTTCATAATTTCAGTAGAAAAAATATCTGTGTTTTTCATTTACCAAAACCATAATTTTATAAATGATTTATTAAACATTCATTGTTGAAATACATGTGAGGACACCAAAAAGTGTTGAAAATCTCAAAGTTATTCCTTGTTTACTAAGCAGCAGAACCTTCAAATTTAATCTTATTTTGATAGCAGAGACAGCCATTTACTGGCTTCCCTTCTGCTGGTAAAGCACCAAGGTTGGTAAGTCCAGAGAATCATAACTGAAGTTTCATGCCTGGAAAGCTTTTGGTGGGATTCAGCCTTAATATTAAATTTCAACATCCTGTTCTACTTTTATGCTTTCTACAATCCAAAATAACCTCTTGCTTTGGCATTTACGTAAATTGCAGACAAATGCATTTACGTAAAATGCAGACAAACATAATGCACGAATAATTTTATCAATAACCTCATCCATGCTTGGCTGCAGTTTTTTCAATAGTTTTGTTTTAAAACCCAAACAGTTCTTTATACAAAATATTTTCTCCTTCATAACAAAAGAATAATGTCTACTTGGAATAGACGTGCCATTCAGTAGAGATTTGGACAGAAGTGGCACAAAATAATTATCATACTATTAATTTTCAGAATTCTTCTCAAACAGTTGCAATGCAACTTCTTTTAATTTAGTGGATTTACTGTATGTAAGGTGATATAATTCACCACTTCATTTCACTGCTTCACTGGGACTATAAAACCAGTGTCTCTGTCTCCAAAACTCCTTCAGAAATAGAATGGAAATACTTTACTTGCTTATTTTGAAGATAAATATATGTTTGTGTTTCAGGAGCTGATGTCAGACAATAGTCTCTGCCAAAACACTCATCCCCTTTGTTAAAATGTTCCTTGCTGATGTGTTAGAAAAGTGTCCAGAAATGAAGAAAATCATTTTCCCAGAGTTGCAATTCTCATTAGAATTTGAGTACAGTGCAGTATTCACATAACAGGAAGTTTAGAGGACATTTCATGCTTTGCAGAGTGCATTGCAGGGAGTGCTTGCTCACTGCTGGAATATGGTTCTCTCTCTAGTGGATGCCCTCAGACCAGTAGATTACACATCACAAGTCATTTAGGGAACACATTGCCACAATACAGCACTGGTCAGAGATAGATCACTCTCTGATATGACTAATCAGGACTTTCTTAATGTGCATTAGAAAGGAAATAAAATGAGCGTTAATTCCCATGCCTCAGAAAATCAGTCCAGTATAAATCAGTTATGTCAGGAAAGGGAAAACTTCCTCTATTTAACTATGGACACTTTTTTCAGCCTTCACCTATACTGGCTATTACTAGTGAGACAAAGAACTGGTCTAAGTGATGGTTTAGGATGAAAAACATTGAAGACAAGAATCAGAAATTAATGGAACAATGGAATAATCATTTGTCCCCATATGATCTCTTGTCATATTTTGTCATGCAAATACTGTCAGACTAACTTAAATTTGTAGTTAGAAAATCTAGTCTGATGAACTTAACCCAAGTTTGAGATGACCATTTGATTATGACAAGAAGAACATTACTTAAAACAGAGGACATGGGGAATGGTAGGATATAGAGAATCCAGTGGTCTTCCAGTGATAATGTAAGGAACAGTATGATGTAAGGTCTGCACAAATGATGTCTAAAAGAAGTAGACAGAAGCATGCACGTTGAAGTGCTAACCTTATTAAATCAGCATAAGAAGAGGACAGCACATGGGAAAAACTGAGCATGGGGTAACAGAAGTTGAGCAGAAATTAGTACAGCTAAGTCACATATTTGAGGATTAGTAAGAATTTCTTTGATATGCTGGTGACTGAACTGCAAATGACAATGAAGGGAAAACACCCAAGTGTGCTATTTATTTGTCACCTGACATAAGTCACATATGAAAGTATCATGAGAAAGGACAAGATAATTCTGGGATGTACCAGGCAAGGTATATCCCAGTCAAATCTGAGAATTACTGTGAGTATTCCACAGGACGTTGGAGAACTCCAGACACTGCCTGTAACTGCAGTCAATTACATTAAAAAAAAATACAATCAAACCCAAAATTGAAACTGTAACCAATGCAGAGAAGGGCTGTAAGGGTGAATAGGGAAGACACTACTCTACTAGAGGAGACTAACAGAGCTTGTCTTCTTTAGCTCAACAAAGCAAAGGCTGAGGCCAGATAATTGCTTTGTATATGGAATCACGAAGTAAGCTCTAGAGAAGAAAATGCTATTTTAAGCTTAAAACTGGCACAGGAACAAATGAGCATAAACTGGGTATTGAAAGCAGTTAGCCTGGAAGTCCTAAGAAAGATGCAAGCTGTCAGAAGAGCTGGTCACAGAGCAGTTTCCAGAGTTGTTAAAAGACCAATAAAAGATTACGTGAAGTTGGTCCTGTGACAGTAGCAAGGTGTCCATGTCAGCTCTAGGTTATTGATTGTGACAGGAAAAATGCTGGGGCAGACTCACTGAAGGAGGGCCTCATGCCATCCTTAACATTCAGAGAGAGGCAGACAGTGTCAGGTTCTACATTAAATTATTGCATTAAATTACTGCCCACTGAACAGATGCCATCAGTTTTCCTGCTGTGGGTTTGCATGCTGGGACAGATTATGGTGCTGTTGTACCAGTATGGAGGATTCTCACCATCTTTTCTTTCCTTATAGATGTTTGTGAGGCTTTAAATGTGACAGTCTCTCCTGGACCAATGGTGCAATACTCTGAGGGGGATAATGCTACCCTTTACTGCCACATTTCTGAAAAGAGGAAGACAGACAATTTGCTGGCTGTGCGGTGGGTCTTCGCTGCATCACCTGCCCAGGAGCACCTGATGATCAAAATGACAAAGTTTGGGTCTGTCCAGTATTATGGAAATTATACTCATCATTTTCACAAGCAAAGACTTCATCTTCTTAAAGAGCAACATGGAACTATGTACAAATTTCTTATTTTAAGCCTCCAGCAAACAGATCAAGGACATTATATATGCAAAGTACAGGAAATTGGCAAACACAGAAATAAGTGGACAGCATGGTCAAATGGTACAGCAGCTACTGAAATAAGAGGTGAGAGATTACTGATTTCAAGTCTTTAATTTCTTCTTGTCCTGTGATCCCTTTTTTTCCCCTTGTAAAGTCACTTATAAGACATTTGAATTTAGATTATATTTGAGTGTAATCTGTGGATAGGAGAAGAAAACCTGATATTCACCTTTTGCCTCTCTCTTAGTGTTTCCCTTGGTCTTAGTTCTAGCCTAGCAGAAGTTGGTAAGTAGCACTTTTACTATCACTTCAGTACTATTGTTTATATCACTTGCAGCCAGAAAGCAGAGCTAGAGAACCAATGGCCAGCCTGCTGGTGTTGAACTTGGGATAAAATGACCAGCAACAAGTGGCAGATGTGAACCAAGTTGAAAACAAGCCATCCCTTTGGGATGGAATAGCTCAAATCTTAAATCACCACACCCACCCTTTCAGAGATGGGTGAAGTTGGATTTTGAGAACAGACTCCTTTGCAGAGGTGGTTTTGTTTAGCAGCTGTGCCATCAGTGCAAGCTGGCAAACTACCCCCCTGCTTGTACCTCTTTAAACAGACAAATTGGTATCTCACAGGGACAACTTTAAAGATAATGCCACAAAGCAGTGTTGAGTGTTTTTTCATTCACTGAATGATGTAAGTTCCTAAATGCCTGTAGTAGAAACATATGGATTTTTCAGGAGTCCTTGGAGATGGAATGGCATGTTCCAATTAAGTGGCAGCAGAAGAAAAAGCAATATAAAATATTGTCCCCCACCTGTCATACTCTTCCTCACAAAGAGACACTCCACATATTTCACAGCTTCTCAGGCTATTGCTAATTATAACACTGAAACCTTTCATTACTTTTCATAGCTAAACTATGGAGTTCAGATCAATGGAATTATTGAAAAGAAGGAAATCCATAATTTTTAAGTCCAGTCCTTAAATAATATTTATACCCAGATTTCTAGTATGAGTCCATATGAATATGTAATCAGAATAGGGATTTGAGGCCTCATGACTTCATAATTTTCACACTATCTGCTCAGCTGTATTGCTGCTCTCCACTTTAAATGGCCCAAAGCAAAGCAGGAAACCTGAGACCAGAGAGGAAGGCTGGCCAGCCTGTAGAGAGTTTTTGACACCCTGTGGGGCTCTGAAGCAAACACCACAACCACCCTGGCCCATTAAAAGCATATTTATTCTAACTGTAAATCTAGATTAAAGATACCAAAAGGTACCTGAAATATTGCGTGTCTTTAAATGTCATAGCAACTGTTCTTCCACTCAAAGCCTCTTGACTGGAAACAAAGGACCATCTTTGCTAGCATTTGCCTAATGCACCCTGAGTGCACAGTACCTGCTGTGCTTGAGAGGGAAGGCAGCTCTTTTCCAAGTACTGATAAAGTTTCCAGTTTTCCCAAAAGTAACACTTGGGCTTTTCAAGGAAATTTTATTCCAAACGCATTTGGTATTTTGTATTATGATCAGTTACACTTTTTATTGCAAAGGGATTTACTTATATTACAGTTAGACCCAGGATACAACAAAAGGAGCAATACAAATTGCCTGAAGCATTTGGATACTTTAAGTTGTACTGCTTGTGCTTTATCAAATAAGGTAGCAGTGTTCCACCACATCACAGTTGCTGTGTTGCCTAATGTTTTGTTCCAGTAACGTCTGCAGTTATGCCCAAATTCAAAATAGTATCTTTATGCTAAAGCATCAGACAAATTTCTTAAAACTTTGCACATCAAGTAGAGGCAGAAATAGAAGAGTCCCTTTAAAAAAAAAATATTTACACAGAAAGAGGAGATTTCTGTGCAAGATGCAGATTTCCAGGGGGAAAAGAAAAGGGTAATTCTGCCTCTTCAAAACGTGTCTTGCTCTTGAAGCAAGTTGACAGCTGGATCTGTAGTATCTACTGCTAATAATTTATATTCAGATTTTGTTATTTGCTAGCAAGTTTGCTTGTGCAAATTTGCATAGGCCATTAATAAGCTGCAAATACATTTTGTCACAACACATAAATTTGTAAAAATACACATATTGGACTTACATAAAAACAATTGAGTTACAGGCTACAATTCCTTACCGTGTAATGATGTCATTTAAATTTTACTTACATATCTGGCTTGTACTTTAGTGGCAAAATACATTTCTTTGGAAAAGAAGCCTTTTTGTGGAGATTGAATCCTTACAGTTTTCTGTTCCTGCACTTGTGTCAACTACAGCAACTCTGTGGTGTTTTCAGAAGGTCCACCTGAAATCTGAAATTTGTTGCAGTTTGCCCATTTCAGTGTTGTGAATACAAGACATCAGATAGCATTTATAAAAAGGCTATTGTTAAATCTTGTTAATAAAACCAAGAGAAATCCACATGCCAGTGTTTTCCAAGGAGTGCCTCCTAATCCAGCCACACAATGGCAGATAGTCTTCTGTGTAATATAAGGTCAACCTTTTCTCCTTCCACCTATTCTCATTAAAGGCATCTCTTCCTGGACTTGTGTCATCAATGTCAGACTGAAACCAAGTCAATTATAGCAGAGAATACACAAAAAGTCAAATTTATCAGAGACAAAAAAAAAATCAGAAAAATGGTTCTTCTACTCCCTTCCTGTCAGAAAAATCAAAATAATCAGTATTCTTCTCGGAACAGTATTCAGCACCCCAAAAACATAATTTACAATTAGGCAATCCCTCACAATATGCACGTCTCTTAGGAAGATGTTCCAAATGGTTTACAATCAAGAGAAGAGACTACTTATAGGAGGACAAACATAGAAAATTAGGCAGTCCAACTATAATCCTGCTGACATGGACAACAAAAACAAGGAGATGATCACAACAATCTGTCTTGTTGGGAAGCTTATTTATCAGAATTTCCCACAGAAGAAAGTCTGACTTTTTAAATATTAGTTACATGTGGCAATTTCTAACAGTAAAAATTTTGCAAGATACACGAATGCAAGATTCTTTTTTTTTCCCAAAATGAACAAAAGCCCTTTTCTCAGAGACGTTATCCTGAAATACTTGCCAAAAATTTACACATGTGATGCTTTCATGTAAAAAATGAGTAATTTGTTAAAATATTCAGGATGAGCTTCCCATCCCAATTGAAGAGAAGATTTCATTAGTCCTGAAACTTGTATATCCACTGATCTAGCCTCACCCTTCACATGCCTGCAGGGCACTCCTTAGTGAATTCCCTTGCCAGTAACATGCTTGTTCTCTAATGATTTGCCACTTGAAGCTGTCTTGGAGGTTCAGACCTCACTGGCAATCTGGAGGACATTGCCAGATTCCCATTTCATTGCAGTGACTGCTAGAGAAAGAAAAATCATGGAATTGGCCTAATCATCTAATCTGATATCATAAAAAATATCAGCATGCATAAACAATCTAGCTGAGGAGAGCAGAGGGGGTTTTGAACAACATTTCAGCAGTCAGAGCATTTGGATTCTGGTTCTAGGCTGTACAGCTGTTATGATATTGACGGTCATCCATCCTCCTGAAACAGAGAGGACAAGTCTGTGACAATTCTGAACTGTTTCATCAAAATGCAATTAGACAAAGCAAGATCTTGGGGCACTGAAGTCTAAGGGAAAATACATTTACTTCCAGAGGTTTAAACTTTTTATGCCGCACATTTTTAAATTTTTGTCATATCTTGTTTTGTTTCTTTCAGTGATTTCATCAAAATCTTCTGATCATCCCACTTTCAAGAAAAATCATGAAGCTTGGAAGTTTTTTGAAGGTAAAGATACATCTGCTACTGTGTTTATACATTATGTTAGTTTAGTCCAATGGACAGGACTAAACTAAAGTGCCCCAGATCAGGGCCAACTTTGCTAGTTCCTGTGCAAACCCAGCCTTACCTGAGAAATCATCCCACAAAGTACAAGAGGTTCTGGAAAAAAGAGAGTGGAAGAGTCCAGCTTCAGTTTCTCATATATCTGTTATGGCCAATGGGAAATAACCACTGGAAATATGTTACACACCTGAATAAAAGCCATGAGGGGAGACTAAGGCTGCAGTTTGAAAAAGAAAAAAAAAATAATCATACAAAAATTTGAAGCCAATGCTGCCAGCAGAAGAAGCAATTGCAGACTTCCTTCTTCCCCAGCCACTCAGCACTCTCCCTACTGCCACTTTTCTTGTTTTATTGTGTTTGCTTTTTTTCTTTGTTACAAAAACAAAACAAAACAAAACAGCTGTTTGAGCTGGGAAATAACCCAAATGAAGTCCTTTTGGGTTTTGAGTTGTTGCTCAAAAAATCTCCAAACCAGTTCTTTGTTTGCTCCTGAAAGTCACAACTCATAAGCACAGTTATGACTATTTGCTTTTATGCAGACTTCAACTGAATTTCAAACTGAGCAGGATACTACAGGAAAGTTTCAAGAGGGCTAAACTACTTCTGAACTGTTACTCTAAATCTATTGGAGCAGATTCTATTTAGATCTTGTAGCTTTTCTCTTGTCCCATTGTCATGAATCATCAGCTGCAGCAGTGACCATCATCTGTGCTTGGTTTCAGATCTGTATGTGTACGCAGTGTTTGTGTGCTCCATAGGAATCATCAGTGTCCTCCTGTTCACCCTTGTCATTCTCTGCCAGTCCCTTCTCAACAAGAGGAGATCCACAGGTGAGTGAAATGCCATTCTTGATGACTGCAAAGCCCTTGCCAAAAAGGGGGGGCAGGGGGAGAGGAGAAGAGAATGCAGAGAAAGCAGGAAAAATAAATATTTCCTTACCTTGATTGTAATTTTAATTAAAATTAGTGGGAAGAGAAACATTCTACTGGCCAAATTAGATTACAGGCATTTTCTTCCCTTTAAATAGAGAAGAAATTAAACTAAATTTGTTTGGACTTTTCAAAAATCTTCTATCTTTGCACCAACATAAGTTGAAAGTAGTTGGAACTTCCTTCAGAGAAGACCAAGTGCTGAATCATTAAGTTGCATTCTGACCAGAAGCTAAAATTTTGCATGAGTCACGTTTCTCCAAACATGTAGAGGGGTTTCAAAGCAATCTTAACTCTGTTCTATTTTATTCTCCTTTCTTGAGTAGCTGTCAATATTCTTGGGAATTTGAGGGGTTTTATCAGCACTATCTCGCAGTATTTTCTGAAACTAAAGCATCATTTCAACATTCAAATCTGTCTTTTCATAATGATATTTCAAGGTCAAGGGTTACTGTGTCAATCTTGGCCTCAGAGAGGGTTTCTCAAAGAGGCTGCATCAAAGCAGCGTTGTTGTAAACAGAAGTGCTATTTCAGATCTGTGGAGTAACCAGTGCAGGCTGTACTTTGATTTCAGTTTGAAAGTGGTTTATTTGGAGACCTCACACAAGCTGCAGGGATGAGATACCAGCACACTTAGCAGCCACCATGTCAGAGGAGAGTGTAAGGACCACCTCTGAACAGAAGCTTTCAGGAGGAGCCTGGTTAGTGAGTTGCTCTGTTAATGACAGGAGAGAATGATGACTTTGCTGCCTACACAGGTCCCATGAAGGAATGAGTGACTCAGATACACAAGTGAGAAGACATATAAGCCAGAAATAGATGTATAGAGAGAAACCCTTGCCTGACCGCAAACACATTTCAGACTGTGGTTCCATCTTCCTGGTAGTGCACTTAGCAGAGTAACTCTGATTCTAACTGAACCCAACAACTCTGCCAAGAGGAATGAGCAAGATCGATGTTATTCTTCTTATCCTGTTAAGTGATGACAAAGGTTTTGTGCCAAGAGAGTACCCACACTTAAGTATGTTGGTCATGGTGAGTCACCCTGAAGCCACAAGCACTAGACTGATGTATCCCAGTTTTTCTTGAGCAGACATTGGGTTAGAATTTGCTTGGTTTTGTCAATTTACTGCTGTGAGCACACAAGCAGCTTGAAGGAATGATCTATTTACATTGAACCAACACCAGCTAAATATTGAAATAATATACAGTATAGAATAAGGATTTACAAAAGAGAAAAAGTAGGTGCTTCTGAGCTGCTAAAACCTTTCTTTGCTACCCAAATATCTGAATATTTACATGCTCAAAAACGTGTCAGCACTGTAATGAGCATTCCTTTGCTCCTGAGGGATTGGGCCTACTGTTCTCCTGTAGATTTAAAAAAGGCCTGACAGGTAGATGGAAGCACTGCCTTGACTGGCTTAAACATTGTCTCTGCATTAGTCCAGCTCCTGGTGCCCTCAGTATCTATTTTCTTAGGACCAAAATGCACCTCCCTGGAGCTATATAGCTCCCTTAGAATGGGAAAGTTTAGCAAAGTCCAGATATGAAAACTTTCCCATAGAGAGGGGCGGGGTCATGTTAGTGTCTGCTTTTAATGTCCCCCTTTAAAGAACAGAGAATGAGAAGGTAGGGGCACATCTGTGTTGCATTCAGCTTCACATCATGACCCAGGGATGCACTCTCTCATCCTTTTGAGATACAAATTGGCAGTAGGTCGACCAGAAGAGCCAGAGTCTGTCCTTTAAGAGAGGCATAGAAGCCACAAAGCCACAAAAGAGCATCTTAATAACCCTGGCTCCTAAAAGGCTGCAGTGGGGGCAGCTGCCCTTGCTCAGGACTACTGACTCAAAGGAGTATGAAGAAGGATTTACACAGCTCACACACACAGCTGTCAGAGACAGGATGATGGCTGGACTGGACCTCTGATCTGATCCCAGAAGGGATCCCTTTATGCCTGTGGCCACAATCTGACTTACAGTAGCAACAGCCGTGGCTCTTGTGGGTGAATGGTTTATTTCAGGCTTCTGGAAACAAATACGGGCACCACAAGGGAAATACAAGTCTTCAAAGTAAAATTACTGGCCTGCTGTGCTTTTCCTTAGCAGGCTGTCTTTTTACTGGGCTGACCACTGGAATGTGTGTTGCCCAGCATTTCCACAGCAGATTTTTTGGTGTTTTTCAATACATTCCCCTCTCCCAAGACTAGCTATGTCTTCTTCAGTCAGACTGCATTGTAAAGCACAATACAATGTATGGTGACTATCATTAGCTCTCCCAGTGTAACAACCTGGCAACTCCACCATCTCAGCAACACAGGTCTGTCTGCAGTGCTCATTTGAAACTCATAAATTATGTTGGTGTGAAGCCGCATTTTCTTTCTTTTTTTCTTTTCTTTAACAGTGAAGCATTACCTGGTGAAATGCCCCCAGAACAGGTAGGAGATTACACATCTCTTTGCTCTAAACCAAGGTACCAGTTCTGGATTTGTTTTGCTATGTGTGCTGAAGAATAGGAGTAATGTTTTCAAAATGCTTATGGGAACATAAAGATTTGCTGATACCTGACTCCTGAACATGCCTGGTGTGCATGAAAAGGGAGAATCTGCCTGGGCCAGCTGTGGGTCCTGCAGGTGTTCCAGTGACAAGCCTCTCCTTGATGCTCTGAATTGCTTTCTGAAGAAGCCTACTTTCATTCTGTGCTGGTTTCTAGGGTTCCCCAACACCTCAGGGGATGGTAATGATTTAAACTCTCCATGCACACAGACCCAATCACAATGTTACCCAGGGAGTCCCACACCCAGGGAGGGAGTGGGGTTCAAAAGCAGATTATCAAGGCCCACAGTCTGTTCCCAGCTGAAGACTCAAAGAGATGGCAAGAATTCTTCTGCTGCAGTGTTAATCACTGTCCCTTTAAATACCATCAGCTGCCAAAAGTTTTTTATGGTGTGGCTATAAAGCTATAATGATTTCCATTTTATGATTTTCCTGATATGTATATTGGACTGGAGCTGCAGTAACAATATATGACATATTTTACAAACAAAAAAGATGAAAGAGGGCTGCCTCATAACAACTCAGAAACACAGCTGTTTCCCAGTTTTCAGTGACAGAAACCATGTGTTTCTAGCCTTGCAGTTTAAATCCAGTACCTCTTGGTATCACATGCTGTTTCTCATAGTCTCTTTGGACACTGTGGGATTCAATGCCAAGTATAGCATACCCTAGATCCTCCAACAGTGTGATTTTACTGCATTCTCATGGGATTATCATGGTATTCAATCTAACTGCCACTCAGATGGAAGTGAAATCAAAACAAAGCAGCACAGGGTTCAGGAGAGGCCAGTACAAACCAAAACTTCCACGTTATTTATGGACAGATCTTTGTTCTGTGACCTTGACCAGCCATTGCACCACCCAAAAATTTAGAGACAGCTCAGCAGTTTTCATTTCTTCCTGCATGTTTTTGCTTTCCCCCTTCTTTATTAACCACTGGGACAAAGTTGGAATTACAAAAAAACAAACAGAAAAGAATGGGCAGGGGGAGGAAACCAAAGTATATTGGTAGGGAACATAAAAAGAGGAGAAAAATGAGACCCAACTGAAAAAATGGAGCATGGCAGTCAGATAAAAATGCACACTGCAAACTCTGGCTCCCTGGGAATAGATGATGTGGAAGTGATACTGCTGCAAACACTGAACTTAGGAAGAAAACAAGCCAATGTGATTTCTTCACCATTAAACAGATTCTCTAGAACTGAAAGAAATACATGACTCTATATGGATAAAAACATGGTTTCGTGTATTTCAGTGTGACAAGTTATGCTATTGAAAGCCTCAATCACACAAATGCGTGCCTAAAGTGCATTGACTTTGGGGCTTTAAAATTAAATACCTATGAAAGTGTTACCAGCATCATAATTATGTTTCACACTTGGCACCATTTGTTTTCCATCCTCTGCTCAAAACACAAACCATCACTTCCTTCAAACTCATTGCTGTTCACCTGCAAATTCCTTGTCTTGGAACTTAATTCAACACATTTAGACCCAAAACCTACTGTCTAAATATCCATTAGGCCAAACTGATTAACTAATTTGCATGAGATTCTTGTCATTTAAAATTACTACAGTGCAAAATTCAGCCTTGATTAGAGAAGCTCAACTTCAACTCCCTTAGTGATATTTCAAACACAGGGTAGAGTCCACTTTCAAAATTACATTAATAGTCTGGTGTCTAAGAAATGTCTGTATTCCCACTGCAGTAATACCTAAGCATCTTAAAATATTTTATGTCCTGACATCAGAATGATATTTTTGCATTTGATTGGAATCTAAAGCACAGTGGGCTAAATTATTTGCCCCAGGTCTCACAAAATGGCTGTGGTAGAAAAGAAAATTAAATCCAGATTTCCCGAGTATAACAAAGCAAATGTTTAGGTTTTGGGTTGCTACTTGACCAACAACAAATTAAAGAAAAAAAATGAGTTGACCAAAACCCATTTCTTTACCACATTTTAAAAATAACTACCTAAATAAAATAGTACAGTTATTTTTAGTTTTCCAAACCACCTAATTCAGTTTTCTGGTATTTTCTTTAAATATCCTTCTTCGTATTATTTTCCTTGTTATTGGATCATTTTGCCAGTTTTTAGATCCAGAAACCCCCAGGAGGTGAAGCTTTGAAAGCAGGGACATTTTTTTCTGTCTTTCATATTTGTGTTGGCCTGAACTCTCTAGTCCTTCAGTTACTGCTCTTCTGGAGATAAGTAATTGGGGGTAAATAAAGAGTTTTCACAGAAGGCTGTCCTTCTCAACACCTTGGTTCCACAGTGCCAATCTCACATTACAGGAGCACATTCTGCCACACAGAACCAGAAACAAGAATCCAGAAATCCCTGGCACCTTTTCACACAGCTCTCCTATCTGGAAAATATCCAAGTAACTTGAGTTCACTCAAGTGAATTTTTTGTCACCCCCCTGCAGACCTTTGACAAGAGAAAATAGCTGACTTAGATGACAACAGGAAGAGTTCCACGTCCTAGACTCTAATAAGGATAACAAAGCCAAAATTCAGTAGTTTTCCAGGTCTGGCAACAGGTTGGGGCAGCTGCTGCCCCGTTCCATGATCATTACACATCTTCCACAGAATACCTCCTCAAGCACCTATATTATTCTTGCTCTCTATAAACTCATTAGATCCTTCAAGAAATGCACCACATGACACCGTTGAAATAGAAGCCCAGGGGCTGAAGAAGGAGCTGGAGATAAAATACTAACTTTCCTTTTAGGCACAGAACAAGACAAGCTCACAAAGAGGCAGTGTTTCAGGGCCAAGGAGTCTTTTCTGAGCCTCCTTGTTTGGTTTGAGGAGCTCAGTTCTGAGACGGCAAGTATAGTTATTGTATCTCCCAGAATTAGTTAACCCTGTGTGGCCCTGGCATTTAAAATAAATCTGCAAGTCTCAAATACATTTCTTTGTAGCTTCACTTTTCTGGCAAAACAGGAATAATAACTAATGCAATTAATTGACATGAAGCTTTTTCATATATTGTGCCTAAAGTTATGTCATAACAACGGCATCTTTAGGCTACATATCTGCCTTAACGACCTTGGATTATTAAAACTAAAAGCATTTTAAAAAAAGCATTCTCATCTGCTTTTTGGTAGTCTTTCTTCTTAGTAGTTTGCTGTTTGTACAAAGAAGCCAGGCAGAACAATTTCATTTTCTGCTGGTTTTAAACCATTTCATCTTGATTTTAGTATAGAAACAGATGGTTGTTGTGGGATAGGTTCATAGTAGAGCAGGAAGACTTAGAAATTGTTTCAGTCCAGCCCCCAGTTTACATAAAATATGATTTGTTTGTAAATTGTGAACATATTTTATTTTTTAAGCACTTTTTAGAAAGTTTGGCAGCCAAACTATGTTTTTTACTGAGTACATGAAGTAGAACTCAGGAATACCAGCAAACCAGAGTCTTTTTGCAATCCACATAAGTGTAAATCCAGAGTGATTTTACCAGTGGTAGTGACATTCATTTGAATTTACAATTGTGTAAAATGTGTCTGTAATTTTGTTGTTCTTGTGTGGGCAATATCTGAGACCTCTTAACTTTCATTAAGCCTTTTGCCCTGAATATTTTATTCTATTAATATAAAGAATATTTTATTCTATTAATATAAAGAGATTATGCAAAAGAATCTGGAGAGGAACAGGAACTTGGGACAAATGATTTAAAATTCAGTGAAATAAGTGTTATCAGTGTTACAACCATGGAGACCCTGGTTGTGTTCCATGGCACGGTGGAACTCACAGCACAGAAGAGAAATGTCCCTGTTGAAGCACAACCAAGCTTCCCTAACCCTCCCCAGGGTGAGCCCAGGGGCAGATGCAGCTGAGCAGCCACTGTTTGCCAAGTCACCTCCATCACTGTAGTCCTCATAACTGAATAGTTTACACTCTCCCCACACCCCAGCTGTAAGTTAAGATTCCTTTCAGTGCCACTTAAGCCAGGACAATTTATTCCCCCTTTATCTGCAAGCAGGGAGCCCCTGCAGAGTCAGTTCCCACAGCTCAGTGACCCACAGTGACGGCCGCTGCAACCTGACTGCAGCTCCAAGCCTGAATATCCAAAGCAGGGTTTTGATCTCAGCCTTTGGGAGGTGATAAGGGTAAAAAATCCAGCAGATAGGAGTCTGTTTGCAGTATAACTTGTATTCTTCCCTCATAGCTAAGAGCACCTTTTCAGCACAGATGTACTGGGGAATGCCTGATTAGAGAGTGGAGCAGAGCTTCTTGTTTTATATTCCCTGGGCACACTGCCCCCCTTGAAGAAGCCAGATTTTGCAGATGTGGGTTTTTGAGCTGCCTGAAGACATGCTGCATGCTCTCCTAGTCCCTCAGCCAGTCTTATCCCAGAATCTGTGTCAGGTTTTGCTTTTCCATACACTTCCCATGGGAGCTTATGCAACTATTGCAATCTGCCTGAGCCTCTGAGCCTCGAGGGCAGCTGGGCAGAAGTTCACTCTGGGTGCAGCAGTGGGGTCATACATGCTTTTAAGGAATAGGTGCTGTGAAATTAATCTTGTTTAAACCTGACAGTCTGCATTTTCTATGCCAAGATGAGTGAGATTCTTTGAGTTTCTCAGCCATACTATATGGCTGAAAAAATGCAAAACCCAGAGCATTTCCAACCCCCATAAGAGGTTTTTCATTTTATACCCAGATCACATTCCAGGTTGTTGGGCATGGACTCCCACAAGTGGAAGGTGATGTGTTTGCATGAACTCACAGGGACAAACTTTCATTCCCTCCATTGCCTTCATTTTCCCCTCACCTTTGGGCCTGTGCTTTGCAGCTCTGGTGAGACAGTTACCAGTGTGACGAGCATGTCCCCTCTACAGCCTAAGAAGATAAAGAAAAAGAAGGAGAAAGAGAAACTGGAGCAGCCACCAGCCATCCCAGCAAAAGGTATGAAAATAGAGGCACAGAGGTATTTCAAATCCTGAGCACAGCCATGGAGGGACAGCAGAGTGTGAGATGTCAGGAATCCTGCACTTTGTCACAATCTCTGCCTGTTCTTGCTCCCATCTGGGGGGGAGGAAATGCCCTGTACCTGCCGTGGGACAGGCTGGCACCTCCCTGCAGCTTTAGACATCCTGAGATGCTACTCAGTGAGTCCAAGCAGGAGGTCTCAGCTCCCACTAACTAGAGGAGAGAGAGGAACCTCTGCAGCAATATTCACCCTCCTCAAAGAGAAGATTAACGTTAGGCAAGTTGAAATTACTTGTTGGGGGTATTCTGACAGAAGCCAGCACACTGCACTCTTTAAAACTGCCCATGCACTTGGGAAGTCAAGCAAACTGAGCAGCTAAAGATCAGCCTCTTGGGGACTTCATTTTCCAAGAGGATTTGCAATTCTGGGGTCTGTCTCACGAACTCTTGGGTGTACGTTCTAAGCAACACTGCCAGTGCTAAGCCAGTGGGAGAAAAGAGGGAAAGGACCTGAACATTTGCTGTGGCTTAGGTCACAAATTATCAGTTCCCAGGGAGTAAATTGCTCTAATGTTTGCATGCAAACAGCATGTCTTGCATATCAGATTCTTTAATTTTATGAATTTTTCTAATCCAAAACATTCATTATGTTTCCTTGTAAGATACCTGAAATATGGTTAAACTCATATATAAGTACATGCATTTCCTTCTAATTTGCTATTAATATGTGATTTATAGATTGCTAATACATATACTAAAAATGACAATGAATTATAATTATGTGAAATGATGCTTTAATATTTATTTTTGTAGCTCCAATTGCCAGTAATTTCCCAAAGCCCAAGCTCTTGAAACCTCAAAGAAAATTGATCCTGGTGAGTAACTTTCTATGACATAATTTTCTGTATATTTTTCTCTCTCAATAGAAATGCTGTAATGTTGCCAGAACTCTAGGTTCGGACATTATAAATTGCCTTAAAAAATCATACAGGTGGTTTTTTTAAAAAATAATAATTTTTCAAATGATGAATCATCTTGGTTCTTTTCATTTTGAGCATTATGTTACACTGGATTATGTTTTCCAGCTTTCTAACAGTTGTCATGTCTACAGACTTGGCCTGTCCTTAAATGAAACCTGCCATTCATTCTCACGTGCTTCTAGCAGCTGGTGTTTTGGAAAAAAATACCAGTTACTGACAGAATCATAACTGTACTATTCACACTTCTTTTGAGACTTTTCAAGTGAGAAATGAGGTGCCATATTCTGCACTTCATTGGTGTAAGTCAGAAGTGCCTTGAATTGCAGGAATAAGATGAATATATATAGCTCATACTAAGGAAAACACCTTCATATTACAGTTTCTCTTGGGTTTCTCAAACAAGTTTCTGTTTGAAAAATACCCTTGCAGATATGTGCCAGACAAATCAGAGGGTTGGTGAGATGTTTCTCTGCTTTCATATCAAAGTAGTGCCTGGACAAGACATCCAGTGGTAATAGAGTGACAGTTTTGTACCAACTCACTTCAGATGCCTACAGCTGCTGTGGCCTGCTCTGTTCTCTGTGTAGGCAATAAAAAGAGAGATGAGTTAGAGTTGGAGCCTGATGCTCCTGGTAATTCAGACTACTGCTCTGAGTTGCCATTTGAGAATCCTTTCTTCCTTCTCTGGCAATAGAGATCCCAGAGAGATCAACTTTCTATATTAGGTGAAGGTGGGTGCCTAAAAATATGCCACTGGAATAACTCAAATGCCATGTGATGGTTTCACTTTCAGGTGAGGCTTTGAATTGGGAGCCTTCCCACCAATTGCCAGTAAATAATTTCTACTTTTTACAGCCCTGGATACCTGGTCATAATGCCAGGTGACTTAAGAACAGCTCAGCTAATACCTGAGGCAATTTTATTGCTTGGGTATGGAGCTCATGGTCCTGCTGGGATTGCCCCTCAGCCAGGCTCTGCTTTTACGGATCAGGCTGTGGTAGAGGAAGAGGCAGAGTTTTAAAACTCCATGAAAAAGGCCTTATGCTGACATGTGGCAGGCCAAAGCTATTAAGAGGACAAAGACACAGATGAGAGCACTTGGCCCCATGGGGAGAGCCACCCTTTGCTGTGCATCCAGAGTAAATCCCAACACCTGGGCATATCAGTAATCAGGCAGCCTTCAGCCCTCTTAGGAAAAGCTCTCACCAGTTAAAGCACTCAGATCCTTCCTGCAGGTCAATAAAGCACATCAACACACTCTGAACTTGAAGGAAATCTGCTTCCAGATACTTTCTCTTTCTGGAATAATTCCAAGGATAGCCCTCAAATAGCCATTGCTCTTCCCTTCCTGCTACACAACACCTGTGAAGGTCCAAACACTGGATGTGAGCAGGAGCAAAGCCTTTTCAGACAATGAAATCAGCTTTGTCTCCCATAGCACGACTGAAGGTCCCCACACTGCAGGCAGACAGCACACTGTCCTAATGCCTTGCTGTTGGACTGCAGTCAGGCAGCTGTTCCCATGTGTTGCTCTCCTCCCTTTCCTATTTCACCTCAGAGTCCCCCTGGAGAGATGCAGCAGCCCCCAGACAGTTCACAATTTATGGACTTGAGTTAGTTTTAAATTAAAAAGTGATGCAACGAATACAGACTCACCTAGCTATAAAGTGCATTAAGGGACAAAGTAAACGAAGCCAAAGTCAGTCTGTAAGACACATTCAGAAGCTGAGCAGGGCACTTCACAGAGCCGTTTCCCAAGTCTGTTCCTCTTACCTCTTGTTACAACACAGTTGTCTATGTTTTTGTATTCTCAGGAAAAAATGATCCATACTTTCTGCTTTTAAACTACTTTTTTTTTCTCAGTGAGGAAAATGAAACTAATTGAACTTAAGTTTAAAGAAAGATAAAAATACAGAAAATACAGAGAAAAAGACATAAAATACATCTAAATGAGACTATTTTTAATTTTAGTAAACTTGTCTATTCTAATTCTCAAAATATTCTCAGATTTTAAATTTTCCATCTGCTTTGGGGCAAAAAAATTATCATCATCCTGCCAAATCTCTGCAGGATAAAATAACCTTTTCTTTCCAACTGTAATGATTGCACAGCTGGTGTCTACACTAGGTCTTTTTTCACTGATGGCACACTTACCATGTAATCACTACTCCAAAGACAGACACAAATTGCTGAGTTTCTGGGCTACTTCTGCATCTTTCCTGTGCAACCCAAGGAAGAGACTATATTGGGGCACCAGGAGAATATTCTAGAAAACTTAAGCTAACAAGCTAGAGTATAAAGGAACATTACAAAATAATTCCAGTGTTTTGGGAAATTTTTTGTAATAGCCTAAATACCAGCAAAATTATTTCCAGAGGACATATGCTTTTGGTTTCTTGAAAGATGTTTATAATAAGCTAGAGAATTTCTTTTGTTGTTAACGTGCTAGAGTGGGTTGCAGTATAATTTTACAAGAACACAATAACCTGGATAAAATATGGACATAATCTCAATGAAAATTAAAAAAAAAAGAGAGAAAGCCTAATACCAAGTTCAATTGCACAGCTTTGAGCAAAGCCTTTTAAATACTCTGCTTAAGTCATATTGCTTTTGCTTTAGCCAGACTAACAATTCTATGCTCCCCCTGTTGCAAAAATATTCCCCATCAGTGTCATTCTCTATTAGCATCAATGAGAAATGTGTACAGATCAAAGGAAATAGAGATGCTGAAATGCAAAAAGGGATGTTTTTTATAGCATGCAAAAAGCACAGAGAGTCATTATGAAAAAGAAAATTCTGGGGGCCCACAAACTCTCCTCTCTAAGGGCTGTTCTGCTCTAGCTTTAAGTACTTAGCCCTTTGAGTTGGTAGAGATAAATCTTCTACTTCCTCAACCAAATTTTCTGGTAAGGCTTTCATTGCCTCATAGAGATTAGCTGTCATAGCCCAAGAGTGTCAGTTGCAGAACATCATCTAAATGAAAAGGCTTTAGTGTCTTCATGAAGGTTTAAACCATCAATCTGAGGAGCTCCTGTGTGATTCACTACAACCAATGGAAAGGATGCAACTTCAGGTTGGATCAAACCTTCAAATCTTCACTTATGCAAAATTTTTGTTAACTTCATCATTTTCACACTAAATTTTAAAGGGAAGAGTATCTGCTCAGATAAGACAGGCTGTAGGGAATCTTCTGATTCTGCCACTGACATGTGCACTCTGCTATATCATATAAATATCACACTTTGAAATCAGGTATAAATCTCCTCTATTACAAATTATCCCTTGGGCTTTGTTCTTCAGACACATCCATGTAAGTGTCACAGTCCACAAGAGTTGGCTTCTGCTTCTTGAATATGAATCTTGAATACCCTCTTGAGTACCCTCTCTGTTGAATAGAGTACCCTCTCTGTATATATAGAGTATATCTGGTTGTTCCCCAGCACAGAGTACATGTTGTTCCTGTGTGACTTGTGGAGCAGAGTCCTCCCAGTGACCATGGTGCTGAGCTGTTTAACAGAAGCACACTTCTGCCTTCAGACAGCATGGACAGCACTGGTTATTTCAGTATGGACTGGATCACCTGTGGCTCACGGCTACGTGGTTACTGAGATCTGCTTCTGATGATGATCTAAAAACTACGAAGGGATTATGGTTATCTAAGGCAGAGGGAAATTTCTAGCAGTCAGTATTTGGCACAACTAGTAGGATTCCTCAGTACTCTTAACTGTAGGTACCATTGGCCCTTCCCTTGAGAAAGAAAAGGGAAGTCAAACATACCTGCTCAGTCATTTGTGAATTCTGAAGCTGGGAACAGTCAGGTCTTTGCTTCTACTGGATGACTTAAAATTAAAAGCTGTGCCACCCTCTAGTAGAAGAGTTTCTTCCTCCACATGTAACAATGAGTGATGATTTAAGCTCCCAATTTCTTAAGGCAATATTGATGTCCACAGACTTCCAGTAAGAACATACATATGATATACAAAGGGGTGGTGAACAGTTCTTCCCTTGACTCCTGTTATTCTTTAATAATTTCATTCAGTCTTCATAATTCCTCTCTCTGTAAGATGAATAATCTTTTTTTTTCCAGTTTCTCCATAGATTGTGAGATGTCCATAGGACATGAATATCATTTGCACATTCAGGTTGGCACTTGGAACTCAACATACTCAAAGCTTCTGAGTTATTCTTGCTTCCCCATTCAGATTGAAGTTGCTATCTTTACTGCCAAGAAGGAATAATTTGTATAAATATGTAAAATTACTTGCTGGATCAGTGTTGAGGCTTGTGTATTTACAAAATGCCGCAGTAGATGATTTTTGTGTTACTCCAAAAATTTGGAGTAACAATAGTGTCACCAGTGAAGTGGAAACTTTTAATTACTTTGTTGGCTTTTTTTTAATAATAAGAAGGAATCAGCCTGATTTCCAGCAATGCTGGTTTAGAATCTAGGAATAACTATATATGCAACTATGAAAGCCATGGAGCATTAGCAAAGGTGAGGATGCTCTTCCCCCAAAACCCATTCAGTGGGACTTATCAAATCATCTTCGTCCCTGACTCTGTAATCATAACTTCTGTGAGATTCAATAACAAAATTTAGATGCAATGGTGAATGAGTCTTCACAAACTGTTGTAGATATTGTTCTCAGGGAGTGTAGGAAACATTTCATGCTATAGGGAGTAAAACCCAGGCGTCTTAATGGGAAAAACCTTTTTAACTGATAACGCCACTAAAAGGCATAATTATTACTCTCCATATTTTCCAATGTCATATTTCTTAGCTTTAGCACTGAATGTCTTTCTTGATATTTCAACACTCTTACTGGCCAGTAGATGGATTTTTAGAGGATAAGTCGTTTTGCAGATCTAGCTTCAGAACTTCTGCAGAAGTAATTTCTGAAGCTCCTCTGTTACAGGGGAATCTCTGGCTTTCTGCTAGCAATCAAGTCACTGGCATTGGTAAACACTTGAAGCTCTTAAAAAAAGGAATCTTTTCCTGACTTCTGAGTTATGATACAATCTTAATGAGGAAGTCATTCCACTGAAGTTCACAGGATTTGAGCATTCACTGTATCTGTGGCCCTCAGGAGCACTACTGATTTTAGCAGAAGAAAGGCCACATATTTTAAAGGGAGGGATTTTCCAATATAGATTTTAAAACAGGACTGTCAGATCCTTTTCTCTCTGAAGCTACTCAGTCAGTTTTCTCCTGCCTGACCCCACTGCCAGCATGTGCTTTCCCCAGTCTCTGGTGGCCCAGGCAAGGGAGTTGCAGCCCATCCACCAAACATGCTGGATCTTTGCTTCAGCACATCCTCACTTTCACCCCCATCACTGACCCTTCAGTGATGGCCAGGCTGTCAGCCATATCCCACCCTCCACAGCTGTAAAAACCAGATGCTTTGAAAAGGAGATATGCAGAGGAGATGATGGGCTACCCCCTTTCCCTCAGGCTGCACTCGGCATGCAGTTTCCACCCTTCTGGGCATGCATACAGAGACAGCCAACAATCTCTTCCTGTGGAAACAAGCCAAATCAGTTGGCCTGGGGGGTCCTGTCTCAACACTTTCTGATGGAGTGTGCTCAGCAGTGACACTGGATGCTCCTGAGCTGTGCCATCTGGACAGTATCTGCATTTTTCTGTGGAGCTTCTTACCGACTGTGACTACAAAACAGGATGTTTCTCAAACATTAAAGGAAAAAGGCCAAAGAGTCAAGTTTGGCTTTTGTAAGAGAAAGGAAGAGAAAAATAATGGTAGTTCCAGAGTGTGCTGGCTAAGAAGAGCTCTTTCATGGCAGTGGGGCAAGGCTGCTTGCTTGGTGCTGTGGAATAACCTGGCAAGAAGTGCAGCTCCTAGGGACTGGATCAAACAGACAGCAGCACCTCTTGACTCTGTGCCTTTCCCATTTGCACTTCCTGCAGCATCCCTGGGCACCACATGGCCACCCAACAGCAGGCATGGCTGGGCCACATGTGGCAGTTTGCCATGGACTGGCAATCACACAGCAAACATCTGCAGAATTGGCAGGGTTTTGTCCTTGCTGACCAAGCCATTCACTCATGAGTGCAGGACATGCCAGTGAGGGTGGAGTTTCATTTTCAAGTGTTACTGCAGGAAACCAGAGTGACTAAAAATACTGTGAAGCTCTGACTAGAATTTCATAGAATGGCTTTAGAAGGGACCTTAAAGATCATCTAGTTCCACCCCCCCTGCCATGTGCACAATTTGGACATATTCTTGTTAAATCCAGAAAACTCAGAGCCGAAATTCAATTTCATCTATAGTTTTTTTTTTTCCCAGTGTAGAAGTCTTTCTGTATCTTATCTCAAACAAAAACTACATTACATGTGGATTATATAGACACTGAATTCAAAGGGGAATGTTTGCAGCAATAGTCTCTAAAATATTTAAGACTGAAATGAACTGGGAAATCAGGCCTTTTCTGCATATTTTTGATAGTAAACTAAAAATTCACATTGGGTTTGTCATCTCCATGATAACATGTGTGGTCATGGAACTGATATTGCAGCAGTCTCTAAGTGCAAGTTGGCAGCAGTTGTTTTTCCAGAGAAGTTAAATTTAAAGGGTTATTATTTGCTTGTTTTCTTCATAAGTAATCACAAATTTAGATGACAATAGTCTTAGTTAAAACTTCAAGAACTTTCAAGTCTGACATTGCTCACAGTAAACATCCTTGAGGCTGCAAAGAAACAAACTAGCTAAGCCTGGCAGGAGCAAAATTGACATTCCTGGTAATTATGAAATAAAATTCAGAATAATTTTGATTAAAACCCCAAACTTTCTAATTAATTTCTAATACATTCATATACTAGACAAACCCAATAAAAACAAAAC
Organism: Ammospiza nelsoni; assembly: GCF_027579445.1. Lineage (NCBI taxonomy): Eukaryota > Metazoa > Chordata > Aves > Passeriformes > Passerellidae > Ammospiza > Ammospiza nelsoni. Next base: position 17,782,340 of record NC_080640.1, read on the forward strand.
TATATGTACACATACTTTAGTGTCTTTTATGTATTCACATGATAGACCTTGTAGATTGCTTAATAAGAAAAATGTTCCTATAAGTGAACTCTTTTGAATAGTTGCCAGTGGGAAGCCTTGTGACTGGAATAAACTAAAATTAAACTGGAAGAAGCCTGGAAGAGGAATCATTTCACATTTGCCAGAAGATACACTGGAAAATCATAACTCTTCCTAATTTATATTTTGGCAAAGTGTATGATCCCAAGATGAGAAAACAGACATACAAGATAAATACTGCATCTAGGAATGCCACACTGGAATAGAATCCTACTTGAAAATATAACTTCAATATTATTTTAGAGCAATGATGCAATTTTTTATAAAAGGACGTTGTAGCCCTAGAAATCCCAGTGAACTCCTAGAGGAAGATCCAGGACAGAAAGAGAGGGGTGGATAGCCAGCCATTCATTGTCTCTTCCTCTCCTGCCCTACCCTCCCTCCCACCTATACCACCAGTTACTGAAGTCACACAATTGTTCCAGAAACAAGGTGGTGGCCCAGTTCCAGGTTAACACTGCCAAGACAATATCCAATCCTAATGAGAGATGAAATTGTAGAATTAGGGGTTTTTTTCCCCTGTCTGCTCAAAAAAGTTGGTTTTGGACAAACAAACCAGCAAAATTGAATTAAACATGTGGTTGATAAATGAAGTGCAGAGGAGTGTATGGAATAAAAACCTGGCTACCACAGGTACTTAAAGTGCTGTTGGCTCCCATGCACTGTTATTACACATCTTTTGCTGAAAACTGTATACCTTTCACAATTTTGAACCTCCTGTGTTTTTCCTCATATTTTCAATCAAATTATTACATACTAGAAATATGCATAAGGGAAATTATTCTACACATTTTATGGTGTGCTGTTGCTTGTAGCAGTAATTGAAGTACCTTTTCCACTTATGAAAGTACTAATTTTATTTGGTTTTATTGCTTTTCTAGATGCAATTATTTATTTAGTGTGTTTTGGCTTTATTAAATTATGTTTACTATAGGAACATCATAAAAATGTATGAAAGCAACACATAAGCCACTACTGCCCAATGACTTATTTTGGGGAATCTAGTGTTATTTTTCATATCCAAACATAATAGAATAAGGTAAGAATAAAGAGATAATCTACACTGGAAAACAATGCAATTTTGAGATAATATAATAAAACACCTGGACAATATGATTTCATAAATCTTACTTCTAAAATTTACATGAGCTGGGCGTTAGGGTGGCTATTTTAGGACATGCAGCATTTTCTAAATGGAAACATAACAAGAAATATGATTAAACAAAGGGGAAAGCATATACAGATTTAGCTTGTCCTGAACAACTGGTTCCTGCAGAACAATGAAAATATTTCTACCTCAACAGATGTCTGCATCAGACTTAGGAAATGTAGAGTTTTACTCTGGCAGTGACCAACAGCTTTGTTTCAAAAGTTTTTTCAGATTCATTTTTAGGAGGCTTTCCACATGCAGTGTATTATTATGCATTGAAGTGACATTAAAGCTGGCAGCAAAATTCTCAATACCTTCAAACAGAAATTCAATATATTGTCATAGACTGAAAATAAAATCTTTAGCATCTGTTGGTGTTATTGTGGTGTCCACCCTCAATGTAACTCCTGTATTTAGCTTCTGTTATTAGCATGACTGAATAGATAGGCACTTATCATTTGAAATCTCAAAAGGAATCTCTGACTTAACATAAAAGTAAAAAAAAAACAAAAAACCATTAAATGCCTAGAAAATGAGGCTAATACTTTCAGGATAGAAAGAAGAGGGTACTATAAAATTTTTTCAGGCATCACATCAGTTGACCAAGATTTTTTTTCAAGTCTTCAAGCCAAGGCCAGGATAGGAGAGATGTCCTTCTATACATTGTGGTTCAGTTCAGTCCTAATATATAAACAAAGAAAATGTATGTTTGATTTCTCTTACAGTCAAGACCTGTCTGGATCCACAGGAATTCCTTTTGTCATTACACCAGAGAATTCAGTGAATGCAGGAAATGTTCTGTGTTGTCAACAGCAGAGCATTTTATAGCGAATGAGGACCAGAAGTTGAGATGAAATAGAGTGACACGTGGAAAGGAGGGAGGGAAGACAGAGTGACCAGGGAAATGCAAAGTGCCAGCCCTGCAGGCAGTGCCCTGCAAAGGGCTTGTACTCACATGCCACAGATGGGCTGACTTCAGCAGCACCACCTGCAGCAGCAGCTGCACAAATTCTTGAGGATTTGATCTGCAGGGAAGAAATAAGATCAAATGAATGCTGGAAAAGTGTAAACTTTTTCACCCTGATGTAAAGAACTTGAAATGCTGAGTGTGAGCAACTGTCAAGGCAACAGGAGAGGATTCCAGAGCAGTGCAAAGGACAGGAAGCAGGGGAGCACAGGGGCTGATTTCAGGGGGTATTAGATGTTTATCTTTTTAGGCAGAAGACAATACAATACTTATTCAAACACATTTCAAGGAAACAGAAATTTTTTGTATTAAATCAGAAATAAATAAGCAATAAATAAAATGTGAAACTTTTGGCCTTGGCAAATATTTACAATTTCTTCCTAACATTTCAGTACTGTGTGGAAAATCTTGGGTTATGAACTTTGAAACTTTATGAACTTTAAAAGTTCAGTTTTAAGTTTACAATTTCCATTTCTTAGTCTGAGAAATGCAGCCTTTTCATGGTTACTTCTTGTGACTGCAAAAATTTGCATGGCTGAAATGTTTTGGTTTTTAAATTGTCTTCTGCACTTCTACTTGAGGACACCAGTTATTTGGGTAGAACACAGTGCTCAAGAAAATAAAGAACAAATTCTCCACTTGTTTTTCACTTGCATAGGGCTGTAGAACTTCACCCTTTTCCAGAGAGCATAAACCTCAATCTTATACAGATAAAATGAAATCCATTTCAAATACTGAAGGTCTCATACAATTCCACAGCAACTCTTTTATTTGTTGCTACATTTTCTGAGGTGAATTAGACATGAACAACACACTCCCAACTGTGAGCAAAACACATACAGGAGCACAATACAAGATTTTCCTCCTCTAAACCACCTGAGTCTGGATGAAGCTGCCAATAGCAGTAGGCAGCTTCTGCCACACATGATACATTTGTTCAGTAAATTTTATTGACTGTCTCCCTTAGCTAAATTTTAAAGTTTTAAGTCAAATTCAATCATGGTAATACAGCAAACAGTTTTGGTGGAATGGCCTTTGTTCTAAACTCTGAACTCATCTACAGCTTGGCAAAAGTGGTGAAATTCCACTGGAATGGCAGTAATTCTATCCACTTCTTTCTGCCTTCTGTGTATTTTTAACATTTTTTGGTTCTGTTAGTAAATATACTGAGAGGCTCTGTGAGTGGCTATGATTAGAGATGTAACTGGTCCAAGGTTTACAGCTGGAAAGCACATCTGGCATATATCTTTAAAATTGTGAAGTCTGCAATAAATAAAATTGGGAAATTTAGTGTTAAGGAGGCTGAACATTTTGCTAAAATACATCTTCCAAATCTTTAATATTTGAATTGTCAAAATAGTCTGTTAAATCAGAAGCAAATCTGAAAATCCTTCTTAGCCCTGTTTTCCTATTTTTAATATTATTTTTATTTCATCTTCTATGAATTAGCTCTAATGCAGAGTAAATTGCTTAACAACATAGTAGAATTGGAATGGGTGAGAGAAGAACTATACCCAATATTATAAAATATGTGCATTCAATGGCAACGGCATTATAACGAATTTGTTGGTTCTGTTTTGCAGCCAAAAATCGCAGAAGAGAATTTAACATATGCTGAACTTGAACTGATAAAGCCAATTCAGGAAGCCAAAGGCATTTCCAGTATGACAGTCTACGCACAGATACTCTTTGAGGAGAACAAGCTGTAATAGTCCATGCCTGTATAAATGTCCTTTGTCTGTGTTCTATTTAATTCTTACTGTGCTGTTTATTTATAAAAATCATACAAATGTCCTTATTTTTTTATTTCCATTCATGCACTTCTGTTTTTCTGTCAGACGTCTAAACATGATGTAGTTGAAGGTAATCATAGAAAAAGCAGCTGGCCAACAAGTGACATTCCAGAGATACCTTTGTGGTGTTCCATGCCTCTGTTGGAAATGGACTAAAGGTCCACCTGGGGCATTTTTAACACTAAACATTATTCCTTCTTTAATGCTGATGTGATGGGTCCAGCTGCCAACATCAGTATCTCAGGAGGACAAACAGCAGGATCCACACCCATCAATCTGCTACTGAAGGGAAAGACCACTGACCAGGAAAATGGCCACTTTAATGCATTTCACCCCATCAGAAAAATAATAACCCAGTAAAGCTGGGACTTTTTGCTACAGCCAAGGAAAAGCTAAAATTACTTTTTCTACTTCTTTTCCCCTTCTCCAGAAATAGTTGAAAAGGTTTGTGCTCTGTGTTTTCAAATTCCCTTTCTAAATGACATTGTCTAAAAACTTACGTTACTTTTAGTATAGCTTGAAATAAAATATTTCAAAATAATCTGAAGGGAACATTTATAGTTAAACCCCCATGATTTAAGGAAGAATATTCATAGCTTGAGAACATCTCCCACGATTTGATTTTTTAGAATTCTGACTGGGAGTAGGAAAAACTTGATAGTGAGTAAAAAACTGAGAGAACCAGGACACTGCTTTTGGTCTTAATTTAGTGTGGTATTTCCAAACCAAAGTTCACTCCTGTAGCCTGCACTAATGAGATGCTGATCTGGAGGAAAAAATTACACAGCTTCTCCTTCAGTATGGAACAGATTCTGTGAAGCCCTGCTGACTTAGGAGTTATTTCTTTGGAAAGACCAGGGCTCAGGAGATAGGGAAATGAGCCTAATGTCAGGAGACAAAATAAAATTCCTCTTTCCTTACCTCTTGATAACTGAGAATGTCTTCTTCCTTTTCCTTTGATACACATTCATGGAAAACGAGCCATTCTGTGCCATCCTGGGCATTTCAGTCATGAAGAGTAGCTGGACTGTGTTTTCAAGCTTGTGTATCTTCAATGTCTAAATGTCCCCAAAGCTCAGTGATAATTCAAATACCTAACATCTTTCAGCTCTTGGGAGGCTTTAACCCTTGAGTAACTGTGCAGTTCATGGAGATGTAGAAGCTTGGGCTCTTTAGGTCACCATCAGGTGATGGAGAGCTGATACTTGGCCCGTGCCAGGTCTTCTCCAGGTCTGTGAGGGAGCCCCATGACAGGCACTCATTCAGCAGTATCTAGTGTGGATTTTGGAGTAACACTCCTTGGGTTCTGGAGTCATAACTAAGATGGCCCAAGCTGCTTCTTCCTTTACAGGTCACAGCCCTTCAGTGATAGAGCAGCTTCTCACCCGGGCTCAGAGCACAGCTGGGAATCACCGCAGGAGCACTCGTGCCCTTGTTCCTGCTACTGCATGGGAGTGCAGGAGAGGTGGCAGGACAATCAGGGATGGGGACAGGCATCCAAGGGCACCCATGTGACAGAGCACTTCACTGCCTTTTGGAGGGGTTCACCAGAATAAGCAAGTCTGTGTAAACTGCTTTTTAACTTTTTTGAATAGTGGTAGAGATTAGGCAGCACGCATAATCTGCTATTGTCTAGCCAGGATCTGTAAATATAAAATGCAGTCATCTTTTCTCCACACTGGATAAAAATCTCTTCTATAAAAAGGGATTTAAGAAAAGCTTATCAGGCTGACCATTATGTACAGTACTAATTCCAATTCTATTCCTTCATCAAAACAGTTCTTTCCAAACTAAGGCCAGCTTTCATCAATAGATTTGTTAGTAATTATTTGCATTTTTAATGTCTGCATTTGTGAGCTATCAAAAATGATGTTTGTTTCACCTTTGCATTATTCCAGCATTTAATCACCCACCAAAAGGGCATGGTATCTTTTCTTGTTCTCTGATCAGGTGTTGGACTTCCAGTAAACACAGCAATCAACTCATTGACCAAAACCAAACTGGTGCTAATGAGTGATTCAACATTCAGGGATCAATTTTGGAACATCCTGACTGACTATTCAGTGAGGACATCTGTAATGCAGACAGCTGTTCAAAAGGCCTTAGACAAATACAGAATTTACTAGTTGCTACTTTGGAATTTAAAATCCTAGCACATTAATGATTTGACCACTTAGCTGTGAAAACTTTCAGGTTTGGTTAGAAACATTTCTTTTGCATAGAGCTGACCATTGTGCCCATTGTTCAGAAAAATCTTCTACTGCATATTTATGCCCAGCATGTTAATGAATGCCATTCTTTATGTATTAATATCCTATATATTCTTGTTTGTGTTTGATATCTAATTCCCCAAAATAATAGTTAATTAAACTGAATAAATTACCTTTTTTGTAAGATTTGTTGTCTTAGTCTCTCTGTAGGATTTATTGCTTCCTAGAGAGGGATATTGCATCCTAGGTTGAAGGACATACATTTATATCTTACACAACACTTAGAAAGTCACAGTATTTGGAATTGAATTCTTCATTCTGCAGAAAATTCCAGCTTTTTAAAATGTTTTCTATTTGGAACTGACTTCAGGAGGCAGCAGAGTCCTGAAAGGCAACAGACCAGCTGAGTGAAACAAGGCCAGAAATATTACTCAGGAGAACACCCCTCTTCCCAAGAAGACATTTCCTATATCTTTTCTTGAGGAATGTCCACCTAGATTTAATAATGGCAGATCATCTCACAAAGGAAAAATACCATCTTGCAATGAATTGCATATCTGTAAGTGTCAAAGCAGCCCACTGAAAGACTACAGAGAAGAAAATTTCATTGAGTGTGATATGCTTTAGTGTGAGAAATGCAGAATAAATGGATTTAACTCCTTTTAAGAGGAATTGCAAGGCCAAATTAATCCCTGGCCTAACTCTCTCTGGCTTTAGCAGAACAGCAGCAGAGCTGAAGGTGGCCCACAGTTCTTTTATGACAGGAGTTCCCATGAAGACTCTTAGTACCTTATTAAGCAGCAGTTGGAGTCTGTTGAGTCACACTATATTGGTTACTCCTTCTGTTTTCATTGGTAAAAGATGGCTTTGTGCTGAAATCTTAACAAATTCAGCTCTATTAGCTTCACACCAATTTAATATCAGATTGTTAAACGTTAATGTACTGCACCCTATAGCTTTAAATAGAATTAGATATGTTTACAGCTTTGGTTAAATGCACCTTGTTCCTCCACATTAAATTTTATTACTAGAATCCTCCATCAGCAAATAGGAGTAAATCATATTAGTGTCGCAGGCTGTGTGGGGGTTGAATCTGCAGCCCAAGGAAAAGGTATTTTATTACTCTTTATTACAATTTTCTAATTGGTAGGTGTGGTCAGCGTGTCATTATCTCTGCAATTGCAAGCAAATAATTTGTTTTAGTATACTGCAACGTAATTGTGGGGTTCTCTTCATTAAAAAGTTCAATAAACTCGTGTCCTTAGCCAAGGTTTGGCAAGGTGCTGCTGGCAAAGAGGGACTCAGACCAGAAAAGATTGCATTTACTGTTTAATTTGTAGGTTAAATTCTGCTTTTAGAGGGCTTCTCCAACACACCTGGGGTGAGTGGCATCCAGTTTCCAAGATTCTTTTTGGCTTCAGTCTAACCTGCCAGGATAAAATTCCTAAATTTTAGTGCATAATAAGTGGTCATCTGAGTTTTCTGCACTGATGCGAAATGTACTCATTCCACGTGCTTTGTTTTACCAGCAGGTTCCATTCCATTTTGCTGCCTTGGTTGGGTTGATCAAAAGACTCCATGTCAGTGGAGGGCTCTTGCCTAGCAATGGGCATTTCAGGAATCCTCCTGTCTTGGCACCTTGTTGTGTCTATCTTGTTCCTTACCAGCATTGCTGGGCTGTTTCCAATCATTGAGCAGCTTTACACATCTCTTTTCCCTGAACTAGTCCTGTGGGGCTAAAGCTGGAGAGTTAGACCAGGGATTAATTTGGCCTTGCAGTTCTTCTTAAAAAGAGCTAAATCCATTTATTCTGCACTTCTCACACTAAAGCAGATTAGACTTGGTGAAATTTTCTTCTCTGTAATCTTGCAGTGGGTTGCTTTGATACTTATAGATGTGTAATTAATTGCAAGATGATGATGTTCTTTCTCCAGTGATGTGACCTGACCTTATTATATCAAGGTGCACATTGCATAAGAAAAGTCAAGAATCATGGGCTAAGTGCTCAGGTCAGAGGAAGGTCAACAATTTTGCTATTCAGCTGTTATTTTCTACATGGCACCTCTTCATCTTAAAGGGTTCTGCTTTGCAAATATACTCTGCTCTCAGAGGAAAATATGCCCTTCGAATCCCTCAGACAAACATAGCTATGCTCACTTCTACTTCCTCCTTGCTTGCTCTCAAAGAACAACCAGAGGATAGAAGAATTAACACAGAAGCCAAAATTAGTAAATCACCATGCACATGATTACAGCAAATGGCAAAGGCCGCTCCTATGCATCACTATAAAAAATAACACTAATTGGGATGCTTTGCAATTTCCTCTACAACCCATAATTAGGTTAGATAAGAAACTAGCAGTGTCTAAGTGCTATAAATGTCTAAATTAAGTTATTTTGAAAGTGCTTGGCACTTTGACATCTGAGGGTTCAGAATAATTGGGGTATTGAAATAAAATTGCTTCTGTTATTTAAAAGGTCATTATCTTCTTCGAGTAGATATATAAGGACTATTTTCTACTCTACTGAGCTGGTCTATTTGGTTCAATTAGACCTGCTTCAGTAGATTTCTAGTGGGCTTCCTCCCACTTATCAGAGCCCCAGCACTGGCACAGAGAAGGGCCTGTAAATATACAGCCCAGATATGGAGTATATATTCAGCTCATAATCAGGCTCTGAAGAGCCCCCATGAACACCATAGGCTGCTACACAACAAGGTGGCAAATGAGTCCTGACACAACAAAAGCCAACAAATTCCGGCTAAAGCCAGCCTGCCAGGCAAACAAAGGCTTTAGAACAAATCAGGACTTCACCTTCCCAACCAAATAATCTCACAGTCTGGCAGCAGCTCTGGTTATTTCCATAACTACTGGAATTCCTGGTTTACAGCATCCACGGCCCCACTGTCACACAAAGCCTTTTCCTTGCTTACTAGATCTTGTACTCTGCAGCTGTGTCAGTCAAAGGTGGGAATTTAGATGGCTGCACCTTGACTGCATTTGATTTTGGTCAGTCCAGCAGTGTCAGTAAATTAAAAAGTAAAAGACATGGACATTGGCTGAAGAGACTTAACTTACCACCCCTTCTCCACTGGAGATGCCACAGCCAGGAGATGGCAGGGAATGGACTGAGCACTGGAGGGGCCAAAGAGCACTCTCATCCCTGTGGCTCACCTCATGTTCTCCCCTCAGGGAAGCAGAGAATCCCATCAAAACTGGAGTAGACATGGGAACAGGAGAACTGGTTGTCTCTCTTGGCCAGAGAACATATGTGCAAGGGAGAAACAAAGTCCTGAGAGCCTCATGTCCAAACCGAGCAAGGAGACAATTCCTGACCTGAAACAAGGAAAGTTCCCATGCTGCTGCTATTCCCATGACTGCTCTACACCAGAGTCTCCTCATGCATGGAGTTGCAACACCTGAATATGAAATACATCAAGTGATTGCTGGACAGACGCACCACTGTCCCCATCAGAAGGCGACATTTGCTCAGTACTCATGACAGCAAATCTTATGGTCACTAATATTCCAGGGTGCTGCTGAAGGCTGCCTGGTTCTGGGTACCACATTTCCACAGGACACTTAAACCTAGTGAAGGGAATAAGGGTGAACCCTTTCAGATGAGCCCTTTAAAAATTTATTGTGGCAAATTTTTGTGAGCCTCATGACGCTTGGGAAGAGCTCTGATGGCAAACTGTCGGTCAGAAAAAAGGTATAAGAGAGAGTTGACAATCCTCCACAGGAATTACACCAGCCTGTACCCTCTCACACCTCCCCATCAGCCTGGGTGACTTCAGTGACAATAATTGGCATGCACACATCTGAACAGTGACACCAATAATGCAACAACTGATCCCTGAGTTGGGAAGAGTAGGACATAGTGACAACTACAGGGAAAAGTTCCCTGTGGGAATTACAGATTTCCTTGCATAGTTTTATCAAAAAATATTCAAGCAAATTCTTTTTTTTGAGGATGGAAAGGCCTTGCAGCATAAGGCAAATATTGCCTCACAAGTGTTAACTAGCCCAGAGGATGCTAGAGATCAGACTCTACTTAATGCTCAGTGTAACACTTACAAGAGTTCTGTTGCTGAAAAAGGAAGCAAGATAGCCTGTGTAATAACCAAATGAGTGTAATTAAGGTATTGTAGGGTTTATGGTACTCAATTAGATTAAACTAGTGTTTAAAGTCACAAATGTTCAGTTGTTCCACATTTCTCTTCTTCATTTCCCTATAGGGCAGAGTTAAAACTTATTTCTGCATTTCTTATCCTAATGGCATTGGATTTATTCTAAGGATAATTCTCACCCTGAGCTACTTTTGCCCATGCAAAAGTAGATTCTGAGATAATTATAACAGTCTGTTGATGTTCACACTGTTCCATATACAGTAACAACAGAGTTGTGCTAAAAGTATTTGCTGTGGAATTGCTAGACTTCATTTTTCAAGCATATTCTCGATCTGCTGCCCCTATATCCCAAGCACATGTCACATCAGGATATTCACAGTTCACAGCACTACTGCTCCTGACCTAGCACCAAGTCTTTTCTATGTACCAGTCAAAGCCACCTCCACATCCAGAGCTGATGGAATGTCCTGGACATTTTCATGGACATTCACAATTTACCAAATACACAGGAGACCAAAACAAATATTAAAATGGGTGATTGCAAGAGGGTTGGTTAGAGCTGATTCTTCAACCACTTATTACAAATTTTGAGCAAAAACTTCCTGTCCCAGAGACTTACCTGTAGAAAAATTACCTGGTAGCACTCTACCCCTGTCACACACACAGGCTGTATCAGGCCTAGAAAACTTGATGACTGCAGCATGCTGACATTTGTGCCTTAACTCTGCACTCTGAGTCATGCTTTTGGTACTGACAGTATGTGTTTCTTCCAATGATTTATGTCATTGTGGAAAGATTCTCTGGAGCTAGAGAAGAACCCAAATTTTTTCAACCAAGCATTGTTGCACAGCAAATCATTCCTAATGAGAACTTCTACCAGGACAAAATTGCAACCAACTTCTATTCATCTGCCTTTTATATTCTCCCAAATTACAGCTTCTTGAAGATGAGGACAAGCTTGACTTGGGAAAACGTGCTGACTTCCATTCACACATGTACACTCTGGACCTGGTTTCTGTGATTCAAAACAGATGCTTCTGAAGCAACTATTGAAGATTTAAGAGAACTGATGTTAGGCACAAGGAGGTGAGCCTGTCAAATCCATCCATGGCCAGCCTACAGCTGGGCTCTTATTCCAAACAAAGCCAGGTTGATGCTTGGAGTATTGGAGGCATTCGTGCAGCTGTCCAGGCTGCACAGTGAGTGCCCCTCCAGCTCTTGAACAGGGAGCATCTGCTCTTGGCACACAGGCTACATGGAAAGGCTGAAGGAAGAGGCAATTTGCAAGCTATTCAAGATGCTTACCAGGTAAATGAAAACACAGGTAGTGACCTTTTTTCAGTGCTCCTAATCACCTTTACCATGGTTCAAAAAGCTGTATTTGCAGTTGACAGGAATCCAAGTCTTGCTGTCCACATATCCAAATCCCAGCTTATTTCTAAGGAATGTGCAGAAGGAAGAAGAAAGAAGTAGTATACCTTTGTTGACAATTGATCTTTACCTGGTTCCTTGGGAGAAATAAAGATAGGCAGAGTTCACATTTGCTCCATATTTTGATTTAAATATTGGTGTGTCCTGGCCTGTGATCAGTGTCTGTTTCCCTGAGCACAGAAAGACTTTTGACTCACCAAGTCATGCACGTGGAGGTCAGAAAGGAAGACCAGACATGTTATCTGTGTGGACATAATGCAGACTTCCTTGTATGCCTGCATCATGAGCTTACATCTAATTACTGCATTTTCCACAGGCTATTACCTCACTCACTGTGGAGATCAGGCCAGCCCAGGGGGGGCTGTGGTGGGGACATATCTCAGCACTCTGTAGGGAAGGAGGCTGTTTGCTACAGGAGGATTTGCTCCTTCAGCAACATAATTCAAAGGAAGAGTCATTAGCTAAGCAGTGTCCCATAGGAAGAAGTAGTTGATCACATAATTAAAAGAAGACTGGTAAAAACCTGTATTCTACTCCAGATTCCTCCTGATGATGCTAGCAAGTCTCTAGCACCAAGATTTTGGCATACAGCAGCTCCTCATCTGCAGCACACATGGGGCTTCATTCCTGCTCTCCTATCCAGTCCCAGTGCACTGGAAATCAGGGAACTGTGTGCTCAAGGATGTGTTTGGTGGTATGAACAAAATGCCCATAATGTCCTTTGTGTTCTTCCTGGCACATCTCTGACCCAGTCTGCACGTTCAGGATGCTGCTCTGCCTGTGGGGCTGCTCAGCCCTTCTGCATGGGAGCTAAGGTATTCAATCTCTTCACCAGGTCAAGGAGGAGCAGAAGGGAGAGGGAGTTATCAATTTAGCTCCTTTCAATTATGCTAAAATGTTAAAGAGGATGATTTTTCACTGTTTTTCCATCCCCACTAGGGACACAAATGGCACATGAATTTATTACACTATAGTGTCAGCCTTCATTTACTACAAATACTCACTTTTACCATAAAGGGAGATTGTGGAGTTAAATCCTGAAAGATGTCCAATATACTGAACTTCCAGAGAGTACAAAAACAAGGTTAAAAGGAAGACAGAAAAGAAGGAAAACTAATGAATATGTTGACTAGCCATGTCAGATCTTTCTCCTCACCAATTCCTTACATTTTGCCTGCCTTATTATAAAGAAAAAGTCAGAGATAGGAAACATTGCACCATAACACATGTTCACAGAGGTGCTGGATAAAGGCACCAGCATCAGGCTGGGAATTCCAAACTTCACTTTGCAAGCAAAACAGCCTTTCAAAAGGCATGCATATATTTTAATGCAAATTCAGGGAGAAGGGAAGAGTAAGAATGGAGATATTAATATTCTTGCATGTCAGTGAAGAACAAAAATACTGGGACATACTCATTTACCTGTTTGAAGCCCAAGTATTTTTTATCCCATTATATTAAAAATGCAATATATTATTATTAAGCTACACTGCTCTTTGGCATAATCAAGGCAGTTTTATTTGCTAAATAATATTTGTGAAATACAATGTATTATGTCAAATTCAGTATCTAAAATAACATTTTAAATACAAAAGTTTTCCCAAGACAAATACTACAAAAATCTCATTGTCTATGTGCATATCTGTCAGTTTCTCTCAACTTTGGGGTCCAGTGTCTAATTTAAATTATGCTTGACTCCAGGGTCAGTCCAAAAACTCCCTTAAGATTCAGTCCCCAACCAGAGGCTTCCAGTTTCTCTGCTTCTCTCATGCTCTGAAGGATAAATTTTCTCTCCATCCAAAAGGTTGAAAAACCAAGAAATCTTGACTGTTTCTTCCTACCCATCCACAGACCAGCAGTAGAGTCTTCCCCAGTCATCACCAACTAGGATCTTGGATGAATTTCTTGAGAAAGAGAGAAAAAAACAAAGAAAACCATGTTGAGGAAGATGACACAAACAGGATCAAGGCTTTTTCTGTATGTGCAGAAATTAGGAGGATGCAATATTCAGGGGTGAACATTCTCTTTAAAGTTAAAATTGAAGACCCATGTTATAGAATATTCAGAGTTTGGTAGTTCAAAGATTGAGCTTAGAATTGGATCCAAAATTTCCTAGAGTTCAGTGGGTGAGTTTGGGACAACTTAACCAGATCAGAAGGTCTCAGCCTTCTCTGAGATTCTATGGATGTTAAATAATCTGCTGTCCAGATTCAGAATTCAGACTTGCTAGCACAATGTCCTGGTTTCAGCCAATGAAACCTCTGCTGCATGCAGTGCCACCAACACTAATGAAAGTAACCCTCACCCCGAACGTTCCCCCTCCTTTCAATGCACATCAACATCACACTAACTGCTCTAAGGCTGAGCATGCAGAACGCAGGGGTTTTATCAGCTGTCAAAATTGCAACACTTTCAGAGAAAGAGACAGTAAGTTTTTTTCAGTACATCATAACATCCTGGAGTAGGAGATAGCAACAAACATTACAGCCAGATGACTGCGGGAGGGGCTTGAGTAAACTGAAATACTGCTGGCTGTGCAAACTGAGAGGAGTTGAACAGCAAAGCTGTCCTTTGGCCAAAAACTTCCTGTTCACATTTTAAGGAGGTAGTATCTCCAGCAACTCCTAAGACAGGAGTTAGTTCCATGTTGCAGAGATGGTGTAGCAGCTACTAAGTTCTACAGCTATTCTGGCCAAAACCTGCTGTTGCTCCTGGCTTGTCTCCTACCTATCCAATGACTCCCCCAACATCATTCATTAACGCACCTAGCCAGGCTAGCTCCTTGGGGGGCTGCTTTTGGCTACAAGAGGTCCAGCTGAGCTCTCATAAGCCCCAACCCGAGGGAGCAGCAGGAGCCCAGCCCTGGGCCCCTCTGCTGGGCATTTTCCCTACCTGGACACGGCCAGCGCCGTCACCGCCACGCTCGTCCTGCTCGCCCGGCCAGCCAGGGCAGCGCTGGGGTTCAGCTCCCGACAGAGAACAAGATGTTTTCCACACCTGTTACCTGTTGTGCGGTTTAAAAATAAATATTTAGAAAGCGTCTAGGGGGCAGCACGGATGAGATTGTTATTATTTACGGTCAGCAAGTTGTTAAGTTGAGAACAAATATATTTAATCTTGGCCTGTGCTGTTGCAAAATAGGCCCATCCCAATTTAATTTGTGGCTATGATAGTTACATGTGCTGACGTGCGGCGGTATCAATTGTGTGCTAAATTGGATTTGTGTATTATTGCTTTCTAAATTGCATGCCTAGTTCAGCAAAATTGTTCATCAGTTTTCACTGGCTCTGTGCTTAATAAGATGCCCCACAATACTTTGCTGCCAGGATATAATACAGCCTATAATTGCCTAGTAAAAAAAAATTACATAAAGCCCTAGTATTATCAACTTATCTAAATCTGCTCATAACAGAACCAATAATTAAATGCTGTGGACATTTCACATACACACACATACATACACACACCTAACAACATAACACAATCAGTTACTCTGGTCTTTCTAATGACTGTGTTTCGTATTAATTTTATTTTCTTTAATGCACAGAATGAGATGTGGGAATATTTGGTCATTTCAAATAATTCTGTAGTCATCTGAATAGGTTAAGGGAGTATGACCCTGCTTTGATTACACCTTTCAACTCTTTATTAAAGAATGCTGTTCCTGTATCCATCTGAAAACACACAGCCTTATGCTCATGTGCAAACAGGTGCTGTCTCTACACATCACTGGATACCTGGGGTGGGCACAAATCTTTTACAGTCCTCTTGGACGAAAACCACAAACAATAATCTTCTGCTGTGCTCCCATGGATGGCTTTTAAATCCTCATTTAGAGAACTGCTTAAGATATACATTTTACAAATAGCTAAAATATCAATCTGTTAAAAAACATGCATTTGGAATTATGCCTGGAAAGACCTGCCATGGGAAGTTATAGACAAGAACTTCAGATATTCTTGAATCAAAGGAGAATTTTCTATAGGTAAAGAGAATCCACAAAATGACTACAGGATACCACAGGGATTTTGGAAAGATGTTAAGTCTTTAGCTTTGACTTATTGACAAAACATTCTTCGATTAGAGATGAGAACAAAAACAAATATGAAGTTACCACAGCCAGACTACCTCACATCTGGCATCTCAGGTGTTCTTACACCTTTCGTAGAAGCATCTGGCTCTGGCTACTCTGAGGCATGACAAAAGGTTTGATAAGCATCTGGTTAGGCCATTAAACATACAGAAGCATATTGGAAATGTTTTCACATGGCAATCTAAGCAATGCTGATGCCAAGTTCCATGAACGGCACTTCTGAAGATCTCTGTGGTAATGCCCAATTACTGTATAATATCTTTCTTTTTGGAGATTTTACATCTATAGCTCTATATTTATGCAAATTGGGTGCCTAAAATTGAAGTAATAGAGAATGTCTGTAATGAGGACCACAGCAAATAAGTGGAGTAAAATATACATAATAACACCACAATTCCTTTCTCATAGAAAAAAGCGCTGGGAAAAGAAGAAAGCTGTGCTATTTAGGCTGTGTCTTTAAAGCTTTCTGACAGGTTTCAGCTCCTGTATTTGTTAGCACAGAGAAGTGAGCTTGAGTTGTTTTTAGTTCCAGTCAGCACCATAGTCCCACCATCTCATTAACCTCAGCTCTGTGAGAACTCCATGGTATCAGCTTCAGCTGCACACAGCCTTGAACAAACAGCTCCAAGCACTAGGGCCTGCTGCTGGCCTCCCACGAGTATGAAGGACCTCTGACTTGTTTTAAGGTGGCAAAGACAGCAAACCTCTCTGTTCCATCCCAGAGCAGGATCTGGCATTGCCCACTCTGCCAGGATACTTTAGTACAGGCCATCAGCAGGGGTGCCCAGGCAGTGGACTTCCTGCAGCCAGGACTACTTCCAGCCATTGGTTTATAGGTTCATGTAGAAAGGTCTTCTGAGGTTGACAGAACCCCTGGGAGGGCCTGTGCAAAAGCCTTCAGCTTCATCCAGGTGTGCCCATGAGATGGCTGGCTCAGGTGTGCTCTCTGTTGCCACCCACCACTGTGGCTGGTCGCAGTAAGACTGCACCAGTTGCCCACACCATCTCCCCTTCACACCACGGTGCTCACACCCCCTCTCCCTCCTCACCACCAACCAAGGCCTGCAGCACTGGGTCCCAGTAACCCCACTGTGCTCATACCTGTGCTGTCCAGCTCTTCCATCACCCCACTCTGCGCTCTCAGCCCAGCACCTTGCTCTGCGGTGTTGCTGTATTTCATCTTCCACAGCTGTGCCAGTGAGGGGGTAAACATAGAAAAATCATGGGTGGTAACAATGAGAGAAAGATTCAGCTCCTGCTTCCCAGCAAGAGAATTGGACTTGTAACACCAGGATTTCACAGCTGTGTCCCTGTCTGTCACTGTGCTGCAGGGTGTCACACTGGAGGAATGCAGGGAGCTGGTGGGGTTGCAAGGCTGACATGCTATCGAAAATCCCAGTAACCCGGGAAGTTCACCTACCATACTGGAGGCAGAATCAGCAGTGAATTCCTACTCATGAGAAAGTAGGTGTTAATATACTGAGATGTGAACTCTCAGAAACCATATTCAAACATGTTACTAAGGAGTGACAGAATTTTTGCTTTCAGAATCACCCTAGAATGGAGAGCACATTTTCAAAATTCTCCCTGTATGGCAAGAAGTCCTCTTGTCAGGAGGATAAAAGTTGATAGGAAGAAAATATTTTACTCTGATTTTCATTTTTTGCCCTCTGCTGCACTTAATAAAGTGTCAGGGATTTTTAGTAGCTCTGTCCCTCCATTTAGAATAAAAAAATCTGAACCTCTGGTGTACATTGAATTAGGATTCCTTTTTCCCTCTCCCATCCACCTACCCTGACAACCCCATCTGTGCTTCCTGTGATGATGATGCTGCGTGTGTCCCAGTCCATCACTTCAGCAAAGCAGCAGCAGGTCAGGAGGTGGCAGCTGGGGCTGCAGGCAGTGCTGGTGCTTGCCAGGGGCTGCCCATTGACTGTCCACAGGTACAGCTGAGATCCCGCACAGGACACAATGTCACCCTGGAACACAGCAAGAGGCAATTTGTCTCCAAGCCCCACACTCATCCTCCTCAGAACTTTTAAATGCTGATTAGAAATTGCTGAACTCCTCTGATGTAAATTCTGACCATTGTTTTCTCCATTGGGCAGAAGATATAAACCAGACAAAGCAAAAATTACTTTTTTTTCCATGAAAAATTCTGACACTTTTACATCACAGAAACCTGAAATAACTGCCTCAGATCTAGCAAGATAATGCAGAAAAAGGGGCTTTTCCCCACATTTTTAAAATGAAAATATTTAATGAAATGTTCCTTTTCTGTTTTCCATAAAATCCAGGCTTTAAGTAAAAGAAGCAGACTGACAGTCTGACCCAGCTACCATCAGGGACTGTGCACAAGCAGTGCCTAGCACAGGTTCTGGGCCAGAACTAGTGCTCTTATAAGTTTTACAAATAAGCATTCCCTGACACAAGGACGTGGTGTTCACCTGCTTAGCTAGGAAGCCTTTGGTGATTCCACAATCCTCCTCTGCCCCTCACAGGGAGCTCACTGTCATCGCATTTCTGCACCGTGTTCTGCATTGGACCAATGGCCAGCTCTGCATCCAGTGCCCTGCATTTGTGATGCAGAAAACCTCCTTTGCACCTCTCCCCTCCACTCCACGCAGGTGCAGCCTTACCAGAGGCTGCTTGTAAGGAGCAAATACTCAGGTTAGTCTTCAGGGAAACACAAAGAACCAAGAGCTGATGTGGCAATTGTAAGTGATCTAATCAAAAGTGCATTTTGATCAAGGTATTAATTGAAATTCGACATGACTTTTCTACTCTTGGATCTATAGCAAGCATCAGCTAAATAGAACCTCAACAGCAAAGTCATCTGATTCTGAGAAAGGACAGACATTTAAGTGTAGACACATTAAGGACACATTTAAGTGTGCCCTTAAATTAGCAGCATGCATCTGGTTTAAGTCAACTAACACCTTACTTCACCCCTGCCTCAATTGGGGCCAGGGCTCTTCTCACTGCTGGGCTGAATTCTGGAGATAAAAAATGATGGCATGTTCAAAACAGAGCTGCCAATAATTCAAGAGATTAAATTTCAGCTATGTTATCTGCATGAGAGTACATGGTGTCCAGGCATTTGGCAATAATCTACAGTGCTTTTCAGGTCTGGATCAGGGATTTAAAACTAACTTAAATAATTACAGCAAGCTTTTAAAATCCTCCTTAGTTTATGAACTTTTCAGGACAGTTATTATTTTGCACCTACACTACACAAATACCATGGGGTTTGGATCTATAGATGGAACTTCTAGATGTTCAAGCAACTTCAAGAATCATGTAATGAAGAGCTATATAGGGTTCTTATTTCAGTGGTTTGTTTTTTTTCTTCAAAATTTTGCTTTGAACCATTCTTAATTTTTCAGGAAAAACCCCTTGCTACCAATCATGTAATTTTGTGTCAATCAAAACACTGTAGCACAATGGAAACACTTTGTTTCTATTTTCAGGTAGCTTTACATAAATATAGAGAGAAGAATTAAACAAAAATTACATTTCAGAATTAAGTGTTCTGTTTTGCTAATTTCAAAAAGAATTTTTTAATCCACAAGATATGGACCTTTTTATTTTCCTTGAAGCTTCAGTCATACTTTTCTAAGGTTTTTCCTCTATTAAATGAATTTTGATATACTATTGTCCAAACAGCTTGCCCTTCAGTAAAGTGGAGATCAGTCATTTGGATCAGTCACCAGACTGTTCCTGGCACAGACTGTCTCAGTTTTGGACAGTTCCAGGAGAGCAGATACCTGAAAAGGCTGCTGTACTGGCTGGTGCAGAATGGAGAGAGCTCTGTTCCCTTGGGATCTCCAGCAGCTCTGTGCCAGCCCTCCCTTCATTTCTGAGTGCTTGGCACAGCTTCAGCTCACTTCACAAGGGACCAGCAGGATATTCTGAGCTGGCCTGCTGAGGCCACTGGCCACTTTACACTAACCAGGACTGCTAGGGCTGGGGGCTGAGCTGGCACTGAACAGACAACTCAAATTGCCAGCCATCAGGCTGCATGGTTAATAAAGCTCTGATAGGAGATGACTGCTTTGGCACAGACCGAGTAGAGAATATCTGCCTGGTTTCTTACTGCTATGAACTCAATTTTACTTTTGTACAATATCCAGGACTGGATTCAACCTTGAATTGTCTGAGCAGCTGAAATCCTGTTTTAGTGTATTAGCAGAGAGAAAAAAAACCCCAAACAAATACGAAAGCAACATTTTTGGGATGTAGAAGGTTGGGAGAATAAAAATCCCATCCAGAGTGTTTGCAGTAAAATCCAATACAGAATATTTTCCTATCAACATGCATGCAATTCTGGCCAGGCACCCACCACAGATTTGTACCCACTGCTATCAGGAACTCTCCCTGCACCTGGGAGTAGAAAGGGAAGGAAACAGTCAACATATCATTGCAAAGGTGTAAGGCAGTTGTCACCTGAGCTGGCAGACTGCAGTCTAACGTGTCTCAGCTGCATGAATGTGCAGCTCAGATGTGGCTCTGCTGCGTGAATGTCAGAAGGAATTAATTAAATAACAGGGGCAACAAGGTTATGGGTGAGCCAAATCCAGGAGGTACTAGGGTAATACTTCATGCTCCATAAACTTAAAGTTGTTTAATCCTGCTATCTATCTATCCACAGATGCTTCTTAGCTACTTAGCTGCTCAGTCTAAGATGTTGCTTTTAGTGCTCGCTCTCATCATTAAAAACACTATTAGCAATCTCAGTAGAAAGAAAAAAAAATCAATGTATCAGACTCTCAGGATGTTTTTATGTTGGGAAAAGCACCCATTACATTATCATGAAATGTTCATGGATGCATCAGAAGAAAGATGATAAATGAAGATCTTACTGTTGAATTGTTGATGGCAACAGAGCGGAGGCTCTCCTCGTGGGCAGGAAGCTGGTTTATGAACGTCAGCTGGTTCAGGTCCCAGATGATGCACGTTCTGTCATCAGACCCACTCACAAAGATGCTGTAGGCTACAGATGCAGCAAGGCAGGTCACTGCCTGAGTGTGTCCATACAAAGCCTGGTGGGGAAAAACCAACCAATAAACCACAGCAGATGGTGGGTGATTTACCAGGGGATACCTCATTTGCTTAGTAAGAACAAGCAACCCAGTCATTCTTTGGAGAACTGAAGGGGGAATGAGGGGGAAATACCAAAGGATATTACAGAGAAGCATCCTTGTCCTCAACTCATAGCTGAAAAAAGCTGAGGGTCCAAGAGATTATTATATGACTTGCCCAAATTACACAGTGATTCAGGCCCCCTGGCCTACTCTTCAGACTCTAAGACAGTGCTCTGTGGTCAGCAAGAAAAAAAAGAAAAAAATCACTTTGGTCCATGCAATTTTAACTAATATTTATGCTTGGAAATTTCTCAATATTTAAAAAACTTTTTGAAATACAATTTATCAAGATGCAATTCAGTAACCTTCTGAGTCCTATTTTCATGTGTATCTGAACAAGTACTAATACATTTCTAATATGGGTTAAAAGGAGAAACAGCATTTATGGAGAATTCTTGCTTTAAAGCCATGTAGGAATGCCTTTCTCTTTCATCATTACACAATATTCTATTATTGTTGTTGTTTTATAGGTTTAGAGACATAAGGAGTGTCCAGATAAACTTAGTTTTATTTAAACAGTTTCTTTAAAAAAGAAACATGCTTTAGGCAATTTAACAGCACAGAGAGAAGGCATGGATTGAAGTATGCTGCTAACAATTGTTTTATGCAATGCTCTCAAGATCTGCACACAATTACAGTATCAGCTTCAACCCAGCAGTCTCAGTACACATTAATGAAAAAAGTTTCATGCTTTTGACTCCCTACATATTTTCATTATCACTCTGCAAAGATTGACATATTTTTCCTTAATGGGAAATCTCCTGGAGCATATTTGCATAAAGATCTCGAGGCCAATCTCCAAGGTATTTTCACAAATATCAAAAGACAAAAAAGAGGGATGCAAGGATCACTGCAAGGATGTTTAGTCCGTGAAAACTTAAATCAAGTTTGACCATTCTAGTTAACTGTCTGACAAGGACACAGGCACACTGCAGATATGCTCCACACCTTCCTGAGAGGTCTGTGAGGCAGAGAGCACACCTTGCTCAAGTGTTTTGTTCTGCCCAGAAATTCTGGCGACTGGATTGCACAGATCCCTCTGCTAGTAAATTGCATGGATCAATACTCAGGCAATTATGCTCAATCTTTAGTGTTCCACAAAACTGTGCAAGCAGATCCCACTAGAGAGGGAAAAGCTACTTTTTCTGCAGAAATATAGTTTCTGTACTTTACTACATTCCAAACCAGAATGTGTCAGTCCCATGAGACAGCTGGTAAGTGAATAGCATCCACTTTATGGCACATAAGCTGTTCTTAAGCAAAGCTCACTCTCTCAGGAAATTTTTTTGTTCAGCAGAAAAAGCAGCCACCATGAAACAGTGAATTACAGGAAAGCAGAAAGTAATTCACTGGAAGACATTTAGAACCCTAGTTCAAGTTTACATCCAGTCCAGACAGTCATAAAAAGGAAAAAAAACCTCTGCTGGCAAAGTAAACGAAAAAATACAAAATTTGTAATTGCATGATCTCATACCACTTTGTGGATTTTAGGTAATACCAAATTAATCACAGTGGAACACATCAGCAAAACTGATTTTAGATTGTTAAAGAGAAAGACATTGTAATGCAGATAAAAGACAGCATCTTGGGTTGCCTGAAACTCAGACTGACCCCCAAACTGTTTAGATGCTGATGAAAATTATTGCTTATGATTTTCTCTGATGCTATTTCTTCCATTTCTATATTCATGTCCTCCTTTGGAATAGTAACCAGCTGAATTAAAAGGTCATTAGATCTTGTCTCATATTTCTATCTTCTACAGCATTTAACATCATAAACCTCAAAAGAGAGGCTGCTCTAAAACAGTTTCCCCCCCTAATTTCAACACAAATTACAACAGGAATTTCTGGAAATGAAGATCTAAATACTTCTCTGGCATTCCAGCAGACAAAGAAATTTTCACTTCATTTAATGATAAATAAAATATGTTTTGGCTTAAGGTAGGAAGAACATTGAAATATCTGAATACCTCTCCAGAACAAACAAACAGAAGAAGCTTCTAACACTTGGAGACCTTGGTGATCAATGAACCCTTTGTCTTCCTAAAAGTAGCAGAGTTTTTTAATCAAGAGTATCTTCATTTCTTTCGGGAAGAATGGCCCCATGCTACCTTCCAGATATGATAGTGGCATACTCTAGTTCTCCTTGTAAAGCTGAGAACTCATCATAGCTGAACCACACAAATGTTGCATGAGAATTCAATTTTGTAAATGAAATAGCATGTATCCAGGTGGTTGGTGACTATAGAAGAGCTCTAAATCAACAATCACTTCAAGGCTTTGGATAATGAGGTCAAAAACTATAGCATTCTTATTGGATGCATACCTCTCACACAGAGTGACAGATACATCTTTTATGTTCTGAATTAAGGCTGAGAAAAAAGAATCAAGAACTTTGCCTGGCTGAGGCTTCATCTCCACCAGCTAAGTTTGCAGGATATTTTAGAGATCCTGTCCATTGCTGTAGCAGCCCAGAACAAATTATAAGCATCTCTAGGTGATACTTGTTTCTGAAAATAACCCAAGGGCTGCACTTCAAGAGAGGAAAATATGCCTTATCTTCATTATTTCTTTTATCATGATGAACTTTGAAAATGCTACTAAAGGGAAAAAATCCACCAAGTGGCACTCATAGTGACGAGCTGTTGGTACAAGGCATATTATCAGCTCCTGCCCTGATACGGGCGGTCACATGCTTATTACTGCCTTTTTCCTGCCTTCTTGTTCAACAAAGGTGGTTCTTCTGACAATCATCTGAGAGATAAAAACCTTATTTTCTGGGTTTCATCAAGTTTCCATAGCAGAAAAGCCAGAGTATTTACCTGTCTCAGGTTTAGACATTTCACTTTGTCCTTGACCAAGGAGAATTCCCAGACACACACAGCTGAGCTTGTTCCAGATGTGATGATGGTAGTTGCTGAAGGACACACTGCACAGAGGCATTTTCCCCAGTCTGCCATGCACTCAAATGTAGTCACATTCTGTACAAGAAAGCATCTTTAAGTCAAATTCTCATTGGGTGATACTACGTATTTATGACACATCCAATTTTGAAATGACAGATTCAATTTTCAAAACAGACCCTCCATATTTTAAACATAAGAAAGAAAGTCTCATCATAACCAGTCTCTATGAGAGCCCAGCTGTGAACATGTGGACCTGCATGCAGCCATCTTGCAGGGACCAAACAGGAATGCTGACCAAAGCTCAGTATCTCATGTCTTAGGAGATCTGGGTCCCGATTTCTTTCACAACTTCAGCAAAGCTCATTCTGCCAACCACATTGTAACAGAAGACAAACATTCCATGTAGATGAAAAAGAAGTCTCAGGCTGTGATGGCCACTGCCAACAGGGTTTCTGCCAGGCCCTCAAACCCTCCCTTATTTGGATTGAAAAGCCAAAAGACAAAGCACTAAATTCCATTCTGTGCTCTGTTAGCAGCACCCAAATCAGTCTAAAGCAGAGTCAGGTCTATTACACACTGCCCCAATCACAGCACAAGCGTCCTCCTGCACATTCTGCATTAGCTCTGCCCCACACAGCTGGGACAACACTCTGGTGCCAATGATTCTGGTGGAGTTGGATGGCACAGATACAAACCCCTGCCACAGACAGAGCAAACCTTTACCTACCTACAACAAGGACTAAAGTTTTTTATAAGCTCATGTCCACTGGCACTGCTGACCAGAGAAAATTCACGTTGGACTCTCAACTATTACTCACAATGACTGTGCAATCACACTCACTATGCTCAGCAGCACCCTGAGTTTTGAAGGGACAAACTGAATAATTGATGCCTGCAGCAACACTATGAACTGCTAAGCACTGATTTTATTAGGCAGGGAGCAGAAATTAAAATATATCTCATGGCTTTTTCATTTCCATAGACTTTGGGTATGTCTGTAAAAACATAATGAATGCCACTTGCACAAATATCCAAGTCAGTATCTTGCTGAATTACATGTTATGCTATTCTGGTAACTAAGCTAACTCAGAATTCTTTGCATAGCATTGTCCCAAATACATCCAAAAATCAGTGTATTTATGGCAGAGGAAGAAACTAGATCTGTCAAGTGCCCTAACAAGCAGTGTGATGATATAGACCATTTATTTTTAACAGCAAAGAATTAAGAGTATTAACTTCATTATTTTGAATGAATGCACTGGGCTATGCTAGAGCCTGAGGGGAATTGACAGATGGGTCTGCCTTAATTCCAGCAGAAATTTCTGCACAATGAAATTTCTAATCAGTGACCAGGAGACCTTGTATTGTCCTTATGACCTATGGACAACACAATCACTAGATGGAAAACTTGGGATAATTTGGAGGCAAATGCCATGTTTTTGAGCAGTTTAAAATCATTTTACACTATCTTGGATATCCAGCTTGAGATTCTTCAAGAAGGTTGACAGTGAGAAAGTCCTGTACAGCATCCTCTGAAATCAGCTCCCCAACAGCCTCTGAAATGGGTGCCCAAACCAGTCAAAGACCAAAACATATAACTCATTTCTTGAATTCTTAGAGTTTTTCTTATTTACCTTCTCAGATCCATAGGTGCCAAAGCAGCAGGTGAAGTCCTCAAATCCCCAGCAGAATATTTTACTCCAAAGAGGAGGAATCAAAATTTTATTTTTTTCGACAGCCAGAATGCCTTTCTCTGTATGAACAATGTGCCCAATAGCTCCCTTGGGATAGTCTGGCAAGACAGAGAAAATATTTAATTCTTTTGGGTTTAGAGTGCTTATGTTTTCTCCTTGCACAGCTTGTGTGGTGAGACTGACAAGTCTCACATGTGGGCTCAGTGCTTTGCCCAGGCCCACAGACAGAAATCCACTCTGAAACTGCAACTCCACACAAAACAGTGGGAACACTCCTCTCCAGTGGACAGCATAAATACATGTGGAGAGGGTGACTTAAAAGAAAAGTTGTTTCAAACTCTACAATATAAGTTTGAAGAAGTTTTCAGCGCCGACTCCTAATACAAGGATACAAAAATCACAATTGGCAGAAGGGATCTTGATTGAACCAACCCATACAAAGCTGTGAGACTACTTTCATGATCTTGAAAATCCAGATTAATCCTTTCCAAAAAATGTTACCTGGTAGCTCAGAAAATGGAACACAGCCACTGAGGTACCTTTTATGGTAACTGGTGAGAGCTTCAGATTTTGCAGACTGCTCACAAGAGGAGGCAGAATTCCACTTGAGTGAAGGAACAGCCCAGACTCTCTTCCTGCTGAACCTTTCCCTTGAGCATTCCTAGATGGATGTGGCTTCGTGAAGAGCTAGAACAAAGGAATGTCATGGAAAAATAAATCTCTATTTGCAAGACCATGCAGACCTGTTTAAATCCTTAATCACAGACTCCAGGACCACCATACATAAACCTCTTAATTAAAATAAAACCTTACACATACTGCTTTTTCATCAGACTACATCCCTCCACCCCTCAGAGAGACAGAAAGTTAATCCCAACAATTGGATGAGAAAGAAAACACAGGTGAGACTTTGAGCTGAGGTTTAATTGACTATACCCATTCCCAGACTAGTGATAACTTGTGTGGCTGTACTGAAGGAGCAGAACCCAGAGCTGATGCTGCAGCTGTATGGGATACAACAGGAGCAGCATGGTTGAGAAGTGGGGGTGCATACTGAGGTAGTACCCAGCTTGGAAAAGCCTACAGCTCATCTTTCAGAATATTTACATCAGATTGTGTTTCTCATTTAAGTTACTATTACTGGTATGCAGTAAAAACACTGTAAGATCAAAATAGATTATGTCCTCTCTTCTCATGATAAAGTGGTACCTGCTTTGGTATCTGTCCAAAGTTGCTGATAAATCCCAGGATAGTGCCCTTAATCAGAGGATCTTTAATGTTGTTGAGGTCTGTCTTGTCTCCATAGAAGTAAGGGTGGTAGGTGTTAACTGCCTCCACTGCAGCTGAGCCATGCTGCTTGTGGCCAAAAATCAGATCGATCCAGCGATGAAGGTGGGCACTGACATAGTCACTTTCCAGTGCCTGGAACCAAAACAAAATTACTGAGTTCACCAGACTGTGTCCTTTACAAATGCATTACTGCTTTCCAGTCCTTGCTGGAGAAAAATTCTCTGCAAGTCAATCATCACACTTCTCCATTATCACCATTGTCAGCACATTCTCATAAAACACTAAAAGAGACTAAACTGGACCCCCACAGGAAACAGAAGGACAGGGTGCCACGTTTGACTTAACAGACACCAGAAGCAATATCCTCAGAGACAAGAAAGGTAGGTTCCACAAAGCAAAATGAAAGCATTCCACAGATCTTGGCACCCACAGCGATTGGCAAGTGGATTAATAGGACCAGAATGAACAATTACTACTGGACACACCGGAAGAGATGCTACAAGGTAATATATCCACCTAAGTGTGAGCTTCATAGAAAGCTCAATGCATTCACATAGGAAAACTTGAGCTTGGAATACCCAGACAGCAAGTTCATAAGCAGGGGACACGAGTTCAAGCTGAACCTGTGCCCACCACCAGGTTAGCCAGCCTTACTCATGAGGCTGCACTAAATACCAGTGCTCCCACCAACACCTGCCTCACCAAACTTGTGTGTTTTCCCAAACAGCCTTGCCCAGTGATTCAAGCAGCAGTGTCAAGCTTTATTAAAAGCACTTTCCTCTCTCCGAATCATTTGACTGAGTAATCCCTGATGTTCAGTGAAAGGTCTTCCAAGCAGACCAGCCCACCCAAAGCACAGCAGAAATAAACAAACTAATGGGATCCAGAACAATGGCTCATTTCACAGAGCAGGCAGTTGCCCAGTGCAGCTGGTGTAAATGACCGTGCCCACAGCTATAATGATCACAGGGCAGCTCACAGAGCAAGCACAGTGTACAATCTGTCCCTGAACAGGCTCAGAACTCATTAATAAAAGCAGTTAGTCCATGAATTACAAACTGTAAATTTTGACTGGCATTCCTGCCAAAGCAAAACAGAGCAACTAACAGAGCTGTAACTGTGCAGCCTCTCAGAATTTCACTGAGCACTATGGCAAACCCAGCCAGGAAGGGAGAACTTGTGGTTTAGGGAGGAAGTAAATACATTTATTTAGTGGACTAGATTCCTAACTTATTAAGCATGAAACAGGAAGCTGCTCAGAGTTTTATGTCAAGAACAATTATTTACTCTCATATCCCCTCAGAACAGTGTCAACCTCAATCTGTTTTATGCACCAAACTCATTGTGAAACCTCTTAAAAATGGCCACAATGTCAGTAATTGGTACCTCCAGCCTTGTGGATATCATCAGAGGAGACAGAAACCCTCATGTTTCAGAATTCAAGATCTCTGACTCCTCACTTCAGGGTTAGACAAAATCTTCCAGGCAGGTTAATTAAGATTTCTTGCACTCCCTGTGTAGTACCTAGTATCAGCTATGGTTGAAGAGACAATATTGCACTGACTGTACAGGAAATCTGATCAGGTCTGGCAAATTATTAACACAAGTCTATAAACATGATCTTTCATTTTCTAAGCTGTTCCTATTTGAGATTTAAATTAATTTATCAGCTGTGCCAATGTTATTAAATAGTACAGCCCAGTGGAAGCAGTTCTGTAAACAAATGGTAGAGAGCACCCAGTATCCACATTAAATGCACTCTGGGGGTTTTACTTCCAACTAAATCCAGATTGTTCCTGCAGGCTGAATGCTACCAGCATGTGGAGCACACAACTGGAGTGCAGTTTTTCCTTCATTTCATCCAAAACAAATCTAGTTCACACAATCTGAGATCATTCTACAGTGGCACCAAAAACATGCTATGCAGTAATAACTGTAGTTTGATTTCCAAACTGCACCATTACTCTAAAGCACAAGGCAAAAGCAAATTTCTCCATTGTATCCAAGTGCCTTTGGAGTGTTCATCATTACACAAGCAGTAAAGAGCTCAGCAGCTTATACTGCAAACAACACGTAGAATAGACAGGATGTCTCCCTGTGTTTCTCTTTAAAAAGCATCTGTGTAAAATTGCAGCATCTTACAGTCACACATGGCTTTTTTTTCTGCAGCATAGCTGGTAGGGAAGGACAGTGTTGCCCTTCCCTTATTTGGGGAACTGGGAAACAGACATTGAGCACCTTGGAAAGGCCACAAGACAGAGCATAAATTCATCACAGCTGTACTGTACACAGCAACAGTCTGTGTGCACTCACACATGCAGCTCACCCTAAGAAATCTGATGGGGTAATGCAGGAGCACTAGAGAGACTCACACCAAGATATTATGCTGCAAAGTCTGAGTTCACCACAACAATCTTCACACAGAATTGCACTTGCATTCACTTTTATGTAGCAGATGACATCACATGGAAGACTTTCTAATATTAATAGATAGCACTAATTGCAGTAAGTCTCAGGACCTTAGAGCTATTTGCTTTCAAATTGCCAAGGCTGACTCCATTAAGGGCAGAGAGTTACATTAGGTTTCCCCCATCCCAACCCCTCAAAATAAAAAAGAACCTTTAGTTCTGGTGTGACTCAGAGATGGAAAGTAATAATTTAAATAAACATACAGATTGTTACCAACAACATGGAACTGTATGCATATAAATTCCTGTGCATTATATTATGTTCTCTTACACTTGTGGGCTGAGATATGTTCATGCCACAAACCTACACATAATCCACATCTGGTCTGGAAAGTTTGCCTTGATTGAAGGTGAACTGTTAGGCAGAGAAGCAGTCATACAAAGTTCAGAACCAACACCAACTTCAGAAAGGCAGGATGCATTTGGATCCAATGTTTTAATTTGTGACTCTGGCCTTCAGAACTTCATTTTAAGTGGGACCCAGACAGCAATTTATCACAAATCTTTATATTCACCTACCTGTCTGTGCAGAAAAATGAATTTATGGGGGTCCCCATCTGCCCAAGGAGGAAGCTGCACATCTCCCAGCACTGTTCCATCCTGCATGCAGCCTGCAGGAATTACAAAGGGAGAATCCAAAACAAGAATCGGACACGTTGAAAATAGGAACAGCTTTACTAAAACACTGAAGTCAAAGGAAATTAAGGTGGTTTTCCCACATGCAGTTTCAGGTTCATCAAATTTAGTGCCGTAGAAGACTGAAGAACCAGTGTTCTGGGATTTCTGATCCAGTGACAAAGCAGTGAGAAGATGTTCCAGTAATTGTCACTAACACAGTAAAAATGTGCATGTCCTCAGCACAAGCCATTTTAGTACAGAATGCAAATGCAGACAAGACAAATGTGTTTGCACAACTTTCTTTTTATACATAATCCTGCAGGCCTTACTGCCAAATATTCTGACCAAAGCAGCCACTGAGAAGGATTTTGTTCTCAAGTCCTTTGCAACCTGATCCCTTTCAGAAGGTGAGCATGTGTTCTTAATCCAGAGCGCAGTGTTGTGCAACTGGATGAATTCAAATCTAAATTGAGGTTCAGCTCTGGGACCACAAATTTCTGTACAATTTAGCAGTGAACAGATTCGGGTTCTTGGCTTTGCCTATTTTAAAATCTTCCTGTATATTTGCTCTCTATTGGCAAGATTCTGGTGCCCTTTGGGTCCCTGCACTCTGTATTTTGATTTCAGCCAGACTTTGTTTCTTAGTCTCCTCTCAGGAGGAAACTACGCTAATTTCTTCTTATCCTTCAACAAACTTCTAATAGATTTTTTTCCCTTATTCTTATATAGAAATATAGAAATATAAACATTACTATCTTTTAGCATGCCTCATTTCACTGATACCTTAAATGTAATATTAGCTAGATTTCAATGGGTTAAATTGCCTTTGCTATCACAAATTCAGGATGATTCTTCAGGTATTTTTCCTCTGCCTTAATTGTTAACCAACCAGTGTCTATTAAAGAAAGCAACTTTGCATTGCAAATGGTGTGAAAGTCCTGTAAAATGAAGTGAGTCAGAACTGCCATGCCTATTTCTCACTAGTGTTTTTTCTGGATTCTCTCTGAGCCTTCATCATGGACGCAGAAAGGTCTAGAGACAGTGTACATTGAGAGGGGACTGTGATGCTGCTTGAGAATAGGGAAAATGTATCAAGTTCATGTAAGTTGTGCAGAACCTTTGAAGATGAGCATAAGGACATTTGGAAACTAATCACCTTGTGATCCCATGCAGAGTGAAAAAAACAAAAACCTTTCACCAACACCATTTAGCAATTGACATATCTCCAAAAGAAGAACACATTTTCAATAATTACACAAATATCATAATACGGCCAAACTTTCAAAAGCAGTCAACTAGATTGGCTATATAAAAATCTACTTTTGTGTGACAAAACATGCAATTCTTTTGCCCAGAAATTAATAGGAACTAGTTGCTTCTTTTCCTGGGCTGGAAACTTGGTTCTTCTGACATAATTCAGTTTTAGAAGCTTGTATTGTTGTAGTGTTATTTGTAGTGTTATTTGTAGTGTTATTGTAGTGTTATTGAATAAAAACTGATCTCGTGGTTAGAAAGACTCATCCTGTCCAGAGACCAACTCTTAACATATGATCTGGATCTCTCCTTTTGGTAGGATGCTGGAAGAACACTTATGTCCCTTCTAGAACTTACCAAGTTCAAAGTGATTTGCATTGGTTAGGAACTCTGGCAAGTAAAAGAACTCAGGGATGAGCTCCCTGACATCACTCATGTTGTCCCTTGATGCTGATTCCCACGTGCTCTTGACACTGTGAAACATCCGGTCTGCAACATCAAAACTCCCACCCTGTGAAATGGAGACAGACAAAAGGACTTCAGGGTGAGCATTCTGCTGCATTAAAAACATATTTGCCAATTTTGCAAGAATCACTGCCCTTTTGGCTCCCCCTGCATACTTGCACACTTAGGTTTCAACTCCTTTAGATCTGCTCTGCTCAGTCTGGCAACTGCAAGTGAAGAAGTAATTTTTGCCATATCTTTTTTTAGGGAGAAAATATTCTCATGAAACAGTTATCAGAAGACAGTAGTCAATAAATCCCAAGTGCTGAAGCCCCACTCCTTGCTTGTTTTTTGAGATAGACTCACACCAAAACTCAACATATATTCCAGATGGAAAGATCCCACCCCTCTTTCCCCTAAGGTGAATTCTGGTCAGGCTTCTGGTCCAGCCTCATCTTTAAATGACAGCACAGTTCTGCTTTAGCTCCTCGTCCTTCTTCCTTATACCAGTGACAATTGTGAAGCCTTCCCACACCCATTCAAGGGACAGAGTGAAAAAGTGGCTAATCACATGAGCAAGCCTATCTGGAGTTAATCTGGTGCACAAGGTCATCTTGCTCTTGATCATTATTAGGCAGGGACCCTTGGAGTCAAATTCAAATTGAAATTAAAACAGAGTAGAAGGAGGACTATAAATAAATCAACAGCTAACAAGTATCTCATTGAAGCATATTAAAGGGCTTTGTATATTTAATCTGCACACAGTGTGCTGTG
This sequence comes from Ammospiza nelsoni, assembly GCF_027579445.1. NCBI lineage: Eukaryota > Metazoa > Chordata > Aves > Passeriformes > Passerellidae > Ammospiza > Ammospiza nelsoni. The sequence continues at coordinate 17,814,802 of NC_080640.1, forward strand.
TCTGGTGGTGATTGATGCTTTTTCATCTTTTTTTGCAGCTTTTATGAGAGCTGGTGGTAATCTCCTGAGAAACAATATGATTTGTAATAAAAAGATTACCTGTATTAAATAAAAATAATATATACATAGGAAATGCTGTTAGCGCGACAAATCTGGTTAAAGATATTACCACCATGAAAAAATGTGATTTTTTCCCTGGCTGTCTAATTCATTTTAGGGAAAAGTAATATCTTTAAAACTTAAGCCTGTATTATTTATAAAGGAAGCAATAACTGATTTTCCCATTTCCTATATTAATAAATTTATTTGCATATATTTATATCAGAATTAATGAGTTTTCTCTCTCTATGAATGCAAAAACTGCACTGAAAGGGAAAAAGAGAATCAAGAATTGCTTTATGCTTTTAGATTGCAAGACAACGAACTCTTATGACTTTTCTACAGCTAGACAGAGTAAGTCTGTTTTCTTTCCTTTCAGTAGAGGCCTTACTGACATCAAAAATACTGGAAAAATATGCTTTTTAAAACTACAGTCCAGCAGGATATATACAAAGCAAGTAGGCAAAATGGTCTCTAGAGAGAAGTCAGAACTCCACAAATTCGTAACACTAAGCATCCATCACCTTGGTGCTGCTCAAGACCCAAAGACCTCAGTGTTTCTAAGAGCTGCTTATGAAGGTGCAAAGACTTGCCCAGAGATGCTGAGAAGTTGTTCCCTGCTGGTGGTGACTGCTCAAGGGTCAGTAACACCATGAGGAGTAAAGACCCTGCTCTCTATAAGTACTTTTGAGAGGGAAATGTCAGGAAAAGTCAACCTGATAGCTGAAATGCAAGAGTGGGATAAGAATAAAAGGGGATAAAAGAGTTGAATTGATCAAAAGCAAATTTCAGTATTGAGGGCAGGTTCTAGAATGCCTTTCCAATAAAGACACTGGACATGGAAACCTTACTGCTCTTTTGTGGTGCTGAGACCAATTCTTGAAAAGAATCCCAGGAGGTACCAACCAATACCTGTTTGAAAAGCCAATTTTTCCTCCATTCCAGTACAATATGAACAGCACATGCAAACTTTTATCCAGAGTCAGATTTCAATACATTTTAAAAAAAGTGAAATAAGGTTTCTCCTGTACAGTCCCACTACTGAAGGCAATGCTTCCTCACTTCAATGCTTCTGTGGTTAGGTGCAAATCAACTGTTTGACTCGAGAGACAAAATGTTATGCCAACATAAAGTTTCCACAGAGAGTGCACCCAAATTGTTGCATGTCCTTGTCATGTATTCAGACCACCCACTTGCAGATATATATGTAGCTTTTTCACTTTTTAAGAATCCGAGAAACTTTCAAAGCTCCCAAAGGCAGCAGCACCCTTCCAAGGGTTTAAGTGTGGGAGTTCTCTTTTTGCAACCTGACATTGACTTGATCACACAGTTCTCAGATCTGCTGTTTGCCTGAAAGCATCTCACAGTTAGCAATTCCTGAGCTACCACAGGACCAGTCACCTGGGGAACATGACAACACTGAGCTCAGCAGAACATGCACCAACATAAAAGCAAAAGAATAAGAAGAGAAGGAGTTCAGCAGTTTCTTTTAGTGGGTTCACACCCAGAACATTTTTTGCGTGTTTGAGATCTCGATAGCCTTTGAAGATAATTATGCTTACAAAACTGCTGGTTACCTGCTGCTCACACAAACACAGCCACAAAGCATTCACTCAGACTGTGAACTCATTATGCATGAAAAGTGTGCCAGGGAGATCCAGCAGCCTTTGTTGTTTACAACAAGAAATAACTGCTCCACAGTCATTCATGTCTGCAGCTAACATATGGCTCACAGAGTGTGATGGCAACTATTGCCTCAGGTGGTTCACTAACCCATCAGCTACTATTGGTAACAGCCAATATCATAGGGCTTATTACTTAATTAACACAGCACTTTATTTGTATTACTTCACTGGAAAAAAACCAAACCACAACAGCAAAGCAACGTGGAAAGCTGCAGGAGACATGGCCATCCTACACTATGCATACAGCACTTTCCAAGTGTGAAATATTCTGGCCAAGCTATCTTCCTGTATTTCTCCATAAGGCTAGGTAGATTTCAGCAAGATACTCTCTAAAAATATAACTTGGAGGATTGGTCCTCCTGGTAGACCCTGTTATAACACAACAAATTACAGAGAAGACAGTAACAACTCTCTGCTACAGCCCAAGTGTATTTGCTTGAACATTACCAACTGCCTGCTGAAAAGGGCAATCAGGAAATTTGGTGCCCCTGTATGCTGGGGAGGTGGGAAAGGTACACACAACATCCAATTTCCATAAATTCAATTCCATGGTGAAATCAGCTTGGCACTTCTTCAGGAAGTCGATCCCACGATCCCTATAATTTCATACCTACCAGAACCTATATGTCCTCACCTGGCCCAGGAATGTTCTTTATGTCACTACAACAAGCTCCTAGTACTTGCCAGTAGCTGCATGGCTGTACTTGGGCTTAGAAGACCTCATCTTACAGAATATCATACCAAGTCTCATGTGCCCCAAAGCCAGAAGCTTATGATCAGACAAGCAATAAAACATCTATTTGTTCACGTGCCTCAGCTCTCACAAAGCTAAATAATCCTTCTCCCTTGCATCAGCCATAGTCTCCTTAAGCTGTTTTCACTGAATTCAACTTTCATGGCATAAATGCTGCCCCAAGTAAACCCCAAGTCGACATATAGAGTACATCAATTGTCAGAAGAAAAATCCTCCTTCATTATACAGCCACAGTAACTCACTGCATGGTTCATAACAAGGAGCAGGAGGGAAGTTATCTTGCCCCCTTACCTGCAGAGAACAGAAGGTCTGGGTAAATGGCTCCATTCGCACCAGGTAAGATGCCACTATAATTGCTGATGAGTAGTGAGTACAGTAATGGCACTGGGCTGACAGGTCTCCTGGAAATTGCACACAAATCAGATTCCAGTAAAAAACCCCCACCATTTCAAGCCCATAGCATCCAGTTACCACAACACAACTAAACAGGGAATGGGTATTTTAAGCAGATGTGTTCAAAGACCTGTGAGCTTCAGCACCCCTTGCACTGACTACATGCACTGAATGTGCACAGTTACTACTGAATTATGTTCATTTTTTGACTTCCACGTTTCATTTTCTGAAGAACAAGGCCTTTAACTTTCAAAAACATCCCATTCTCTAGTAGTGCCACTTGGTCTCCAGAGGTCAACAGCCTCAACACTCTGTTTCCTTTCCTTAAGGTAGCTGTTAACCTGCGTGCAGCAGCCTCCTACATGTAGCTTAGCTAACAAATAAGACCAATGTGTGCAGCTTTGTTTTGTTACAGAAAAACTGTAAGAGCACAATTTTTCCAGGGAACATTGCTTTTTCCTGTCAAAGGGAAGAGAATAGAATGCAGCAGTACAAGGCACATAAGGCAGTAATTGCATTTATTTCAAAGAGACATTTCTCTTTGAATTGTCAGTTTGTATACAGCAGTGAGAGAGGCTCTCCTTGGCATGGTGTTTCTCTTAGCCACAGATCTGCAAAGTTTTTGAGTGCTCTGACAGGACTCAAGCCTCTGTTGTCTATTAGCCTCCTAAAACACTCACCCTCACTTTTTTCCACTTCATGGAAGCGCTGGATGAACTTTTGTTTCCTCTCCACAGTCTGTGCTCCCATGGGCTTTGTCAGGTCTCGAAATGTATGAGGATCAGTGAGGTTTAGAGTCTGAAAAGAAACACAGCAGAGATGCAGATTTTAAGATCTTAGACATCATAACTATCCCAGTGACACTGGGAGGTGGCAAGGCTGTGTTGGAAGTTTCACTCATGCAAGAAGGTTACAGGTTTACCCTCCTCTGGAACTTCACAAATAAAGGACCTGGCAGGTTCTAAATTACTCTTAAGGCTTTTCTATCCAAAACTATTCCTCTGTGTTCACAGAAACCTGTCCATGCCTATCTGCTGAGCTGATGCAGCATGTCCTTATCTAGGTCTGTATTAAACAGATGTTCATCCATGGAACGTGATCCTCAGTCTGCTGACTTGAAGATAAAGTTAATCTTATGGAATCAGTACAGTTCAAACTAACTACTTCAAATTTTAAACCTTTGGTCTAGACCCCTCTGCTTCAATGGCATCATTCACCAACCCTTTGTGCAGTTACTACCATAGAAAATATGGAATTCTGCAGCCAGCACTGACCTCAGAGTCGTAGTCAGCAAGGACCCATGGAAACACAGGATACTGCATGTAATCATTGTAGCTGCGGCCAGCCAGAGTGTTCAGGTACATGAGGTAATCAAAGTTGCTGATCTCCCTCTTCTGCAGGGAAGGGAAACAAGCATTAAAATCTCCAGACTCTGCCCCTAAAAAACCATGCAAAAGCACCCTCGGAGGCCTGTGGCTCCCAGGTCCACGAGGACAAGAACTATGTAAAATAGTGAAATCAATCATCCTCTCCCATTCAGATCAACACAATACCTCTTACACAACAGTCCCTTCCACAGAACCTGTCTTCATTCCGTCTCTTCTTCAGACAGGCCATTTGCATTTGTCTATAATCACACAGTGCTTTTATGCTGTATTTGCATAACAGAGCATTTTTTCTTGATTTAAAAGTGAGCCAAATGCATGCAGACTGGATATTGGAAAATCCTGGACAACTGCCTATACAGAAAAGGCTGCACAAAGTGCTACATATAAGCAAAAGGGTATGGATTTCTTCATTTGCCTTGAGTCACCAAGATCATGGCTACAGAAAAGTAAACGTCTCCCAGCTCAGCAAAACATCAGTGCAGTCATTTAGTTGTATAGATGATCTGTGAACAGGCATTCAACTAGGTGGCTCTCTTTGGTCTCAATTTAAAAATGTGCATAAAATCACACTTAATCTGCCAGACAGTAGCACCATATGTTTCATAGCAGGACGAGCAAAATCTCTGCAATAACCAGATGTAAATACTGTGCTCCTCTTGCCAACAACCTCACCTCCAGCAGTGAGGGAACAGCTTAGGCCTTGAGATACACGTGTACACACACACACATATCTGTGTGCAGACGTATCTGTGTGGTGGAATTCTTTGCTTAAATATGTGCAGCCAAGATTTCGCTTACCTGCCACTTTTGGAGCATTGTCTTTTCCCCTCCTGAGTGTTTCCTGTATGGAACAAACATTTGATTGAAACAGCCTACTTCAGGACAATAAGAGAAAGTCAGCACATTAACATCTGTGCTCCCTGCTCCCACCACACAGAAAGAGAGAACACCAAGGCTAGAAGGCTGAAGTTTCATCATTGACCAAATAATTCCAAAATCAGAGTGTCGTTGATTAGGTTAGTGCTGTTCTGAGTCAAGCCACACTGCTCAGCTTGTATTCGCAGCCTCATGCCATTGTAAAACTATAGAGCGCTAATGACAGGTACCATTAAGCCTGCCTGATTCTATTCTATTCTAAAACTTTATTCTCAAAAGCTCATGCTTTTCTGAAGCATTCAGAAAACACTGACTTAAAAACAAAACTCTCTCAGTCTCCATGTCAAAGACTTTTGTTGCACAATCCACTTTGAAACCAACGTCATTCTTAAAGAGTGGATTGCCATTTTAATACTTTTTAAAGTAATAAACATGTCATTTCCACATTTTTGCTTCTCAAAGTGCAACTTGATATTAAAACTTAAAAAAAAGCAACAACCCAGATCAACAAAAAGCAGGGGAATTCACTTGAAAATAAGAGTCAAAGGTTCTGAGGAAACAAAAGTTTCATTTCAACTGCACTGAACCAGAACGTATGTCATTATCTGAAGACCATGGACTTGTTCTTGTCAACATCTAGAGACCAAACTGAGACAAGTGACAACTGGATTATCATGGTTTAGCCCCAGCTGGTAAATGAGCCCAACACAGCCCCTTAGGCACTGTCCCTGCATAGTGATGAAGGAATTACAGGAGGAAAAGTGAGAAAACTTGTGGGTTAAGGTAGTCTAACAGATAAAGCATAGGACGTGCACGCAAGCAAAACAAACTAAGGAATTCACTCACTACTTCCCGTTGGCAGGCCAGCATTGAGCCATCTCCATGGCTCCATCACATGTAACCATGACTTATGAAAACAAACGTCATCTCTGGGAATGCCCCGGCCTCTTACTCCCCCAGGTTCATATGCCCAGTGTGACACAGTTTGCTGTGGAACGTGCCTTTGGCCACTGGGGATCAGCTGTCCTGGCTGTGTTCCCTCCCAAGGTTTCCCCCAAGCCTCCCCACGGTCCTGATGGAACAGTTTGAGAGACAGAAAAGGCCTTCACCCTGTATAAGCACTGCTCAGCAGTACCTAAATATCCCTGAATTATCAACACTGCTCCCAGCACAAATCCAAATATGATTTTCTTCTACAATGCGGAAAATTTACTCTATATCAGCCAAAACCAGTACACAGATTGAAGAGACTTTTCATCTGTCAAAGTAAACAGGCTTACTGATGTGATACTGGTGGTAAGAGAGGCTCTTCCCTTCAAGAGTAAAACAAATCCTAAGGGGCCAGCTCAGAGTCAGTCACTTCACTTCATGAAGTGTAAGGATATCTGTACAGCCTAGATTGCAAAACTACTGCAGGAACAACTAACTGCTACTTTTTACTCCTGTGTTCTGTATTGGACCACACTAGAAATCTACAAAGCAAGGCTTAAAGTAGCTTCAAAGATCTAAATAAAACACCAGAATTCTCTATGATCATTACCATTTTATTGAATTGGCAGTAGTGTTTTCTTGTCAACCACCTCTCATGCTTATGAATAATTTTGCTGCTTATTCAATCGTAGACCATTTAATAGTGTACATACAGGAAAAGCACTATGGTTGACACATTATTTATTTTATTCTTTGCTTAGAGAAAAGTGTGTGTCCAAGAGAAGGGCTTTGAATGCATAAACATGAAAGCCAGGAGGAATTCTAGCACATGGTCTACAATTCCTAAGCTTTGCTTAAGTCTCCTGCTAAGCATTTGAAACTTAATAACGATAGGCTATGTTTCTGGAAACCAGTACACACACAGGTGTAGAGTTCATGTCCAGTACAGAAAAATATCATCTTCACTCTTTGTCCTAAAAAAGACTAGCATATACAATTTACACAGTGTAAACCAGAGGGAATTCTATTGAGCAGTTGTGTTGCACCCCCAGTTTGAGCAACACATGGCTCATGAATGTGGGAACTCCGAAGTACAAAAGCAGTACCATGAACACTTACCCTTTAAAATACAGTCCGCTCACACTCACTGTGCATTTCACAGAGTGCTGCCCCAGTGGCCTTTGTAAGGCCTCCAAGACACATTTGGAACTCAGAGAGGGTATCTTAAAGGGATGTAACAGGATCAGCATTCCTGGCATTACTTGAAGTGTGGTTGGATTAGGCTGTTGGTTACAGAGTGATCAAGTTAGGTTCTTCCCTTTCCACAGGGGCATACTCTCTCACTAAAACCATCCAGGTTTATTTTGGATTTCTGGTTAAGTTAGAGAGCAGGGGAGAGCATTATAAAATGCTTCACATGGGACTAAACTGGGCCAGTCTTGTGTGGATGTTATGCAAATATACATACGTTGATTTGTGGGTGCCATGACCCCCTAGTGAAACATTTGCTCTACTCATCACAAGCCTTAAACAGCTAATAGGACCACACAAGGGTCAAAATAATTCTCCCTGCTGACTTTGGGAGTCACTACATAACTCAAAGCTGTTGACAAGTTCACCATGTCATAAAAATAAGCCAGGCTAAATGTAGTCTCTCCCCTGTAAAATCCATCCTTCGGGGTCTCAGAGGATGCTCCCTCTAATTCCCCAGAGATCTGAAATTCTTCACTCTCCTCTGTTGACTCAGGGTCTCAAAACAAGAATTGCATTGCAGGCAGCTAAAGCCTATTCCAAATTTCTCCTTGATAATCAAATAACATTTTTCCGGCCAACACCTCTCTAGTCAGCACAGCAAAAGCTCAGTGTAGATGAAGGTCAGCTACCCAACTGCAGTAAGTGAATTTAAAAATAAATATGTAATCAAAGGCTGGTTTGTAAAAGAAACTGAAGTGCTTTATCAAGATAAATAACTACAGTTCCAGAGGGAGTGAAATTATATGAACTCAAGAGAAGTACCTACAGACTTATCTATATTTTAATTTATAAGGTATTTGTAGGATACCAGCCATGGCAGAATGTAAACACGATGTGTACTAATGATGATCCACCTTTGGCTACTCTATATGTGATTTATTAATCCCTCTTCCATTAACATCAGACTATGATCTCACACTTGGATAGTGAGTGTGCCATTTGCTAGAGACAGGTGGACCTCAACCCATTTGGAGATACATTGCAGATGAGATAATCTCAAAGGATAAGATTTTGCTCTTACTAAAATAAATGCAAAAATTCCAATAAATTTAATAGATTCTTAGATTTCTGCCTTAAAATTTTTTTTCCCTTCCATCCCTCAGACTACAGTCTAAAAAACTGTGCCAAGGCTCTCCTAAACCAACTTTTCTTTAAAAAACTTTGCAACTACCAAGGATATTGTAAGAAAAATCTCCTTTTTGGTAACCCACAACTTAGGTTTAAGTCATACTATTAACAGAGGAAAAAAGCCTTGAAAAGAAATACCAACTTTCCCTTATGAAATAATCTGTCTCTCTCAAACTTAGAAGAGTGCTAGGTTAGATTACTTTACTCTAAAGGTACAGCATCTTCCTTGTTTAACTGTATCAGTCCACCTTCTGGTTATGCTTAATCTGTGCTAAAGAATTGAGATGTAATTCAAAATAAAAAAATAAACATCATATTCAAGTAGGGCTCCTTGAAACAGGGTGTCTTGAAAGGGCTGGAGGGGGGGGGAGAAAGGGATCTCCCTCGTGTATGGAATATGTGCATTCACAGTGCTTAAACCAAAGGGATAACATTTCCACCGTGGAGATGCTGCACTCAGGCATACTTCAGGTCATGAAGAAACACATCAAGTAAATCCAGTTAATTTGTTTAGGTAAGCAGAATGCAATCTCCAACCCTGGAATAAGACATTAACATCATCAGCTTCTTTATGCCAATAATATCCTGGTCCTATTATGAGCAAGAGAGGTCTCAATGTTGCATCTCCTGTAAAGAATACCCAAACAAACCACTCAGCTTCTTCTCATCCATAGTAGGATTTCTTTCAGATATTATTTTGAAATTATTGTGATCAGTTACTAAAAGCTTGAGCTTGGTAACTTCAGTCATAAGGACAAATTTCAACAAATTCGCATGCTCCAGATGGAAGTCATTATACCAAGTGCACTTTTGAAGGATCACTGATAGATATGGCAGATAGATGCATATGAACAGATAAATTGCAGCTCAATACTCTCTGCTGCAGCATTGAATGAGCCTTCCCTCCTGTGTCCACATCTATCCCATCTGGCACGTGGTAGGGATGATATCACAACATCGTGAGTTTGAACACACACAGACAAGTATCTCTCACTCTGCTACAGCCAAGTAAAATGAAATAGTCAAGTGATTAAAATGGACAGTGTTAAGGCAATGTTAGAAGCTGACTAACAGCATCTAATGAGCTCCAGATGCTTTTTCTTTTGGCCTAATTTTAAGCACAACATTTCCAGCAGGGCACGCCATTCAGTTCTTTTCCATCCAGCTCGATCTTGCATTCTGGAACCAACCATTATGCTAATGATCTCCAAGGGCGTAGCACTCCTGTTGCTTGGTAACACAAGTTTCATAAGCTGCAGAAGCAACACTGAAAAGCAGGACCCTGGGCTTGGGGGAACCCTTTAGCCACTCCTCACCAGCATGCTCACACAAGCTTGAAGAGCTGCCATTCTCCATCAAGGAAGTACCATTCCGAATCCACAGGACTGTGAAAAGGAAACTGTCCTGTGTTTCATGCTCATGGCTTTATTTACAGACTGAAAGACTAATTCATTATTCAAAGAAGAGCGGACAGAGGACACCTGCACAGTACCACCCCACACTACTGAGAAAAACCGAGCAGCTTGTGACATCTGCACCGCATCCTCTGGGCCTTTCAAGCTACTTAGCTGGTAAGATCATGCGCAGGGGTCAGCCTGGCAGGATTGTTAAGATGAAACAATGGTTTTGCTTATTCTTGGTGGGCCTTCGTTTTGCAAGTAACTTTGCACTGGGTGGTAATACAGTGGCCCTGAAGTCATCTGGAAAACAAGAATATTATGAAAGGAAACTTTTCTCAAACTATTTACTCATGGTGCAATTCAGTCTAAACCTGACTGCTTAAGACTGCGTTTAAAACGGTCATTGAATTAATCTCTTCCACAACAGATCACATCCAACAACAAGAAATGGTAACAGGCTTGTGAGCAGGGAGGTGGAACAGTTTGGCTTCACACAAAATCATTTGCTGTACGAATGATGGTTTTAAGCTCCGCATGCAAATATTTCACTATAGATGGTAGTATCACCTATTCCATGGGTGAATTAGCGCACATCACCTCACAGCCTTCCTGCCACAGAGGTGTGCAGGGAATGCAGAGCTCTGCTGGGCTTGTCAGGCCTGCTCTGCAGCATGCAGAATTCCAAGAGGAAATTCTCACAGAGTAGATCAAGATGGGCTCAAGATGGTCCTGTGCAGCTTTGAGTGCAGTGAACAAGGAAGCACCAGCTCTAGATGAAAGTAACAGGCAGAACCATGGAGAAGCAGGTCCCAAAGCACCAACCAGTGCTATGGGCAGAAGGCCAGTTCTGCTCCAGCCTGGGCTGGGAAAGGAAAGAGATGTTCAGAGTCCAAATATGCAGTCTTTTGGGATCAGAACTTCTAAGGGCAGGCTTAAGATACAATGGGTCATGACTGACCCCTGTGCAAGTGCATAAGTGCAGATAAGGACTAATCCCCAGTCCTTCCTTGCCTCAGAGAGACACTGACGGTCTTAGTAGTGATGCTCAGGTCTGTTCTATCCCTGCAGCTCCCAGCAACAGGGAGCACCACAGACAGTACAACATCCGTGACACACATTTTCTATTAATTTCTTTATCAGATCCACCTCTAAACTCTGGGCCTGTTAAACACTCCTAAAGCTTTGGTTTTTTAAAGCCCATCCAGGCCAAAGATTCTAACAAGTGTAGATAGAAAGGGAAAGGGTTTTCTAGTCAAGATCCATTTTAGTGAGATCTTAGACAGAAATACAGCACGCTCCACCTGAGGAAAAGGCTTGCCAACAACTCAGAGGGTGAAGCCAGCAGTGCAGTGCACATTTAGAGAAAACAGGTGGAAATTCTTATCACCATTTCTTAGATGGTAGGGCAGCACATGTACCTCTCCCTCTGCCTTTCCAGGAGATGCACTGAGGCATAATCAACATTTAAACAAGGAGGACTCCTGTGATTCCTGAATTTTTTAATATCAGTGGCTACAGAACTAGAGCCCTCTTACACAGAACCAAAGATAATGAGACATGGCTAAGTAAGCTCCATTATCTCCAGCTACAGCCCTGTAAAACACTGATAATTAGTTTGCAAGCATGCAGAGGCAGGAGAGCTATTCATCCTCTTCAAGTTCTTAAACACACTAAAATGTTTCTGCAGTCCTCTAGTACTAATCCCTATTTTTGGAATTGCAAGTCATATTTTTCTAAGTTTGAAATATGGCCCCAACTTTTAACCCAAACTAGGTAGCACTTAGAGTGAGCACTCCTTAGGGACTTGATCAGTGCATCTGAGAGGTTCACAGCTGGATGTAAAAAAAATCCGGCTGAAGTAGGCTGTGGGAAGAAACTCTTTGGAGTCTGCACATTATGCAGTGCATCATACAAAGAGAGAAATCACACTGAACTGTTTGTTTGGACTTGTTTAAAACTTGAAAGGTCTCGGTTCAAACTTAGTAGCAGCTTGGAGAGAGTTATTGACAGAGAAATACTCAAACCCAGCAGGCTGAGCTGCAGCAATCGCTCAGCCCTGTACGCCAGGCTCCCTCTAGTGCTGCCAGGCACGCACAGCGCAGAGGGACCCCGGCGCCAGAGCAGGGGCACAGATGAACGATTCCTTGCCTAGATGGTATTTTGTGAAATAGGGAAAGAAAATAGTTTGGCTCAATGTTCTCCTTTTGGATTTTAAATAAAAAGTAATAGAAAAAAAATTTAGGAACAGAATGCAATGTTTTCTGAGATTTAAACATGTTTTTTAAAAGCATTTAAAAATAAATTATAATTTTAAAGTTAGGAAAAAAATTTACATTTTTTCCTTGAGGCCCCCGTTCATTTTTTAAAGGCATACTTATTTGACAAGCTTCATTTATCAAAAAACACTCAGTGTCTTGGTCAACTCATACAACACAAAATTCTAACAAAGAAAAAGTCAGCCCCAAAGCTCATCTGGTTCATGTCAATTACAGGAAGCTGAAAATCTCTTTCCATTCTGCCAGCATGTAAGAAAGCTCCCCTACAGATCTTGTCCTGAAGCATGGTGGTGACCTCACCTCTGTGCACCAGAAAGGACTCAGGGTGCTCTGTATCAGCAGCAGGGCCCTGGTATTCCACATACAGTTCAACTTGATCTTCACAGAATTGCCAACAAGAATATTGCATAAAATCCTTAAAATGAGTGAGCTGTGATTAGAAAACCCTGTTTTGATCTCTAGAACTTTCTAGTCACTCCTGAGGAAATTATTTACACTAACATCAACAAAGGTGAAAAGAGTACTTATTTACACTGTAGAGTACTTTGCCTTTGCTTTAGTTACCAGTCAACATATAGATAGAACAGCATTGACCTTCTTGGTAATATGGTTCTGTAAGTACTCATGAGAGATAGAAACATGGGAGTGACACACAGAAACATTTCACTGTGAATATTTTCATGTAAAATAACAAAAAACCTATTTTGGAACTCGCCCTTAGGGCAAGACTGAATCCACTGCGCTGCTTCCAGTACTTCCTGAAGCATCTGCCTCATCACAGAGCTCTTGGGAGAGTGGGTGGTAGCTGGGTTAATGCTTCTGCATTATTTGGGCTATGGCATGTAATTGAAAATAAGCTGAAATGCCTTAGTTGTAGCTTGAGCTTCCCCTTCATGTATTCACACATGATTAATGAGTAGCCAAAAAGCCTGAAGGGTTTGTAGTGCAGTCTCTCTAATAGGGACATGTATTGTCGACAAATCTATATTTTGTCCTAAATAATCATTCATCAAAGCTGCAATTTGACTCTTCAAAATTAAATGCCAGAGCACCCAGACCTGAGATTACTCAGCTGTAACCTGTGCTCTTCTCTAAACTCTCACTGGGAGGGACATTGCCATCCATTTCCAGGGAATCAGCCTATTTCCTTTGCCATTAACCATAATTAGCAGCTGTATTTGATGGCCTTTGATTAGAAAGAGTTCACCAAACCAGAGAGTAAGTGGACTGTACTCTTAGAGGCCTCATTCCAGGAAGCATGTCACACACGCTGAGCATCAGTAGCAGTCAAAAATCTGACTCCTACACCTATATGGATTTTTCTGTGGGCAGGGCACCTTTGCAGTGGGAGACTCTCTATCCCACAGCATGAAGAAAATAACAAGGTTAGAGTATCCAGAGGAGGAGACACTTAGCAAGGCCTGGTTCACATGGCATTAAGCAGCACTGACATCAATCCCTGTTGCAGTTTGTCCTGTAAGTGATGTATGAATTGCCAATCATTCTGGCAAGCCTAGGAGCCCACCATGTTCCTGAGTCCCGGTCAAAACAAAATTCTTAATAATTTCCTTTAAACTTTTAATCTTCCAATAACATCCACAGCCCAAATCTCAAGTCCATTACACAAGAAATTGAACCAACCTGTTAGCAAATGCTAGGCCTGTAAAGATGGCAAGTGTTGGTTTGGCAGAATGAGACAATTTTGGATGGCTTTTTTTAATGCAGTCTCTAAGGACTGTGTGAGACCTGCAATATATTTTTCTCCTCTCCTCTACTGGCTGATGGATAATAATGTATTTAATTCAGTTTCTTTATATCCTAAGCTCAAACCAGTATTTAGGAATGAAAGACAGCAAATGTGTCCCACTTGCAATTTCACCCTGTAATGTAACATAGATGTCACATTGCAATGAAATGATATTATAAATTATTAGAATTTCACCTACTGAAAATACTTCAAAGAAGAATTTTCAGAGTTGCAGATTTTCAGTTTAAAAGTTCTGACCTCAAAGAAAACCAACTTCAGAAAAGTCTAGCAGTAATATTAACATATAACTGTTATTAACATATAACTGTGATTAACAGCCATGGCTTTCAAAGGCCTTATTGGAGTTCTCACATTCTATCCACAGGGTCTGGTGTCTGTTTGTCAGCAGAGAGATGCCCAAGGGAAAAGGAAAAGGTCCACAAGGGAAAAGGATCTCCTTGAAAGCGGCCAAAAATTCAATGCGAGTACTTTTTAATGGAAGGCGCCGACTTGAGCTGAGCAAAATGGGCATTGCTGTCTTCCCCAAGGTCCTTCTGCAGCTGGCTGATGTGGAGGAAATTGATTTGAGCAGAAACATGTTAAGAAAGATTCCAAACATCATTGAGAAGTTCCAGAATCTGATATGGCTGGACCTGCACAGTAACCAGATTGATGAGCTGCCCCCAGAGATAGGCACGCTTCGCAACCTTACTTTCCTGAATTTATGCAACAACAAGCTGACCACAAAAGGTCTGCCAGAAGAGCTGACCCATCTCAAGAACCTGCGTACTCTCAACCTTGGCTTAAACTGTCTTGAGAGTATTCCCACCACTCTTGGGGCCCTGAAGGAACTTATTGAGCTAGGTCTTTTTGACAACTCCTTGACCATCATCCCGAAGAGTGTGAAAAAGCTCCCCAAGATTGAGAGAATGAACGTAAAAAGGAACCCTTTACCAGAATTTGCAGAGGAAGAGGAGCCGATTGACACCATTAAACGTTTAGAATCGCTTTACTTAGTAGAAAAGAAAGACCTGTGTGAGTCCTGCCTGCTGACCTGCCAGGGTGAGAGGGACGAGCTGCACAAGTTAGAGAACATGACCCCCGTCCCCCCAGAGAAGCCCAATTTCACTTCACTCACCACACCCAATTCTACTGCAATAGATAACCAAGAAGAATGGAGAATAAAAGAAGACAATCCTTCAAATACACCAAAAGAAGACAGTCCTTCAAATTCACCAAGGAACTCTACAGAACTTGAAGCTCCATGAAGTCCAGCCCAAGCAAATAAAAAGCTGACTTCCCTCCTCCTCTGTTTTCCTGCAGTTCTGCTCTTTAAAGATCAGCTTGGTTTTAGAACACAACATAGATATCTGTGGTCTCTAGAATGAAAACCATAACAACTAAACCAGATGTGTATTTGGAAAAGGCTATTTACATCTGGGTCTGTCCCTATAACTTGTTCTCCATGTTTGGGCTTTTTGGGGTCTTTTGTGTGTGCAGTGTCCAATGAAGGGATCTTTTAAACAATAGGTTTTTCTACTAAATCCATTCCCCCCATTAAGCCCCAAATATTATTTCTGCACATTTTCATAGGGTGAAACACAGTTGAACTATGTTTCATTTGGAGGAAAAGACCTGGGAACTTTCTGCTGCTGGTGGTTGCCACCAAGCTCTCAGAGTCTCAAATAGGCACTGTCAGTGTAGGAACTGCGAGCCTGCTCCAATTCAGCAGAGGCAGCAAACACAAGTGTTATGCTCAGGAGTAACTAAGCAGTACAAACACAATGCTTAGAGATAGCCAGTGATCCTGGATGCCATCAAGAGGCCAGATTCTGCAAGTTCTTTGGGATTTTGAGTGCTATACCTAGGTGCAGCAATCTCCAAGTTGTACAACACTATCAGCATGACTGCCTGTACTCAGCATTTTGCTGGCCTCTAAGACTCTCTCCAAGGAGGATGCAGAAGGGGTAGGAGAAATATTTCTTTTTTTAAGGGTCTCAGGTTTATCACTTAAGCAGTGACTAAAGTGATTAAGAGTCACTGACTTCCATGATCCAAGAGTCAGCTTCTGTATTGACAAAAAGTCTGGTACCCCCACAGCACTTTTAGCTTTCTGTTGGCATGTGCATATGGACATGTGCACCTCAGCACACACATTCACTTGCTGAAATCACATCTGTAGGGCAGAGAGTGCTGGCATCCTGCAAACAGCAAAATACAGGGACAAGCAATGAGCAGATTGTAAAAGCACTCAGGCAGGACATGAGGTTATTATGGTAGTGGCCATAATAACCTATGGTGACAGCAAACATTTAAGTATATTTGAATGAGGAATAAAGTGGCAGGAGCACTTCATTTTTTAAATTACTACAGTAGAGCCTGGGAACTCCTGTGTGTTTCCTATGGACTAGGTGGAAAAATTGATAAGGGATTTCTCAGAAATTCTATTACCTCAATGTCATATGATGCATCAAACAAGCAATTTCTTCTTTCCATGCTTCAACTGTGCAATTATTAATAGTATGTCTGGGCAAAGAATTTAATCTGGCCTGCCTCCTTGTCTCATGTATGGCAGGAAGAGCTGCAAAGATGTGGAAGTTTGCCATTGTCCCCTTAGATGGGGAAGAAGCCCCAAATGCTGCTTTTGAAATTTTCCAACTCTGAAACAGCTCAACAAATCAAACAAGGGAAGAGTAAACTCATCAAGTTCTCAGTCCATTAGTTCTGACTGGTAAAGGGAAGCACAGCTACTGAGGTAATTTTCTCTAACTTTCCACTTTAACACAACTTTTCTGGCTTCAATACTTAAGCAGGGATTAAAATAAATTTTACATTTATTTTATTTCAGTTCATGCTCTGACATGGTCCAGCCAAAGCTATGCCAAAGACCCTTTATATTCTCAGAGTGAATAAGTTTTGCAGGGGCTTCTCTCAGCTAGTGGAAAAAAACCTAAAGGCAGAGCCTTACTGGAATTCAGGACAGGCTGCTTTGGATCTAGGCATGCAGCCTCTCTCAAATTCTGAGATTAATCATGAGTCAAGTGTTTCTTCCAATAACCACGAGCACAATTAATGCCCAAATTTCTTGAAGCTCTAATGCATCTTCTCTCAAGACATTCTCACCTCCTGAGCTCCCAGCAAGCAGGGGGAAAGGAAATCCTAGAGCCAGTTGCTGTTTACACAGAACAGATCCCACGCTCCACAGCCAGCCAGCACCTCTGGCTTAGGGTGGGCTCTAGCTGGAGCTGGCTCCACATTGCACTGGTACTGTTAGCCAGGTGATAAAAATGAAAGCACTTTCAGCACTGAAAGTGCTCACTTACAAGACAGATAATGATCTGCAATGGGTAGACTGAAAATTAAAATGGAGATAGCTGACAAGCTGCAACAACTCAGGGGCAATGTGCACCTCAGGTCTCAACACAATTCCTGCCTCAGCAATCATTTCAGAGGACACCAGCTGGGCACTCAGGGTTGTGCCCCCCAGATACCTAAATTGAGAAAAGTTACTCTAACTCACGGAATGCATAAAACATTCTCTCAAGCACCTCCCACTAGGAGAAAACTTCTTCCTGCAACAGTAAATCTGAGGGACAAGTTAAAATCTCTTCTGTGCAGCTAATACAACATGCCAAAGCATCCATATGTACATCACTGTCTGCCCTGAGCACACAATGAAGACGTTATGTAAAAGCATTATGGATTAGCTCTGTCCTCACCTCACTATCTCTTCCCACAGAAACCATTTGTGTAGAGTTTATCAATAAAGTGATACAAACGAGATAATTATTAATCATCTATGCACAGCCAGCTTTTTGACACTCATCTTCATACTGTGCTGAGGTATGCTAGAATACTTTTTGAAGTCCTACTAACACATTTGAATTTTTAAAGGGATGGATACAAATAGGTATGTTTCTATATGCTTTTTAAAGGTGTAACTTATTCACATAATTGCACTTATTACAATTATCCAATGTTTCCTATGTTTTACCTTATATTTAGGGATTCCTCTGTTATCCCCTTCGACTTCAAAGCAGGTTGGAAAGAACAGAATCTATAGGGGATATGAAAGGTCACATTATTGTTATGCAAATGGTTGTTAGGACACATTACATATCTATATAACTGCTTTGTCCTCACAACTTTCTTCAGGAAGCCACAGCATTGTCCTGAGACTCTAACCTAGGACAGAGCTATAAGACAACAGGCCAAAGGGTACACTAATATTAAGGAGTTGCTAGGGGCTGGATAAAAGCAGTTTCTTTCCCCAACAGGACATTGAATTTACATACACGGTTGTGGATTTTTTGGTTTAAGATGCTATTGAAGTCAGAAAATAAGAACACACTCAGATATTTATTTAGCAGAAATGGCAAAAAGAGGCACCAACCCTCATCTCAGCCATTCATATTTACAATTGTTGTGGATTTATGATGACTGACAAACTATACCCTTGAAATATACACTTTTGGTGACCTTCAGCTGAGGATCAAAACCTTGTCTTGAACTGCCTTTGAAAGATTCTCCCAAGAGATTCTTGACAGAACTCAAAGACAGCAAAAATAAGGGCTGGCTCTGGGGCAGATCCTGGTGCAGGATCTAAGCAGCCTGTTTGAAAAGGAAGAACAGACAAATCTATACTGACTTTTTTATTAAATACTGCAATAGGGGTTGTTGAGAGATTTCAGGAGCAGAAGGAATTCCTGTGATTCTTTAGAAATTAACAGTACCAATGCTCAGTTTGGACTGCAGAATTTAGTACAGGAAGCACTAGCGCTGAAGTGGATTTTCCTGTGTAGAGGCCAGTAAATGCAATCCTAATCTAATGGCCAGAACTGCAGTAGACAGTGCAGAAAGTGCAAATTAATCACTTCATAGTCTTACATTCAAGTTCCATTAAACAAGACAAACACATAAGGAGAATTTTTTTTAAAAAATGCCATTGTTAGAAGGTAACTTTACAAAGATAAAGTTGGAGAGACAAAAATATGTTATTCTTAAAGAATCTAGTGATTCTATGAAGGTTGGAAGAAACCTTCTTTCACCCAGTACTGTGAGGTGGCTCTCATCTCAGGGGGAGGAAGGAAAACAGCTACAGTCAAAATTTCCTGGGATGAAGGGACACATCACACCACTGGGTGCTGTAAAAGTCCTGCACATTAGGTCCCTTGATAAATCAATGGCTATATAATGCTCCAAACAGTCCACAGGTCAGCAAAAGGAAAATTTCAGAGCTAAAGTGTAACCCATTAAAACTCAAGGAAAAACTGGAAAACCAATCTCCTGCAGCAACATAACACAGACACCTGACACCAGGATAAATAAGAGTGGTATACCAAGCATCACCAGGAGCATTCCCACGTTATTGTGAGCTAGTCATTACCTTTTAAAGATCTTATTTCGGTCACTGTCATGGAAGACAAGAAATCTGGAGTAGCCATTTTTGAAGAATATTTCCAAGGCGACCTCCTGGAAAGGTAAATAATTTAGTGTGAGGAGCTGCAGAACAAAGCTTAGTGCTGCAAAGGGTCCATCATGGCCTGTCCAGTTCTTCAGAGCTTTAAAAAAACAAAGACCCTGACTTTTTTGACAAATGTGCAGAACTAAAGCAAAATACGTCTAATATTCTAAATTTCTTCAACTTGTAGGGATGGTCCCACAAGGTGACTAGCAGTTCAAACACTTCCTTGAAGCAAAACCAAACTCCAGATATTGGTTCCATCACTCACCTTTTCCTTTTGCTTCTGAAACATTTTTATCATGAAATTTCAGTGTGATTAATAACACAATAGTAGCATTAAGTTCCAACTAGGTAATAAAGATAACACAGAGGGGATTCTAAATAAGAGTTTCTTTTAGAAAGCAGCCATACTGCTTGCTAAATTAGGACAGAGCTCAACAGAACTACCAAATAGTTTCTCCTGACTAGAAGCACCAAAGGAGAACAGGGATTTTACGACATTTTGCACAAAAACTTTGAGGAATTGAAGATGAAAGACAGCTTTGCTCCCTTTTCCTCATCCCCAAAATGTCTCTATACTTTCTTTTGCTGGGCATTTGAATATAATCCTCTTATTTATTTGGTGAGAGGTCCTTTCCCCCCCCCCCCCCCCAAGTCATTCAAGTAAAACTATAAATAACATGTAGTGTCTGGGAACCCAGACATGAGTTTCAATCCAAATGTGGCAGGTGCAATACAAACCTAGAGAAACACTCCGATGGCACGTGGCCCATACATGATTCACAAATAAAATATAAAGCAGAAAGGTAATATGAGAGCAGCTATGACAATAAACACCTTTCAGCAAGCATTTGTTCTGGAGCTCAGCTTTCCAAACCAGGTCTGCTCAAGTGTTGCCATTGCAGAACTGGGCCAGTGCTCTGCTCTGGGCTGGATGATGTGCATGGACAAGGGGAGACCAGCTGAGGCACAGTCACTGCCAAAACAGCAGATCTACCTGTCCTGCAGGGAAAGCACAGGCAATCAGCTTTCCTCTTTTTCTGAAATGTTTTTTCAAAGAAGTTTTTGGCATAGAGTCCCAGCACAAGCCTGATACGGATACCTGAGTTTTCAGTTCACTAACTGAACAAAACAACCCTGGAACAACAAAAAAAGACCATGGAACAACAATAAAAAACCCTAAACTACAAAACCCCTCCAACCAATAAGCTCAGCCTTTGCCCCAGTCCCATTCAAAGACTACTCATCTCCACTTTGGGTCACACCAAAAATTTCTATTTTGTATGGTTAAAAAAACCATGCAACACTGATAGCCCAACAATTGATAAGTCAACCACTCCAGTCAGGGTGTTCAAACACTGTGGTGTGTATAGAAAAGATATTGTATTAGCAAAGGCTAATAGAGCAATGATGTGACAAAAAGCATTTTGATACTCAAGCGAAGACATATCAGCAGTCTTAGTGGAAACTGAGCAAGTGATTTTCAGTCATATGTCATTACTGCTGTTGCAGCTTTCCCTCAAATGACTGAGCATGTTAATTCCTACCTGCAGGAGAAAGCGCATCAGATGGATCTCTTTGATATCCTGATAGGAAAAACGGGAACACGTCTGGTCTCCCACAGCATGGTCTTTATGACATAAGTTGAAAATAAATGGATCACTGATTCTGGATGAGAAAAATAAATAAAAAAAAAAATTTGAAACAAAAAAAACCTGGAAAGCCCTCTTGAACATTTAAGTCCTCCTTTGAAGAAAAATAATACCAAGAGATATCAAGGTCAACTGGGACATACATAAACTGAAAACAAAGCTAAATAAATAAAGCTCAACACTAAAGGCAGATTTTCTAATAGTTACCCAAATAAAGAGCCTGTGGAGGCTAAGGGTAAGTTTGAAGTGGTTTTAGTATATGCAAGTAGGAAGACATCAATGTTTTGCACACATTGGAGACTGAGAATCAGCAAGGGAAGAAACTTGTTGGGAGAACCTGAAAGACCAAGTCAAAGGTAAGCATCATATGGACACACAGCTATTGTAAACAACAATTACTTGGAATTAATAATTAAGCAAATAATTAATTATTATTTTAGTAGTGTATATGTGTTAGAATTGCAATCAAAAGCCTAGCCCACAGAAAATCCCTTAGAAAAACAACCTAAGCTTTTATGAGATCCAGTCTGATCGATCCTCAAGTCACCTGATCAGATTGACTGATATTAGACTTCGTAAGATTTGGATGCAGAGTAGACAGGCAGTAAAAATGCTGAGCTTTTCACTGTCCCACTGGGCTTTGCACATGAGCACACAGCATGCACAAAGAGCTTGGTCTAACAGACTCATTTGCAATATTGATCACTCTCAATAAATCATGAGTCAAGAGATGATAGCAGTGTGCCAAATATTAATTACGATTCTGTCTTGGAGAAAGAAACAAAAATCTTATCAGACAATGAAGCTAAAGGCTCCTGTCCTAACTGTTCCATATGAATAAAAGATGTGAGTTACTCAGAAAGAAATTTTAACTCTATAGCATAACTGAAAACCAGCAATGTAGGTGTGAGATTGTCCAACATCTGTTGAAGATGGGTGTTCTCATGGCACCTCCAAAGCCTGTGAACAAGCATCTATGTTAGTTAAGTTAAATAGTTTTTGTAACAAATGGGAATGGTGGAAGACGACTTGCTGTGCTATTATTCTGCTTGAAATCCCCAAAAATCTGTGCAAACTCAAGGTATCCATGTGCCAGTACTGAAGTTGACCAAGCGGATCTCTGGAAGAGAGGAAAGAATGACTCACCTGGACAAGCAGTGATGAGTACAATAGACTTCCTCCTGAAGGGATAACACAAAGCACTCACAGATGTAAAAGTGCTCTTGGCCAAAGAGCAGCACCCCTTCCAGTGCTGTATGACCCCGCACAACTGCCACGGAGCACTTGAACGTCACCTAGGATGGAGACAAGCATAATAAGGCCAGGAGCTGGTAACACAGGAGACTGGGGCAGCAGGGAGCCAGAGCCAGTGATGCAGAAGAACACAAGTTTGTACCAAAACCCTGCCATATTGATTCTAGGGTTCACTGTGACAAAGTCACAAAAATCACCATATGACTGACAGAAGTCCAATCAGAATATAGGAATCTATCAATCTAATTGTCTTAAGGATTTAGATAAACATTCCAGAATATTTTTTTTTTATTTCCCTTGATATACTAAGACTCAATTTCTTGTTTTTACTCCCAAGTAAACTAATTTGGCCGTTACAATAGAGGAATTTCTAAAACACAATTTAAAAACATGGGGAGTTTTTCAACTAAGTATTTTGTTTATTATATATGCCAGTTGATAGAAAGTTCTTGGGAATTGACCAGTTTTGATAAAGAAAAGAAAGCCCTTTTTCTGGAACATTTTTTATGGCTGAGAGATGGTGCAGAAAGTAAACAAACCAATTTAGAGATCAGAAAATTGTGTGGCCTGCAGAAAATTTAAAAACTCTGATTTTAAATCAAGCAGTAGTTCATTGCAAAGAACATCTCTTACATTTAGAAGCATGGAGTTCATTATTTTTTTGCATGAGCATATTTTATGCTCATAAAATATTCTATATATACTCAGCTCCAAAAGTTACATCCACTGGTTAGTACAGTCAACTGGGATGATCAAGGTCAACTCAGTGTTGTGCCCAGTTTCAACCAAAGTTTTCAACCAGTACCTCCTCTGTTCCTAGAAAGGGGGCAGTAGCTAATCATCCATTAGGCCCAGCCTCAAAAATATTGCTCCCAAAATTTCAAAACACTAATACTACCTTACCTACTAAGAAACTGCTCACTGCTGAGCTCCTCCTCTAAATTAGCACAATCCTGATTTGCACAGGATCCAGAAATGAGAGTAGAATTTTGCAAGCTGAGTCCTTCTCAAGCTGCAAGGACCAGAGGGTGGTATTTACATAACAGGACAACTTTTCTAATTCAGAAATGTAATGCAGTGTTCCTAAGAGAACACACTGATAAGTATGAGAAGTATCACAAAATCCATTTTTCTCTTAACATTTCAATGATCTTATCTCTACTAAACTTCATAAGGACTAGGGAGGTGTATTACTTTATGGAGCATGAAAAATTGACCCAGAAATGGAATTAGTTTTACTAGATCATGTAAAGTCAATATGATAATATGTAGAGTAAGTATGGTTCTACTTCACTCTTTGCTTTTGTTCCTAAACTATTTCTGGAGTCAAATCTATGACCTTCCTTGCTGCCCCAAACTACACATGATGTAGCTAAGGTCAGCTGAAGCAGAACCACGCTGCTTCACAAGCTTTTAGTCTTTGATATTAGGATAACATAAATATTAAATTCATGAGTAAATTAATAAAATCTTCTTTCCACACTTAAATACTTTACTGAAAAGCCACTATTTTACCAACAAATGGGGTGCTTCATTTTGAAATCACTTAGTGGGCACAGGAGGTTGTTTCCCTCATTCTGGGTTTAAGGCAGAAAAAACAGCCCTGGGAGATTTCTGTGGGTAATTTTTCATGAAAACCTCTTCAATCTCTCTCGCCTCTAAATGATTTCCAAGAGGAAGGTAGCATTTTTCCATCACCTCTCCCACAGGAATGCCTGTCTCTGCAGGGATGTGCCAACCACAGAACTCTGTACTGGAGCGCCTGCCATTACGTGGTTAGAGACATGTATGCCTGCACTGAGAATACTGGGGAATTCTGCTCACATTAGCAAACCACATGGTTTCCTGAAGTAATTAAATAGGAAAAAGATTGCTTCTTCCCAAAAGGAAGGTAACTGAATATTGAAACATCAGGCAGTTGCATAAAGCAGCTCCACAGACACAAAGTTAAAATCCAGGCTTCTGAGAAGTCCACCTCACCAAACCCAGAGACGATCTGTGTGGGTATAGGAGGCACGTGGATCATGAAGGAGGTCTATAATCATTAATATGGTCTGGCACAAAAAACCACTCTGCTATTCTGCCTAAGGCAGAACCAGGGCATATTAGTAGGACTTGCTGAGGGGGTAGAGCACTTAACTTCTCTTTCACAAACCTTAAACTCTAAGCCCAAGTATTGTGTACTATCCAACCAGAAACCGTCATCAATAACAATCCCTTTCTTCAATTCTATATTATTTCTTCAAACTTATATTGTTAATTAAATCTGCATTATTTGAAATACAAGAGCCCTTCAGCTGAGTCAATTTTTTTCATTTGGAGAATGTGACTTCTATTATTGCTGATGACTAACAAAGATCTGACTGAGTTGTATTGCAGAATCTCCACCAGGACAATGCTGTACCTGCAAGTCTTGTACCTTCAGTCTTGCACTGAAACACCAAGCAGCTTGGCATTATTATAAATTAAACAAAACCTTTCATTTTCTGTCAAAACAGATCAAAACCCTGTTCACAAGCTACTAGAATCATTAATCAATGAAGTAAACATGACATAAAATAATTGAATAATTACCTTTTAAGGTATTGCCCAAAGCCCTGCATCTCTTGATTGCTCTGTTCATTCAGATGTACAAGGGAACACATTCACTCAAACTCACACACTGACACACACACACACTCTCAATGACTTTTCTGAGCAGTGCAGAAAATAAAATGGCTGCAGTTGCCTGCCTAAAGTGCAAAGAGCTCAGGAGGCAGCCACTGACAAGGCAGGACCTCTGTGCACTAAGTGAGCACAGGACAGCTAATGTCACCCCCCGCTGCCTTTGTTAATGCTTCTGTCAGCTCGGCGAGGCAGGGACTGCTGCTGGAAAAGAACACGCCTGGCATTTCTGATGGCTTCCTGCAGAGTTACATGGAGAAGAGACAGACAGCCTGAAGGCTCAAAATGAGATCAGTGCATGGAAATCAGGCCTCACATTTTCATGCCTGTCTCCTTCTGCTGGGGAGAGGTATGGGGAGGAAGGGGCAAAAGGAGGAGGGGCAGAGAAATGAATTCTGTTACAGAAACAGACTGCATCAAGAACTCTGAGAAAGTCATATTAGAGAGCACAAGTGTGACCCCTTAGCCAGTGGCAAAGCATCAAGAAAATCTGGTGATGGTATTGAGATATTTTAATAAAACAGCTATTTCTATAGCTGCGTACAACTGTCACAGCACTGTGAGGTCTGAGTTTACATACTGCAAGTATTTGGCTTCCACTATGGGATGCTAACTCCTGGGCCACTGAGGGAATGATGCCACTGAAAAAAACAGGTACACTGCAAAAAGATCAGGGAATGAGGCCAGGTTGCCAATTTAATTGATGTTGTCTCAATTAAATTGACAACATCAAAGGTGCCATCTTCCTAAGAGTCACCCTTATTTACTCCACAACTCATTTCCCCTCCCAGTGCTCCTGAACCTTAAGCCCCTTCCTAGTATTGGGAAGAAACCTTGGTGAAGGGCATCCAGTCCAGTACAAGAGCAAAGAAGGAACAGAAATGTTGTGAATAGATAACACATGATGGAAGCATCAAAGAGGAAGCATGGAAAAGTTTATAGAGGGAAGAATCTGTCCAGTACTCATGGGGAGACAGAAAGAAAGACATGTAAAAGGAGGAAGGAAACATTTTCTGGTATTCTTCAGGAACACATGTAAACACCACTGAACTAGCAAGCTATACAAAACTGGCATACTATTCCAGAGGTTAGAAATAAATTTGATGTAGGCACTGCTCTGAGCATGAGTAAAGGTTGTAGAGCAGCACAGGAATTCTCATGAGTCTCAGAATTTTCCATGTCTTAGGCAAATTCAGACAGTGTCTCAGAATATCTTGCTTGCCATGCCCAAATTTTTTCTCTTACTTCAAGGAATTAATGTTAATTGCTCTTCTAGAAAAGTCTGGAGTTCATACAGAGTCTGGAAAACTGTATTTGCTCTAAGGAAACAGAGAATAATGATGTCTACTGTAGCCTGAATCCACCTGAACCCTGAACTGAAAGGAACAGATAGGCCTCCATATCCAATTCACCCTCTAAAACGCCATGACCCCAGAGAAAATTCTCTAGTTCATCTTTACTACCTTTTCATTCTCTGCAAACTCCTGCAATATAATTTGTCTCTCCACGCACAGTTCCAAGAAGTCTTCTGAATGGAAACTTTCATGTAGAGCTGGGAAGAATGTTAACTGGTTACAATCCAATCCCTTCTGATCCATCTCCGTCTCTGCTCCATTTAACATCAGCTCTCCTATATGAGTATAAAAGAGATTGTGGTTTTAGTGGCAGCCAGATGACACCAAAAGCATTTGCAATTTAGTCTTTCACTCAATCTATTCTACTTTGGGAAATGGCATTATTTATCTCCAAAAAACAGGCAAGAGAATTAAAATCTGTGACTGCTGAAGAAGGATACACATTTCAGGGAACCAAAGACAGATACATGCAATCAGTCATAATTAATAAAAAATCCCTATATTCACAGAAGATTAGGAAATTAGGAAAAATTTTAAATGGTGGTCTTTTAGGGACATGGACTGAGCAGGATCTTAAGAAAACCCAAAGAGAGACAACCCACTTATATCTTGCCCAAGCTGTGTCCCAGGTTTTGCAAGCTCATGCAATGCATGCTGATAGAAAAGGCACAATCAGCCTTCTTATTAAGGCTTCATGCAGAAACTACATAGTGCTTCCATCTTGTGTGAAGTCTAAAACAATAAGCTCCACTCATTTATTTGCTAGGCCCTATCACAGTAAAAAGTATATATAAAAATACTGCATATTTCCAACAGCCCTTTTCCCAAGTTTGAGCAATTAGGAGCTTTCCAGGTCCCCAAAAGTGCCCAAAGCTTACACTTCAGAATAGCTTTTTTTCCTTTAGACCTTTCAGGTAGCAACAAGAGAGCAGAAAATTCTGAAGATAGTTGATATATCACCTATGAAATTTCCATCAGTTTTGTCACAGATGTTACAGTGACATTTTCACCCAGAGCACCAACAGTAAAGGGTTTTTTTCTAGATTAAATTGTGAACTAGAAATTCATACCCTAATTCCAATTATCTTTGACTGTTCAAGTCTACTGTCTTGATGATGCAATGTAGCGCTAAAAGGTTACCTGGATTCACTTCAGTAGGGGAAGTTGTTTCCCTTCTGTTTCCTAGGAGAACCTGAAAAGAGACTAGGTGTGACTAGAGTGGAACATGCAGATAGGTACCTAACTCAGAACCTTATTGACAGAGAAAAACACAGATTTAGAACTATGTTGCAAATAAATGCCTTGGAAATGGAAATAAACTCATTGGAAAGGAACAAATAACCATCACTGGACATCACTGGAAAGGAATCTAAAGAAACAAATGTAAACAAATTAAGAAAATAACTATTATCTTTCCAAAGATGATCGTACATGAACCCAGTTATAGGATAAAAATCATACTACTCAGTACACAGAAAACTGCCAGAATCCAAGCAGCACAAAAAATGTCTTAGGTATGGGAACCTTATATTAAAGTGCTTCAGCCTTTCATTGATGGAATTTGGCATTTTGACATTAAAGAAACAGAAATAGTAAGTACCCCACATTCACAGTTCAGTCTTAGCTTAAACCATCCTTATTTCCCCTTTTGGCCATTCACCACTTTTAGCAGCACTAGTAACAGGACAGTGCAGCCTTCTAACTGGACTCTGCTGCATACATTGGGAAGCACTGTATCATTGAGATACTACTAGCAGAAAAGTATGGACACCTTATACTGTCATCTGTCTAAGGAGATTTTGTACAAGAAAAGAGAAAAAAAAATTCTGTTGCTGTTAAATACATTGCAGCCTTTCTTAAGCCCAAAACCAGATCCCTTCAGTGGGTTCTCCATACATGGAGCAGCATATTTAGGAGTCAGGTGATGAGACCCAGAGGAAAGAGATGCACATATTTGTCAAAGGTTGGACTCTGCTTTTGAAGGTCTTGTCCAACCTTAATATTTCTCTAATTCTATAAAGTCACCAGCAGCTGTTACAGACACTGTGCACCTCCTGCAAAATCTTTCTACCTCACTCTTCCTTTGCATTGCTGCCACTTGGGCGTTCATGAGCTGAATCCTCCTCCTCATTCTTGAGGGCCCCTCAAAACAATCAAGCATCCATCGTGGCTCTAGGGATGATGAAGCATCTCTCCACGGGCCCCCTCTGTAGAAAAGTTGTTCCTCGAGTGTCATCCAGTCCTTGGCTGCTTTGCTGTAAGCACACTGCTGCATCTGTGGGACAGAAACACTTTGTGGTGGCTTTTGGACACTTCCCTCCTCTCAGCCACCAGTGCCACTGCCCCAGTGGTTGAGAGGGACCTACCCAGCCCAGCAGATGGGACCCTCTGCAGAGGGAGTGCTGCAGGCCTAACAAACACAAACACAAGTCCAGCTGACCACTGGAAGCGTGCTGCAGGAGGTGCTACTAGTGATAAAATAGTGATAGTCTGACTTGACAAGACAGTGACAAATAAAAGCATGTCAAAAACTTGAAAATGGCTGCTTTCATAAAATTTGCAAGTCAAAAGCAGGAGATCCACATCACAGAGGTTTTTATTCACTCCATTTGTTTTCTGGAAAACATGTGTCACAAATGGCAACAACAAGGTTCACTGAAAATAGTCTGAATGATTCAGTTGTAAGTGTACTATGCTCCCTCTGAGCAAGGCATAAACTTAATTCTTTCTACTTTGGTGTTGTGTGCAAGCAGTTAGGGAGCACTACCATATCAATTTAAAAGAAGAGAAGAGGTGAGAATTCAAAAGGGCAAAAAGTTGGTTGGTCCCTGATGGCCAAACCTGAAACAAAAACATGCCTGTGATGTTTTACTGTCTATGAGCTTGAGATATATTTAAAAAGTTTTACCGGCTACTAAAAAAAAAAAAAAAAAAAAGTCAAAGTTCTCACTTTTATTTCTGACATTGGAAGAGTTGAATAATTCATTTAAACAAAGGGGGGAAAAAAGGTCCTGAAAATAAAGTGGGGAGTCTGATTGCTGGGTGATGCTGTATCACACTTTTGCAATAATGTCAGGAAAGGAGTGTGGACTCATCAACTCTCAGCAATTCTTTAGGCACCATATTCCTCTCACTTCTAAAATTCTCATTTTCTCAGGGCAGTCCAAGAGAACCCTTTCAACAACAGAAAGCTGTTGCCCAATATTCCTGTCCTTTACCTGCACGTGGTCCTTGTACAGACAAGCATAGAGCTCCTGCCCAACTCTTCGGTACCGTTCCATACATGACACAAATCCCTAGAAGAAACATCAGAACACATTATGCCAAGGTGCTGCAGGTGTAAATCCTGCCAGGGGCAGAAGCAGGCATTAGTTGCCCTGTCTTTTACTAGAACAGTTTGGGAATATGGCATGTGTTTGCAAGTTTGATGGCTCTGCAGGCAGTGTAGAGATGAGTCAACCACCTGAGAGCAAGTTGGACATTTACACCAGGAATATAAACATGGACATCATCTTAACAAGGGTCATTAGTGGAACTACTCAGAACTTTCTCAGAAGGAGAAAGAAAACACCAAATACAATGTAAGGTTCCTCTTTTTGCAGCTGAATTAGTACTGCAAATAGCATAAATTATAATCATCTGTTATACAGACCCCAACTGAGGTAAGGATCTATAGTGAGATTGTAGGAGAGGTGAGTGCCCCCAGTGCCATATGAAGGCTGTCACCTCCAGCTGAACTTCCCTGACAAATGTGAGATTGCTGTGAGTCACAGCATGAGGCTGAACTTGCTGTAAAGTCCCAGCCTTGTACTACCTGGAGCCATGGGTCAGGCAGGTAACTTTCAAATGCTGGGACTCTGTGCCATGCTGGCAGTGGTGCCTCACAGCAAACTCCTGGCTGCTGCTTGCACTGGACTCTAATTAAGTTAACATACAGGGTCTGGGTGTTGTGCTGATTACTGCTGGCTGCCAGCCAGGTCTGTAACCCTGCTGTGAAGTCACATTTATTGGTGTTTCCCTGCAGGAAGCTCCTGTTTTACACTGATGAAAGTCATTATATTTTTGTTTGTTTAAAGCATCATTGAACCTGTAATCACAGTTGTGGCCTCACAAAACTATTCCACAATTCATATAAAACTCCCATAAAGGCTGACCTAGAAAGCAACAGCATCTCTGTGCTATTAAACCAGTCCTGTATAGAAGAAGAGCTGAGATCATGGCTCTAGATG
The DNA here is from genome assembly GCF_027579445.1 of Ammospiza nelsoni. Classification (NCBI taxonomy): domain Eukaryota; kingdom Metazoa; phylum Chordata; class Aves; order Passeriformes; family Passerellidae; genus Ammospiza; species Ammospiza nelsoni. Next base: position 17,845,350 of record NC_080640.1, read on the forward strand.
GACTTGGGGCAAAACCATTCAGAGCAGAAAAATCAGTTCCTGCACTTTAGGTATTCAGAGGCTGTTCAAGCCAAGTCACTGCTCTACTGAAAGCTATTTCAAAGTTGCTCATAGTCTGTGTTTCGCTCATGGTCATCAGTGAGACCCCTCAGTCCAAGTCCACACTGCAGATTCTCTCTGACCCAGCTCCTAGCCCTTGGAACATATGAAGGGTCCTAAGAAGGAAAACTTCTGTTACCCACATCTGGTCAGCTGAAGACTAACCACTTTGGCTTCCAAATGAGCTATAGCTAGCCAGCTTCAACCAGATGAACATGTCCCTGCTGATCTCACAGGAAAACCATCTGGTTGTAAAGTGAAATGAACAGTTAACAAAATTGGAGATTACTATGATTAAAGGAAAAAAAAAGTCAGACAAGCCAGACCAACACACAAAAACAAAACCTGAAAGACATAACCAATAAACATGGAGAATATAGACCAGACTATTATTAACTAAGTGTTCAGTCAAAACATTTATACTGTAATGCTTAATGAATAACTAGCGCAAACAAGTTTCCAGCAAATAAACAGATTCCTACAATTAAATAATGTAGGTGCTTATGTTTTAAAAGAGCAACTCTTTATGGAGTAGATTAAATACAGCAGTGCCACAGTAAAATCTGTCTTAAATAAGAGCATGCCAGCTTTGATAATTGCTAATGTAGTGTAGCATAAGGTTTGAGTTTCATATGCAGAAAAGCAGGTGTAAATGTAAGAGCTGTAATACACATTTTTGGGAAGGGCATACTAAAGGGCCTTATTGATCAATCCTTTCCTAAAAATCTAGGAAACCATAGTAGGAAATACTAGGAAATAATGCTTTAAGTCTTTTTAATACAGATTTCTCTACTTTGCAGCCTTAGGCAATCACGTTGTAAGCAGAATCAGATCATTTTGCTGCCACATATTCCCCAGTCAATATTTAGAGCTTGCAAAGGAGATAGAATTTACAAGTTACTTTCCTATTAAAAAACCAAAACAAATCACAGACTCAAAAACTTTCTTGTCTTGCTGCATGGAGTCCTCAAATAGGAGAGAAAATTATTAACAATGAGGAAACCCAGGGTGTGAATTTTATATAATTTCTTTCAAGTAAAGCAATTGAGACACTGGCTGTAATGAGAAACAGTGGAAAAGAAAAAAAGATTGAGGTGTGACTTATAAGCTAACAAAATTCTACTGAGCTTTGGAACACCTTATGTCTTTTTTTTTTTTTAATACATATAGATCACTTAACACTTCTGCACCTCATAAATATTCAGGCATGCCGTAATACAACTGAATTTCATAATACAGAGAGCACACATACCACAGTTCTTTCCTAAAGAAACAGTATGTCACTGGGGCTCTGCACTTGGAGGCTTTCTTTGTGTGTTGTGTTACAGAACACACATGCTCACAAAAGTATGTGCCAAAACTCTCAATAAATGAAAATAAATGACAAGACAAACTAATTTTGGACTTGTAAGAGACACAAGGAAAGCCCAAATGCTCAAATCTCTTGCTGTGTCAAGTGAATTATCCTGTGGATGATAGCGACAATACCCACATACTTGTTTTGAAGCATGCCTTTTAAGTTATCTGTTGGTAAGGGCTAAAACTAGTGATTGTTCTTCTGAGCAAAATATTGCGAGTATATAAACATACATAGTAAGAGCATTAATGTAGCATCACAGCTATAACCCTTGTACTTTTGACCAGTACATCTTAGAGATATTTATGAGAGAAGACAAAGTCTTTAGTTTACAGATGGGGAAGCAAAGAAGTGAGTTTCTGGAGCATCACAGGATCATAGAATGGTTTGGGTTGGACAGGACCTTAAAGATCACCCAGTTCCGACCCCTTGCCATGGGCATTTCATTTCAGAAGAGGAAAAATTTTTCCATTACTCCCCAGGTAACAATCATCAAGCTAAGGCAGATGATGTTTTCCTTAGCAGACTAAAGAGCAGTTTATCCTAGTCCTTTCACATGCACTCTCCACACTGAGGGCTGTTTGCAGGCTCTTTTGGATCACAAAATTGTTATTGCTGTGTGGATTTTACTGTTGCTTTGCCAAAATTCATTTAGCTTTTCAACAGCCTGAGTTCCAGCAGTGAAGTGTTGCATAGAGGCTTCGTGCCTCAGCCCTCTAGGAGGCTAATGCAATGTGCCAACTGCTCCTAAGGATCATGGATGGATTCCTGGCATTGCCAGTTGGTTGGGGAATAGCAGACCTAATGAGAAAATCCTCCATATTTCAGTGCATCATAAATGTACTCACACACAGGGGTGGGCTTCAAAGGGTAAACCTAAAGTGTGGCGTGTTCATGTGATGAGACTTCCACACTGCATTTATCAGCTAAGGACAGGCAGTACAGAAGCCAGTCTACTTCTATAGCAACCATAAGTCTGTATTTGTGTGTGCATACACACAGCCCTTCACCAGATGACACTCCTGAACAGATTGTTTCCTGGGAGAACGGATAACTTGCCTCCTAATAACAAAAAAGCACAATGAGAGTAAAGGCACATTTGTTCTTTAATCCTGTCTCTGAGAATGGCTTCTGTGACTTTGGGGTAGTTCATTCAACCCCCTGAGCACTCAGTTCCCGTCCTGTTACAGAAGCATTAGGTTTTACCTCGAAAGTGAAAGGTGAAGGTCAGACTTTGGCATTGTGGGGAACAGCAGGGGAGTCTCTTGCCTTCACTTGTTCTTACTCACTGTTTTCCTATTTCTATTTAAAATGCGGAAGTCCTACAGGTGGATGTAACTTAGGGCTTTATTACACACTATTATCTAAATGCATTTGTCCAACAGCCTCCTGTTCTGGCATTTTCTGATTACATTTGAATCATGGTTTTTTTTAGGAAAACTTGCCCTTCTATTCCTTTAGCTGATGAAAAAAATCTGTAAACATCAGTATATGCTATGGGGCCAGAGTAGAGGGAAAAAAAAAATCTCTCTCCTGACCCATAAAAATAAGTTTTTCTAAAATGACTTAGATTTAAAGGTGACAAGACTACTTCTAGGTTTTAGTGGATGTAGTTCAAGCTGCTCTGCAGAAAAAGTATAAATAGAACACAGATAGACACAAGCAAACTTTAAGTTGGCTAGCAAAGATGAGAGCAACAAGAAATGAATGGTCACAGACTTCAGCAGAGGTAACAACCTATACCCTGACCTAGAAGAAACATTTAAGTCAATCTTGCAGAGATTTCTAAGACCTCCCTCATTTTTTCTGTTCTTTTATTTTTCATTTTAAATTGACACTTCAGTCTTTTGAATTCAGTCCATTTCTTTCTGAATTTTTTATAAATAAAATTTTGACTAAAAAAACAGAAGAAAACAGACCTATTTGAATCACGAAATATATAAAAAAATATTTGTCTGCGTATTCAGCAAAGAAAAGACTAATCTGTTTCAGTGGTTAGCACATGTTTCTAGGGTTTTCTGCAACCAAATAAAACTCCTCTTCCAACCACATTAACACCATTCAACTCATTTGGCATCAGCTCTGTTACATGAAAGTAAAACTCTGCAACCAGCAGCTCTTGAAAGATGAGACTTTGGTGCCAACAGCTTTAAACATGAAATTCCACTGTCTGAAATCCAATATCCAAACTTAAGCTTGACCAGACAGAATCTCTAGCTTGAAAGGCAAATGGATATTTTAAAACAATATGCAGGAGAAATAACAGGCAACATTTTTGTCCAATGTGTACTTCAATGAAGGGACTTGACTCCCACAGAAGACTACTGAGTTTAAAAACAGAGGAAAACTCCCCATGAAGAGCTATCCACAAAAAATTTGTAAGCCATATCTCTTGTGTTTCAGGTTTTGAGATGAAACTGATATCAATCAAGAAAGAAACAATTCTGCTAGGATAGGTTTCCTACTGTGCACTGGGCTATCACACCCCATCTCCTGTAGCAGCCTCTGATGAATCTTTAGGGGACAGAGGGGCCTGTGAATCTGAGCCAGCCTGAAGACTTGTATTCATCATGCAACACTGATTTTCCAATTCTCAGCTAAACACTTGCCTTCAATAAATGGAGAAATGATCCCCACTTTTCAGAAATTTCAGAAAATTCAGTGATTTGTATCACATAATATGAAATAGCTCTATATTTTATGTTTTCATGCAATTCTTATCTAACATTGACCTGTTGAATGATTTCTTTATGATCTTGTGAACAATCTGAAAATGATAAATGAGCAGTGTGTCAGATATGTGTGTAGGAGGCCATGAAAATTTCTGTGTTCAAAGTTAAAGAAACTTTTTTCAGCTCTCTACAGCATGCTATAATTTAGCTTTGAGCCAGTTATTAAACAAGACAATAATATTATAATGGAAATTGTTTAATATACATCATTAATACTAAAGTGCCTGCTTTCATTGAAGTAAAAAAAATGCGTGCTATGAGCAGTTTTGAAATGAATATTTGATTCCAAAGTTCCCTTGTGCATTTAATGGCATGCTAATTTACATTTTAATTACTTCCTAAGAAATCAAAGCATTTGTTGACAGAAGAACATAATGTCAACTTCACGGTGCACTGTTGGTGGATAGTTAATGAACTTAATTAGATAATTAGTGATGTTAATTATCCTTCTATTATGAAGATAAACATGTTACACAAATGATGCTCTTTTCAAAGAAATATCATTAAATGTTTGCTTGTTTTAACTCAGTTAACTTGAAAAGCTTGTAAAAGACCAACTGAGTGACTGGTAAGAAAAAGATTTAAGTAACATTTCTGGCTTTGCAATTACAAGTTAGGAAGTCTCTTAACCTCTTCATTCTGAAGAATGAGATTTAAAAGGGGATTAAAAAGACCTTTTCTATTTCAAGTTATATCAGTCTTTGTCATAGAGGAATGCAATTAATCAACAAAAACAGTAGAGGACAGGCACAATCAGGCCTCCTGTAAAACTGAGAAGGCTCTGCATTTCTGTAAAGAGTAACAGCTATATCTACAGTTCTCAGGCAATGTGTCTCACAGGAGCTACAAGTGTGGTGCTTGCAACCTTGCCAGGCACCCATCCTGAAGAACCTCAGGTCAGGGCATGGAGAAGCTCTGACTGATTTACAGTTGACTGAAACACAATTGCTACCGTGGTCCTTTGCTGCTTTTGTAGCTTTTTATGATATCAAAACCTGTCACAGTCATTGTTAGCCTAAAATATTTTGACAGCAGAACTCGGTAGTAGGGGGAAAGGAGGAGAAAGAGCAAGAGATCAAAAGGCTCACTTTGAAACAGGAAAGTCAGTGATTTGAAACCTTTGGCACTATGTTCAGTCTTACAGACCATCCTGCCAGCAAATGTACCCAAGTCTGTCACCTGTAAGCAGCAAAAAATCCAACATTGTGCAATGTTCCTCATGCTCCTGCATGACTACCAACAAGATACAATCACCACAGCAGATCACTGCCATTCTAGTACCAAAAATGTAATTACACTCTCTTTTCTACATGATCACGCCTCCCAGACAAAGCCACAAGCAAAGCATGAGATAGCACAGTGTATTCAGAAATAGACAGAAAACACAGCTGCATTTGATGGCTAATTCTCACACTTGCCACCAAACAGCAGGAAATTGGCTCTGCTGAGGATGGAGAACATGAGCAAAAGTACAACAGGAACATGGGGTCTGAGCTTTTGCTGAAGTGAATAGTTTGAATTTTGCTGTTTTTTTCAGATTGAGGATTGGGTCTCAAAAGCACTCTTCCTATCTTATAAATAATCACAGGGAAAAACTTCAGAGGAGTGTTTTGCTGCTTGTTTTTGATTGTTTTAAACTGCAGCAAATATTACTACTGCTTCAGCATCTTTGTTTATTTTTCAGTTGATAAAGGAATCAAGTTAATAACCCAGTAAACAACCACTTTGTTCTTTCTACTGGGCACACCTCTGAATTCCTGAGTGAATTCCGGCACTTCTCTCAGTAACTTTACTCAGTTAGGAGCAAATATCTTTATTTTGCTATGGGATTTAAATTCTTCCCATTCCTCGCTATGTAGTTCATACTGTTATTTTTCCTGTAATCTCCATGTTTCAACCAAACATGGAGATTTCCTGTTGCTTTAGGACATAAGTCCATGACTGGCAGAAGTGAAGATAGAGGCCAATAGTGAACACAGAAGTCATCTGACACAGAAAATGATACAAAATTACATCACACCACTTTTTAAAGTGATTACCAAAGTTGCCAAAAATACGAGTTAAAAATACAAATACCACTTACTTTTAATGTAACTTTACTAATGTAAGTAAGTGTACAAAGGAAGAGGGCTGTTGAGAGGTAACTCAACATTTTCTTCCTCTTAGATTTCACCTCTCTAAAAAGAGCATCAAACTCTGAAAGACAGGCTGGAGGGAGAAAGGGGGAGAGGGAGAAAAGAGAAGAACATTTGGAACTGTAGCTTCATATCTCATTGAGAAGAACAATTTATCAGAGCTATGGAGCTGTCAGTGCTTGACATGATAAGGAATAACACCAAGTGAGTAATGTTTCTTCCAAACCCAGCTCCTTTAATTACAAGCAGCTTCCTTGCAGAAGAGAGACAGAAGATGTAGAAACACCAATTTCATGCACTTGTGCCTGAATAATGTCTCCGTGCTGCCTTTTCCAGATGGCAACCTTTTCACTGGAGGAACTAATGATGTGGGCATATTTAGGGAAAAACCAATAACAGAGTCTTTAACCTTCAACAGCAAAAAGCATGTTGTACAAAATGTTCCTTGGGATACATTTACAAATATCAATTACATTGCTCACTGAGGTGTAATCAGCTGTAATAATCAAAATTAATTTTAAAAAATAATTAAACAGACCCCAGGGCAAATAGTCAACACTCTTGCAGTATGACATCACAGTATGCATATGTACCTGGGAAGAGCTAGCTCACTCTGTAAGCAGCAGTGTGATTTTAAGGAGTGAGAAGGATTCTGCAGCACACTGAAAAAGCCCTTCAGCTCAGCAAGGCACTGTCAGACACATTAGCTGGGTGTCACAGTCTGCCTGGTCACCTGCAATTGGACCAGGTACCATCAGACATAGCTGCAACCTCCAGTAGCTCGAGCTAGAGGGTTAAGGCTCAGAACAGACTCATTATCTCCCCAGGAGGAAAAAGAAGATCTTAATATGTTGAGCACAACATTGAACCAAGCTTGGTTTAAAGCTCTGAATATTCTGTCAATACCCTTCTGCCCTACCCTATAGCTAGTTACTCTACCCCTAGTACACGCAAAAAGTAACAACTATCTAGTGCTTCTTATGTCTATTTTTGACAATGCTAAGCAAAAACATGGAAATGGCCCTCTCTTTCAGCAAAGGAGGAGTTCACACATGGAAAAGATAGCTCACATCTTCATTGCTGACAGGAGAAATAATGCATAGCCTCCAAATCCACCCCTGGATTATATACCAAGACTTGTATCTCTATTTCTAGGGGTTAAATTAAAATTTGGACCTTTAATACTTCATATTGAGTAGAAAATGTAAGGATATGATAACACTGAAAATGTAAGCTCTATGATAACACCCGAGTCTTCCTGCTAATTCAGAGACTGAAGGACAAGGTTCACATGGGTGATGCAAGCCAACAGCAGCAGCAAAGCTGGCATCTCCTCACCTTGCTCCACCCCAAGCAGAGGCCTGTAAGCACAAACACATTTGGGCTGCTTAGGTTTTTCAAGTGCCATAATTGGGCCCTATACAGAAAACATGCATTATTAGACTGTATGAACAAGCTGCCAAGAAAAGTTCTTCAGGTCACTGTTTCTTTGTGATTATTTCTAGCAGCCTAGGAAAGGAACCTCAGCTGCAATAGCTGTCTAGTTTGCAATGGAACACGTCAAACAACAGGCACACTCAGAAGCCTCCCAAATCCAGATCCAGAGCTATATACAAGGCAGACCCAGAAAAGACAAAGAGCAAAACTCACCTCTGATTTGCATGATGTTTCCTTTGTGTTTCGGCCAGGTATGAACCTAATTGCTGAAGAGAGGCTTTCACTCCAGGAATTGTGCTTGCTCTGGGACAGGCTTGGCCCTGCTTTATTCTGGAGAAGCTTCTTTTCAGATACTGCATGGGAAAACAGACAAAAAAGCTTTTAAGATGAGGTTGAGCCTGTCAGAAATAGAGGGGTTTTATCCCCATTGCACAAGACAAGACAATGTGGCAGTGTGTCACTCCAGATGAATAACGTTCTACTTTTTATGAGAAGTGAATTAACACATACTTCTCAAGCTTTTATTTAAAAGAGGTCTGCCATAGATCAGTTTCAGTACACAGACATGAACATTGAATCACTGCAGCACTACACACATTGCAATGCCCTTCTTTCAATCATATATCCTCCCTTTTAAATCTTCCTATGGGTTACAATCATCTAAGGTGATTTCTCTTTCTTGCAGTATATCATGGGCCCTGTGACCCCACCAGGTGATTACAGGAGGGCTGGGTTATGACACAGTAAGTAATCACAGCCCTAAATGAGAGAAACTGAGAATGTGCTTTCTCAGTAGGTGAGGAAAGGCAGAACCAAGGAGCAGCAGCTTTCCACAAGGCACCCCATTTAGCACAATGTTTTTGCATACTACAATAAGTGTTCCATAAAAGAACAGAGACCTAGCAAGTGCTGCCAAGCTTTTGTCATAATTTCTTCCCATAAAGGAGTGATCTCCGTTATCTTCATGTCCCTTTCTTTGTCATTTCCTTTTACAGAAAGATCCATCTTGTAAATGTCCTCCAGAGCCTGCCGCCTCTGAGAAATGAGCTGCTTCCAGATGATTTCTACGGTCTTCAGAATCTCCTGGCAGACTAGGAAACAAAAGTAACACCAAATAAAAGTTATTAATTTATGTTTTCAAGTCAATAAGCAGCAAAAAACAAACAAAAAAAGCAGAAACATCTAACTTGGAAAAGCACAGGTTCAGAGTAACTCCAGAGTCAGTGGAGTTGCTCCTTTTTGCCCATTGCCTCCAAAGTTTCTAAGCTAGACTAGTTAATCTAATACAGAAAACAGCAGGACATTTCTTTTATGATATTTCAACTCCTTGAAAGAAACAAGTAGGAGTGACACATGTTTTTAACTGGTTTCTGATTTGGAAAACCATTTAATCAAAATTTTGATGGCCTTATTATTGTGCATAGAATGCTAAAGCACATAAAGGATATTCCTTTATGTTGCCAAACATCACTGGAGATGGAGGGGCAAAGGTAACCAAGTTGTGAAACAATTTTACACAGCAGGAGGATATTGTACAAGAAAGTGCTGAGTTTTTCTTTATATCCCTGCAAACCAGACTGATTTGATTGCAGCTTAACCAAGCCAATATATATTTCAAAGTAAAAATTAAAAAAGCAAAACACTACTCTGCTGCAGGGTTCAACTGACCACACTGAATCCAACACATTTTTCTTGTGTTTCTCTGAAATGCTCCAATACTTCTTTCTGCATACAATAGACAAACTCTGTATGGGCCTTGAAAAAAAAAAAACAGAGCAACAAATAGTGTATGTATCTCCCCCTTATACTGGGGTCATAACATGGAGGAGAGATCTCCAAACTGATACCCACTACTCCTGAGGATGCTGGGTGGGACTTTTGAATAAAAAGGCTTGATGCAAACACAAGTAATTTTTAGCACAACTCTCCTTTCTCTGTGCTGTGCCTGCAGTGCCTGTACACTAAAGAGGAATTAAGTGGGACTTGCACAAGCTGCTCTGAAAACTACTTAAGACAGGTATTCTCCTTCTAAGCCACCGGCAACACGTGCCATAAATTACCATCATCTGGAGTAGGCAGGCTGCCCTTTTCCTCTTCACTAGGTGCAAGGAAAATTTGGTGATGAGAAGCCAGCTTTGGTTTTGCATCCATCCCAAAACCTTCTGAGCAGCTGTGACAAAGGGGAAAAAAAGAAAAAAAGGAGGGCAGGTAAGGAAACCAGACTGCAAACAAACTGAGAATAGTGAAAAAAACTACAGGTGTTTCTGCACACCCAGTCCTCCTTGATTCATTTAGTAGACGAGTACTTTCAGGTTTGGATCTTATACCAGTTATGGAATACCAAGGAATTTTCATCAAGAGGGAACTTAACTGCCAGTCTGGCTTTCAAAGGCAAGGAGCAGTCATCATGACCCTGTAATCACTCTCCTGTATGTGCCTTATCCCTGCACTTTACTGCACTTGTATTCACTTCATTCACCCCAATTAGATGGAGCACAGGGCTGTCCTGATGTAGCCAGTCTGCTTCAGCCTTCTTGCACCTCCTCTGGGCATCTTGTACTTGGTCTCTACTCTGAATTCCTTTGCTAGAGGTATCTGCCACTATGTGGAAAGCAGTGTCTTGCTCTACCCTGCACTTGAACTGCTTACTGAGTTTTTTGTGTCAGTGATGATTCACTCAGTTTCTAAAGTGCTCAGCACAAAAAAGCTATGAACTAAGCTCCATGGATACTGTTAGCATGCAGATGTGATTATTGAGAACATCACCAGGGCCAAGAGGACTTCCGCTTTGAGACTGGGGGCTGTGCCACAATCTACCAGTCAGGAGGTAAAAGACACTAGGAACTTCAGTACAGCAGTAATACTTAAAAAAAAAAAAAAGAAAAGAAACAGGCTTGCTTAAGGTATCCAGAAAATCTGGACTTTCTCACAGAACTACTGTCAATAATAGCATTTATAAGCATATATAGCCACTAGTAACACAAAGCTCTTTCAATTCTGAACAAGCCCTGCTATCATGGGAGAATCAAATCCTTGGGTATGCAAAGCTGGCAGCTGGCATTTTTATTTCTGATTTTCTTTAAAATACCACATTTCTCATTCCCTGGATTGTTTAGCTTTTGGATAACATAAACCCTTCTGTTTTTTAAGTTTTTTTTAAATAGTTTGTGCTCTTACTCCATAAAAGCAATCCTCATCCCATCTCAACGGGTTTGGCCTGGAAATTATTATCTGACTGGAATAAGAACATCCAGAAAAGATCTCAGGAAGTGCAGCTCATTTCTGGTGTGATACTGTATTAATGGATTCCATTCAGATCATCAAAGCAGTACAGAAGGTTATCATTGAAGCAAGAAACATTAAAGTGTAAAATGCACTTGCCAATGTTTGGGTTTTTTTTCACAAAACTAAGCTTCCGAGGTAACTCCCCAGCTTGCATTAGCAAGAGTTCATCTTTTATATCAACATCTGTAAGAACAGCAAACAGTGGGTATGGATGTTCTAACTCTACCCAATGGCAGAAGGCGAAACTCCCAATGTCAGAACAACTAAAATATTGCAGCTCAGATCCAGGTAACAATAACACAAAGATCACAAGATCCATTCACACTTCTATATATGCTTTAAATGTACCCACACACAAATGACTGCTGGATCAGACAAAACCTCTCACTGAATTACCCCACGCAGATGTCTCAGAGAATGGCCACCCTCATGATTTGGGAGTGATCCTAGCCCACATCCCAGGAAGATTTCCAGCTGCTCATTTTCCTGATGGGCTTGTGAGCCAGCTCCACTGAAATCAGTTCAAGCTTATTAACTGCAGTTACTACTCTGAAGTGAGTAGCTGCTGGAAATGCTGGATCCAGCTCAATCTCAGCTTCTAGTGATTCTCCAGACTGGAAATTGCCTAAGTTATGTGACATCTCCCCCTCTGCACCCACTTCCACAGGTACAGCACAAATATAAAGAATCATAATGAGATGAACACTTGTACCTGCCTGAGTTCAGCTGGCAAAGGCAGTACATCAGGCAGATGACAAAATTACTATTTGAGTTGTAAGTTGCAAAGATAATGTCCCACTGCTCTTGCAGGACAATGAGAGTATTCAGGACATTAAACTGCTCAGGCAGTGATTGTTGAGGTCTGGATAAGCAGTATAGGATGGCTCTGTTTAAGCAGCTGTACAGGGCACTGAGGAAAACTTCCTTTTGAGAAACAGAGCTTTCTAAGACCTGTGAAAACACAAAACAGCAGTTACTTGGCTTGCTCAAAGAACTTTCTCCCCAAGGACCCACTCCTCCCGCTTCATTTAAACTGTTGGAAACTTATTTCAGCAAAATTCCCCTGAACTACCTGTTTCATAAAAATTCTATTTTTTCTGTATTTCTGCTGAAGTACCCATAACTGTGGGGATTAATTTATTAATTTATCCTAGTTCAGCAAATGTGTACATAGCCAGCAAACAGTGTCACAAGAGAGTTAACTGTCCTTTCTTTATGCTGCACCATTTCTCTCTAATTTCAATTTACAGCTGTTATGTTCTCATGCAAAAAAACCCAGGAATAAAAACAATCACCAAATGGAGTACAGCCATCTTCTCCAGAATTGCAGTATCATGACCTCAGTGTAAAAAACCTGCATGTTACAGCATGTTAGAAGTTGGAGAGAAGAAAAGTGACTCACACACATAATCTGTTTGGCAATGAAGATCAGGATTTGCTTGGGGTCAGCCACAAACATTCTGCTGCTCAGTTTCTCAACCAGTTTCTGAGCAAAATAAGCAATATTCATCATGGATAGGGGTGCAGCTGATTCTGAAGTACCCTGAGGATCAGTGTTTGCTGGAGAGGATATAAGAGGGTTGATTATTGCAGAACAAGAGGAAATGAAAAAAAAGTGAAATGTGAGATTACCAGAGCTGAGAAGGAACAGTCTCATTCCATACTATCTCAGAGGTGGGACATGTCTAAGAAAAAAAGTCCCTAGGTATAGTAGAAACACCTTACTCAGATTGGAAATGACAGTCCCATCTTAAGCATGGAGGCAATCTCACTAAAATGCTGTAATGAAGAACTGGTTTAACTAACAACTCAGAAAGGAGAGCAGTAACATCTAAGTTAATGGGGCTGTTTCCAGAAGCGTTCAAGGATGAACCTAGGTTTCTTTCTATATATTCCCTTTCTAATATTCAGAATCTCTTCTCAAAAAGAAAAAAGGAAGATGCTCTCCAGAAAAATTATACAATTACAATAACTGATGCAAACTGGCTTGCAATAATATAGAATGGACAGTGCAGCCTGTTGAGCTGGACTGTCATTCTAGCTGTTGTTTCCAAACCTTTCTAACAATGACACCTACATGCTAAATACCAGTTACAATGATATTTAAACAAGAGTTAAACAATCTGATTCTCACCACTCACCTCTTGGTCTCATTTTCCCCTCACTTTGGATGGCAACCTGAAAGACATCCATAGCAGACAGCAGAACTTTTGTCTGAAAAAGTCTCCTCTGCTCACTGGTGGCATCTTCTGGAGAAGCCTGTACAGTGATGGCACACATATTAGTACAGCAGGAAAACAGGAAATCTGACTCAGCTTCACTTTCAGCAAGAGTGCATATGTGGACAGCTGCTGGACAACAGATGAGATGGCAGAACTTCATTACCAGCTGGAAAACAAGGAAATCTTACACAGGACTGCACCATCTAGCTGACAGCCAGCACTGCCACCCTCTGCACGCTGAACAGAAACAAGGTTTTGTAAAGGGCCAGAATTGGCTCACAGGTTCTCCCCAAGAGGTCTTGTGGTCAGGGGCACCGAGCTCCCAGGATTCAGACAACCAGAAATCCAAACTCTATTTTAACTGTATCAAACTTCAGGAGAGTATATGTAAAACTTTAGGGAGCTGGTGATCCACAAGAGGATTTAAGTCATTAAAATTGCAGTCAAGCTTATTATAACAACTTAGTAATTACTATTCGTATTACTAAGCTAAGTCTGCATCAGAACCCACACCTGGGACACCTGAACTACTGACAATTTGGAGCTGAATCCTAAATTTTTAATTTTCCCCTTTCTTCAGACTGCTCTGATTCTCTAGAGCGCTTTGAGTAGTTGAAATCTATTATCCAGACTCAGCTGTTACAGCTTGTATTAATCTGTACTTACAGTGGAGACAGGATTTTTTTTATTTGAGAACTGAGATTTTCTTATCTCAAAAATCAGTACACAGGATGCTCCATGTGACATTTTTGGTTCTCAAATTCAAGGGGTGCCCTGATGACAAGCAGGTATTACTAAGGAAAAGGATATTTTTTCACACTTTCCTTTAATATTAAAGATTGCCTGAAAAATTTCTGTTTTCCAGGGACAGCATTTTCTTAGTTCACATTAATGCAGAGGAATTAGAGAAGTCCTTTCCTTTAGTCACTGTTAGCACTTTTGTTACTAGGTCACTAGAAGGATATGTCCTGTCCTTCCACCCCCAGTGCAAGGTAGAACAGCAAAGCCTGCTGATGAGATAAACCTCGAGAAGCAGCTCAAGGGGGTGTCCTTGTTTGCTTGCTGGGATGTTGAGAAGACTGTCCATCAGGAGGACTCGCACGAAATCCCACACTTGTTTCTTGGCAGGGTGTGGTAGCAGTGGGAGAGAGGAGGGGTCAGCACAGCCTTTCCCTTCAGTAATGGCTGGACCATCAGGGGCCAGGAGGCCTTCAGACCCACCCTGTGAAAGCAGATAGCAATGCATTTGCACTCAGTCTACTGTACATTGATTTTTTTCCTCCTAGTGACCGATCTCTGATCAGAAGAGCTTATGCTGGCTCCTGTGCACATACCTTGGGTGATCCTGAATGAAAAGCAATCATAGCCAAAGCTTTCAAGAAGTCAGGACAGTGCCACACAGGGTCCTGTGTATAACTGTGATAGATCAAGCACAGAAACTCGATAACATTCCCTGGATAGGCAATCGCCCAGGAGGCTTCTGCATCTGCAATAGGCTGAACAGACAAATGTGCATCTGGTCAAGGCAGCATTCCTCTCATTCATAAAAGCTATCTTTGTAAAAGCTTATCTTTGTTCCTCTTCAGGTATTCCTAAGCAAGCATGACACAGCCACAAATTCAGACAAGGCACCAGTAGCCAACCCCACGTTGCAGACTGAAGATACACCCAACCAGAGTCATCATCAAGAATGAAAAAACCGAGTGCTGTTGTGGGCAAGAGGTGCCTCTGGTCTCTCTCAACCATGAGCCCATCACATCCTGTGCTACATAACCAGGGCAGTAGTAGTTGTGCCCCCTGTTCAGTGTTGCCCTCTGAGGGCAGAGCAGGACTAGGGATTACAGGGATTACAGGCACAGGCTGTCACCAGCATCTCTCACACCTGGGCTCTTTATTCAGCCACTCACACTGTACTGTCCTTGCAATGACACTTACCTTGTCCACAGTGAATCTAACCATTTCCAGCAGTAACACAGCTGCCTCTGCACACAAACCAGATTTGAGGACATTCTCTCTATGGTGGTGCTGCAAGATCCACTGCAACATAGACTCAAGATCTTTCTACACAGGAGGAAAGATTTCATTAAGAGATGGGAATTGTACATGATACAATTTACATGACAAGAACAATGCCTACTCTCTCTACATCAGAACAAAACCAACATGTGTCTACCTCCAGCAGTTCCTTCCTCTCCTGTTAAGTTTGTAACATTTAACACCTGCATGAACAAGGTTGTTCTGAACGTAAATTTTCTTAAATAAAAGTTAATTAACTTAATTGAAAAAGTATGAATAGTTTTTATTATTACAAAGCCCAGGTAGGGTTGACATGCCTGAAAATCATCTCATGGAAAAGGGCATAAAATGTCAAAACAGTAATGCAATAGCAGCTTCAGGTGCCTGTCTGCTATTTTTTTTTTCATACCTTGACTGCTTCAGGTGGTTCAGATGGTGGAGTTGCCAGAAAGAGCTCTGCCACAACCAAGTAGATCTCAGGGATGTGAACATGATCAGTGAGACATCTTTGCAATACAGAAAATCCAAAAATCAAGAAGTAGCCATTGTCAGACACTGGAGGATGACTTTTTAAATTATCTTTAAAGGAAAAGAAAATGAAAGTGTCTAAAAATGAATGTCATATCAGCAGAAGGATTACTGACACAATTTTATACTTGTCTCTGTCCCAGAACACAGTAGTCTGCTAGGCTGCAGTATCAACAGTTTAAAAAACACCTCCAGACTAACAGATAACAATTTTTACCACTATCACTTTTGTTAAAGGGCTTTCTCCCTGAATTGTTCTTCTTCCTTTCTCAGATCCCCAGGTCTAATTATCAAAAAGCAGGCTGAACAAATCTTTAAGAAACAATTCAGAACAAGTTGATATCTGAACACCTTACAGGCTTATCGGTAGCCTGATTTTGTGCAACACAAAAAGGTCCATCTAATCAGAATTGCTAATTACCTGCAAGGGAGAAGTAATGCCTTCCACTTTTCAGCACAGAAATGCTGAAGTACCAGGACAAATTTGCCCTAGAAAGTAATTTTAACTCTTGGTCTACTGAGATCAGTGGGAATCCTCCTATCATGTGCACAGTGATTTTCTATCACTGTGCTGGATAAAGGCAGTGTTTTGGAATGGTAAACAGCACATACCCATTAGGATGTTCAACCCTGCAGAGCTGCTTTCCAGCCAACGCCCAGCCACTATCCCCTCCTTGAATTTGTTCAGCAGCAAACGATTGTGCAGGAAGCACAGGAGCAGTTTGATTCCCAGGACAACTGTGCTGAAGTGCAGGTAGCTCTGTGTGAACAGCAGAAACCAGTCTGGCCCCAGTGCCAAAAATGTCTTTTCTTTTTCCCTAGGAAAAACAGGTAAATGAAAACACATGGAAGGAAACGATGGAAGGCAGAAAGGAGGTATTATATAAGATTATCTTGAAGTGATTTAGAACCTCATGTTTCTCTAGGAAAAAAAAAATCTCATTAAAGGTATACCCTTAGAGAATCACAAAGATGTAACCACAGGCTCATCCACACAGCTGAAGTCATTCAATTCCTGCTACATCTAACCTTCTACTGCTGTCAGGCAAAACAGTTCATTAATGTCAAGCCCCTTCTGAGGGTGTGTATCAATAACTAAGGCAAACGACGTCACAGAGCAGATTTTTCAAGCTATGAAATTCAAAATTCTGGTTTAAATTTTCAAGTCCAAGATGTGCTAACTAATAAAAATGCACAATTACAGCTCCCAGCACTATGAAATCTGCCTTTCAGTTATGAAAGGCAGAATTATAATAATGGCATTCTGATGGTTCCGATAGAGCAGGGCAAGTAATCCCACATTAGATTGACTTGATTTTCAGAGACGGATTTCAGAGACAGGGGTTTCTTCAACCTCTGATATACAGCAGAAGCATCAATATCCAAGCTCCCCCTTCACTGTATTTTCTAAAAACATGAGACTTTCCAAAATGGATATAACATGTGTTATCAGACCACACAGCTGTGTGGATGCCAGATAAATCACTGACAAAAAAGTCTCTGAATCCAGTCTGCTCTTACTTAGTATTTGTTGAAGTTCAAATATTATCAGTGTGTTTAGTCCTGGTTTAGCACTAGGACGATGAAAAATCTTGGAGAAAGAGACACTTCCTAAACGTTTCTACTTACTCAGAGGACAGCTGAAGTTTGTCTGAGCGTATTACATCTAACAGCATCCTCAGTAGCTGGTTTCGAAGACAGATTGTCCTTCCAGATGTTTGGTTTAAGGCTACAAATATCAGAAAGCAATAAAGAATAAAGAACAGACAAAAGATGCTCCATTGTTCCATTGCTTTGGTGAACAATTTTGTTTGCACCCAATTAGCCCCACAGAAGTACTTCTATCTGGTTTTTGCAGAGTAAAACGATGCAGATGTCAAATTTTAGACATAAGGATTCCTGCTAACATAATAAACAACCAGTGCTTACATTGCCCAAGTACTCTCTCTTAAAACTCATTAACACTGCATGGTGAACAATATCTCAGGTTAACTAGAGAGAGAAATATAAACAGGCAATCTGACTTGTATTGCCCAGCTGAGATGTCTATTTACAAACTGCAGTTCCCACTGTCACCTCAATATGATCTGTTGTTTAGAGGTGCAGTAACAATAAAGCCTCAACTGAAAGATCCCAGTGAAAGGGCCAAATGACTGGATGCTCCTCCACATGAACCTGACAAATACACAGCCACTTTAAGAGGTGCAGAGCTCCTCATTATTATTTGCTACAACTGGAAATGTTTACAGAAAATCCAGGATGTCCATTGAAATTTTATTCCTTGTAACAGCCTAGTAGGTTGGTTTGGGGTTATTTTAATTTAATGTCCTTTCTCTCTGTGTATATCTGAAATCCAGCATTGTGTTGGCTCTGAACAATGCAGCAAAATACTGCTGGTTTATTAGCAGAGAGAGAGCAAAGGGTCACTTCAGTGCAGCCTGTCCCTTTCCATATGAAGGAATTTGAATTTTGTCCCTTCCTGCAGCAGAAGGCAGAAGCAATAATATTGCAATTAGGCAGAAGCACTAATATTGCAATTAGGTCCTGGGGGAGGAGGGAAATCCTGTAGTTGAACTATCACAACAAATACCCCAAAGGCAGCTCCTTACCTTCAGTGGGCCTCTCAGCCACACTGTCCTGGTAAATCTGATTTTCATCCACAGAAGAAGGTTTCAAGGTGTAAACAAGGAACAATCCAATCCTAGCAGAGAAAGAGTGAAGCAGTTGTGGTCAACAGAACGATATTAATTTACTTACTTGGAGGTTATATGCAAAGCTGCATACTGGTTAACAGTGACTAAAGAACCACCATTAGAAATTCTAGCCACTTCAGAGATAGGATGAAAACTCCATAAACTAGGAAGTAAATTAAAAAGTCACAGACTGTGCTGTGTTGGAAGGTAACCACAAGGATCATAAAAGCCCAACTCCTGGCCCTCAGCAGGACAATCCAAGAGTCACACTTGTGCCTGAGAGCATTGTTCAAACACTTCTTGTTCTCTGTCAGCCTTGGTGCTGTCACCACTTGCCTGGAAAACTGGTTCCAGTGCCTGACCACCCTCTGGGGGAAGAGCCTTTTTCTAATACCCAACCTGAACCTCCCCTGACAACTTCAGGCCATTCTCTGGGGTCCTGTCACTGTCACCCCAGAGCAGAGATCAGTGTCTGTCCATTCTCTTCCTCTCAGAGGAAGCTGTAACTGCAGTGAGGTCTGTCCTCAGTCTCCTCTTGACCATGCTGAACAGACCAAGTGACCTCAGATCTCCTCATCTGGCTTCCCCTCAAGGCTCTTCATCCTCATGGCCCTTCTTTGGATGCTTTCTAATAGTTTATCTTTCTTATATTTTGATCAATGAAACTATCTAAAAATCAAAGTAAAATATATTCTGCTATGGAAACATTTTCTCCACTTTACAGGTCTTTCACCAAGAGGAAAGGATTACTGAGTAAAGCACTCAGTTTATATGAAAGATTCTGAGCAGCCTGTGGCATTGTAATTTCACTGTTATTACCACTTGGCTTCCAAGTGTATAGAGGAGAACAGAGAAACTTTAGCCAGTCCACAGTGAGGGGGACTGGCTTCCTTTTTTCACCTGTAGTTTATTTTGACACATTAGCTGGTTCTAAGGATAGAAAGATTAACGCGATATATACACATTTAGAGAAAGTGCACAATCTCCTCCTGCCCACAAGAAGGATATTTCTTAAGGGACAGAACACCAGTTGTTCTGCAGGAATAGCCCACACAGCAATTCCCTCTGGAAGCCCAAATCTGGGACCAGCAGAAGCTCCAGCACCTCTCAGTGCTGCTGAGAGCCTGTTGCAGTCTCTGCTGTCCTGGGGCCAGAAGAACAGGGACAGAGGGCTGTCTCTGCCCACTCTCAGCATCCATGGGCCTGACAACTAATCATGTTATCAGGGAATAACAAATCATGATTATTTAAGAAAAAAATTCCCATTCACACTCTTAAAATACGACTAATTTGATACACTAAATCCACAACTCTCACCTGTCTCACCACCTATATGAAAAAGAACAGACTAATTCCTACAAGCCCAGGGTAGGAATATATACATAAATAATGTATATCCAGGAGCATACAGTCACAAAAGAGCTGGAAAACACCAAGTTCTTGTATGAGCTTACTCCACAGTTAACTATTAGAGATGCTCATACTCTCCAACAGAGCAAAAGGCAGCGTCCATAGATTTGACATGCAACTCTGTTTTTACATTTTATTAAAACAGAGCTTTAGAAATAGAGCTTCCATCTGTGCAGTGCATTTCCCTGGGAATTAGGTGGCTACAGCCAGCACTATGTGGACCTCCCTCAGTTGATATCTTGCAGGTTGATACAATTAGGCTGTGAATATAAAATGAAGCAGTTCTCGCATTCTGTGAAGAGCAAACAAGGATTTAAATGATATGCTTCATGAAATCCTGACTAACATAACTGATTGAAATTCAGGAACAAAAAGGATTGTTACTGGGATATAAGCCAAACCAACAGGATTAGGTACACTGTTCTTTGGGGCCAAATTGTAATACTGTAGTGATACTTTAGGGACAAGGCTTTAATGAAACTAAATATTAAGTACATATTTGAGTAATCCCAGTCATACCTACAGAACTGTCTGTGCCACCATTATAACAGGAATCACCATATTCATCTTCACACAAATATAAGGTTGGAGTGAATGATAAAGTTTTTCATCAATTTTTCACCAGGGGATCCTGCAGTTGCCAAAGATCTGGCATTCTACCAAAGACAAGGTGAGGGAAGCTCTACTGTCAAGCTCTCTCCAACACTAGCACAAGCATAGCTCATCTGCAATCTGAGGAAAAGCTATAGGCCTTGAGGGTTACCTGAGAACATCCCTTGTATTAAAGTATCCTTTCAAGAGATGGGACAGGATAGTGCAGGCCACAGTGATCTTGGAGCTGCTGATTTCAGGATCATTGAAAAGGAAAACAAGCTTGGGCACCATTTGCACCTGGTAGGCAATTGCAATGTTCTGACACGCATCTCTGTAAAAAAAATCACAGGGACTGTTAAAGGTTTCTACTAGAAATGACTAAATTTGCAGAGTTTCAGCTAAAAGGATTCTCAGGTTGCACTGATACTTTGCACTTTTGCCTTCTAATACTGTCTTTATACCATTTAAAACATAGTCAGACAAATTGAACATGTATCAGTGATGGAGATGGGAAGACTACTTTGTGTGTTCTACTCTTCTTTTTTGCCCTCTCCCCCACAAACTGCTGCATTCCAACAAACTCAAAGAAAACATTACTGCATTTTCAAGCAGCAAGTTGGTAGCAAAAAAAAACTATTCCTGTAAAACTTAGCAAGGGGAACCAGACAGCTCTGCAAAAAAGTAGGAATCTAGCTTTACTCAGTCTCTCTGCCATGCTTTGTCTCTTTAAACACATTCAACTCCAGTCCAGGTGATTAAGAATATTGATAAAGGGGTTGTGTTTTGATTTTAAACACAACTTCAATAATATATTGAAAAAAAATTCATAGTCAATTCAAACATTAAGATTTCCCCTCCCCAGCAGATATTTAAACTTGCATTGTACAGCAGCGGTTCCACATGAACCAGGTAACCAGATATTTTTTCCCAGGCTGTCCCCCAAGGGGTTGATCAAATCACTAACTCCAGGCTTGAAAGAGCAATACATGAATGATTCACTCCCAGAATCCTCTGATTGCAACTGGGATTAGACCCTTCATATCCACCTCAGAGTTCCAGCTTCAGGTTACAGATGCATTTTCCCCTCAGGTTTCTGATTCAAACAGAAGTTTATACCTGGAGGACTGCAAGATCTCCACAAGATGGGAAAGAAGAACAAGGTCAAGATTTTCTGGTGCTTTCATCCAAAGCTGAAAGAAAGGAAAGCAGAGGTTTTACTGCTCTGCTGAGCTGCGAGAACAGTAGCTGCATCGAGAAACTGTTAAAACTATTTGGGTAGGAGAGCATTATAAACTTTGAGTGTTTCTGTAATGCAGCCTGCAGGCACTGGGCAGTCCCTGCTCGTGCAGGGAGCTGCAGCTCCAGTTCTAGCCCTGAGCATCAGACCCTCGGGAGTGTTCCTGCAGACCTGGGGGCCCACAGTGTGAGATGCTATGAACAAACCAAATCTTGTATTATAAAGCCATCTTTAATACAGCCAAACCCACAGAGCAATATGAACAGTTTTACCTCAAAGTTGCAGAGAACATACTGGAATGCACTATAATTCTTGATGACAGAAGACTCAAAGCCCAGCTCAGCTGTGCCCACTAAGGAGAATATTAACTGTAAAATCCTGTTGTTTAGCAGCCGAGTTTTCCTCTTCAATAGATAGCTCAGCAACTGAAAAGAGAAGACTGAATAAGTATCTGCCAAGTATAAATCTCTATTTAATTCAAGACCAACATATAGTTTAATCACACGTAGCAGTCATGCATGCATGCATTTTGCATAAGCATCATGAGGAAAATGAAGATTTCAGTCCAGACATAAAATTTCATGCAGAACGTCTAAGGATGCATTTTTGAAGGAGTTGGCAACTCTGTGGCATTGAACAGGAGGAAAATATGTGCCATATTATGTTGAATGGAAATAGACAGACAAATATAACTGTAAATAACCACAGTAGTGTTCTATGCTATTCTATTCTTAATGGATGTATTTTTAATTGCTTATAAATGATGTTAATTTAAAAAATAATAAATTTTACCTCCCCAAATGAAAAACATTAGTGAAACATGGCCAGTTTCTCAACTGAGCCTACCTTTGATTATCCAACAATTCCTCCATACTGTGAGATGAATGTTCAGAAAGCCATTACATTTTGAGCAGGTTGGGAAAAATAGAAATCAATTTGAAAATACATATCAAGACATATATTACTTGGCTGTTAAAAAAAACTTCACTCCATTGCAATATAATGATAACTTGGAGAGAACACTATGTAGCAAAAAATCAAAAGAACAGCTCATACCCAATACAAAGACAGGCATTGACCTACAGGAAAGAATTGGGCAAGCAGTAGCTAAGTAGGATAAACATATTCATATAAATTGTGATCAATTGATGAAAAATTTGCATGTGGGGAAAATGGAAGGTTTATAATAAATCATTAATTTAACTCTAATGTTGAGGGTCTTGTTTGGAACCTGCTATATTAAAGAGTCTTGTCTGTTCCTTCAGAGCTCTCTGCTTCACCTACACAGCACAAAGTAAATGATACTAAACTGAAACTTCATACTTGAGCCTCAATCCATCCAATATTACATATTTATACTTTACATACAACCAAAATCTTCAATCTGCATAGCTTTCAGGTTTAAAAATTAATTTGGGACCAACCTAATCGATGCAATTCAGACAGCACTTATTTACATCAGCACAACTCCTCATACACAGTAAAGACTGAGCCATAGTAATTCATTGTCAGCCCTACACTGGGCAGTCTGTAAAGAGCAATCTTAGGCTGGATGAGCCAAGGGGACAAAGGAAAGCTGCCTGACAAGTGGTCTTTTGTGTGTGGGACCAAGTGTGTTGGTAAAAGGTGAAGAGTGGGTCAGTCACAAATCTGCTGCTCTGGCTTACTTAGTGTATTAAATCATGTCTGACCAAGAGGCATCTGCCCTCACATTTCCTTCAGCAGAAAACTGTTAGAGAGGCTCCCAGGAGCTGTGAGCACAGGATGTAGACCACCATCCTCTATCCCCCTCCTAACTTGCTAAGTTCCAACCACACGTGGCTAGAGTCAGGATATGTTTGGTTCGTTCCCACTGACAGATTTGGGGGTAAATATCTACAAGGGAAAGCCTATAACCAGGATGAATGAACAAAAGTGTGTCTACCTGGTATCCGTGGATGTGCCTCATCAGTTTTGCACTCAAGGGGCTGCTGTTGAGGATGGAGTTGAGGACTTTGACAGCTGCATACATGGTGTGGTCATCGTGGGCCTTAGCAATGAGACCCAGGAGAATGGCAGGGCCCCCAATAAAGTTCAGGCTGGTGGCTGCTGGGGAGGACTGGAACACTCTCACCCCTAGGAAATTGCACTGTTACTCTACCAGGAGGTCACACAGACAATCTATTATTGGACAGAATAAAGCTTCACTCTTAAAAGAATATTAATCATTAAGACAAGTGCATTTACCATATTGGCCCACAGCAACTGACCCAATGGTCCTCAAGGAACCTGAGAGGTGTCCAGCAATATTCTTAGCCAGGAATATTGGAGTTGAACTGTCCCGAGAATTAATCCCCATCTGAAACAGATAAAAGGCACTTTAGGAAAATTTTTGATAGTATCAGGGACACTAAAAAATGAATTGCTCTAATAGTTTAAATTATTTTAATAATTTTAGACTAATAAGTGATAAAAATTTGATTGTAAGGACAAATATTCACCCACCAACAACATCCTTCAATGCCACTACTTTCATATATCAATAGACCTGGTATTAGAAAGAACAATAGAATAGCATGTAAAAAGTCCCTGTGAAGACATTAAGAAAACAGACTGAAACAAATTATGCTAAAATCTGAAAATTATGGCTTCTGTTCCTGTTTCAAAAAATGCTTTTAATAGGTGAAAATTAACCTATGAGTAGAACAAAGTTAAAGAATGGAAAAAAGAAATTTCTGAAGGTACACAGGTAAGACAAAGTCAGAAATTTGGCTCTAGGAAACTGATTAGAAGCTAGAGAAAGCTTGTTTAAGAAAGGGAAATTTGTGACCTCTTTGGCAATCAGCCGACCATCCACTTCATTGTAAGAGCTCTTTATATCTTGGACTGTAGTGAGAGATGAGCACACGGCATTGATTCCAAAAGAAATCTTCTCTTCTGCCACCAGAGGTGCAACGATACGATCACTGCACTGGTCCTCACCTAAAACAACAAAGGCTGTGAATGTCTGAAGGAACTTCACTGTGCCTTATGCAAGACAGGAGAGAGGCAGGTGAAAAATAACTGGAGGAATGTTTAGGAAATAATTTTACTTTGTCTTAACTATAACCATGAAAAAGCATTCACCCTTTGCAACACAGGCCATGGCAGCTCGCATCACCAGCACATGGCTGCGTCCCCTGGTAGCTGCTTTGCCTTGATTCTGTATCCTCTCATAACATCTCATGGAGCTCAGAAATGTCCATAATAAACCCCTCTCTCTGCCCACACAGTATAAACAAACTTTCTGGACACAGAAAACATTTCAGAGGCCTTCTGTTTCTGAGAACTTTATTGGGGTACTCAAAACAAAGATTTGTGTGGAAGGAGAGCAGAGGCAAAAGTTCAGGGCTGCCAACTCACAACATTTGGGAAACTTTTCAATAGTACCAGGTTCCGCAGTTTAGTATGAAATTCTCTTATGCATTTCTTTAAAGAATTTCCTATTCATTCTCACACTTGGAAAAACTATATGTATCTTTATTAAAAAAAAAAAGTCATGTTGTATTTTTAACAGTTTTATAGACTGGGAAAACAGCTGACTTGCAAAACTGTTTACTAATGCTGGTAACACTGCCCTTTTAGACAAAAAATTAGTTCACACACCACATGAAGATTGACTATAAATAAAATGCCTCAAGACTGTGTCACCTTCCAGCAGCACTTGGTCTGCAGACTACGCCTCTGCACAACTTGAGCTGATTAACAAGAAGCAACGAGATAGTGGGGAGACAGGACACACCACCGCCAAAAACTCCCACTGCTGTTTGCAACAAGGTCAAAAACCCATTTTAAGGGGAAAAAAACCTCACTGTAGTATTTGGAGGGATTGTATAAAACTTTTTAGTCAAAATTTCCATTTGCCTGAGTTTCTTTGGATGTTTTGATGGAAATAGGGAGAGTGCAGAGAGAGTGAGATCATTTCACAATCAGGAGATCACATCTTATATGTTGCTCAGTGATCTCCCCTAAACAGGGCATCCCTAGAGTCACATGGCCACAACCTGTGATTAGTACTGAAGTCCATCTGGGAAGAACTATGCTGAAAACAAGCCCCCAGACTTCATAAAGTCCCAATGATTCAAAAAATCAAATCCTTCTGACTTCTAAGGTAATGTTTTTATTTCAGAGCTGTATTTTGACACCATTTCTCTCTCAATAACCCCTTCCCACACTTGACTTGCAACTTTTTGTGTATATTTACAGCATTCTGTCAGATGGAGTAGTCTCAGACAGTGGTTTTGTATTCTTTTAGGCTGGAGTATGACCAAGAAAGATTATTTTGTTGTTTTCAAATGAGAAATGGCCATCCCATTTCATCCTAAACTCTAGCATGGAGGGGAATGCACTACTTGTTGGACAAAGAGTAATCAATAACTGAAATGTTTTGTCTGTCTGTTTAATAATTGAAGCTAACAGCATACTTTAGTTAAAAAGCCTCTTCATTAAATTGAATGTAACTTACTCCCCTGCCCCTCTCTCTTATTCTGCAGGCATTTGCAGTTAAACTCCATACTTCTCCTTCTGCCTTTTCCCCCCCGTTAATACAGAATGCCTCACTTAAAGCTTCTGCTTTAAAGTTTGTCCAACAGAAATCACAACCTTGCAACTCAGGACATGCTGTTCCTCTTTAGTCTTCATCTCTCTCTGCTGCTTGATTCCTACCCTTCTGTCCAATTCACAGAACATTACAAGATCCTCATATATCTCACTACAATCTTGTACAACATTCAGTAATGCCATTTTCCAGACTTTTGAGTGATCTCTAGACACAGTTGGAAC
This sequence comes from Ammospiza nelsoni, assembly GCF_027579445.1. Taxonomy (NCBI): domain Eukaryota; kingdom Metazoa; phylum Chordata; class Aves; order Passeriformes; family Passerellidae; genus Ammospiza; species Ammospiza nelsoni. The sequence continues at coordinate 17,871,895 of NC_080640.1, forward strand.
ACTAATAGAAGATGAAAAGAATAGAAAGAACACTGCTCTAACAGTGGCAGTTATGAGAATTGTCACATACCTTGAAGCTGTACTGCTTGGAAGTTGCTACAATACTGAGGGCCAAGCTTAATAATAACTTCCATGGTTTCCACAGAAATGGCTTCTTCAAACAAGTGTGTAGGACCAAGGCGCCAGGTCAAGGAGGACTTGTGTTTCCAAATGCGAGGGGTGGCTATGTAGCCGTAGACATCAACAAAGAAAGAGGGATCCATGGAAATGCAGCTACCTGGTAAAGGCTGGAGATACTGCATCTGCAACAGAGGAGGAATTCACTGGGGGGATCCAGTGCACTCAGGGTGCCCTGGGGTCTTGTCCCTGTATGGTGCTGCCTGCCACCCCTTTGCTCATTGAGGTCTCAGCTGTGTAACACAATCATACTGGGCCTGGCTCAGCTGCAGCTCCTTCTCCCACAGCAGCCTCACAGTGCTGTGCTCTGCCCTGGCAGCTACAGAGGGGTTGGGAACACACCAGAGCTGTGGCTCTTACTGAGCAGAGCTGGCAGCATCAGCTCTCCAACATTGCCCTCATCAAGGGGCTGGGGGAGGGAAAGATCCTGGGAGGGCACAAAACTAGGCCAGCTGACCCAAATTAAAAACAAATATTCCATACCATATAATGTCAATGTAGACATATAAGCTAAGGAAAGGAGGAGGAAGGGAGGGAATTCATTATTTACAATGCTTGCCTCCTATACCTACTGCTCCATGTGCTGAAGGCCTGCTTCCCAGGAAGTGACTCAACAGCAGTCACTGATGGGAAGTTGAGAATAAACCTTTTTATTTTTTTTTCTCTTTGCTTGTGCACATGAACACTCACTTCTGCTTAAATAAACTCAACATACAAGCCATTTTCCATCTCACTTTCCCTCCTCTGTCCAGCTGGGAAGGGGAGTGATACAGCTGCTTTGTGGGCACCTGGCATCCAGCCAAGGCCAACCCAACACAGCAATTATTAACTACCGTTAAGAAATTGGACTTTAAGTACTGTAAACATAAGCATTTTGAATGTTTAAGCCAAATTATTGTTCCAAAAACACAGTAAAAAGAATTGCAAGTATTGGCAAAGGAAAACCCTGTCTTGACTCCAGACATATTTCCTTTCCTAACTTCATAACCCTGACTGGGACATTCAACACAGAAAGGCAAGTTACAGTTACTTTGTACTGGCATTAATGGAGAATAAGCAGTGTTTGAAGAGTGTAGATTGTCCAATTGCATCAGTGAGCTTCAGCGGAACTAACATTGTTTAGAAAACAGGGCCATTTTTTTTGGGTACCTGAATAATGATTTGGCCTCCTAAACTGAGTCTATTTTATTTAACTGTAGAGGAAGTAGTTGGAATTTTTGGTAAAGAGAAACTATATTGTACTTTGGGGCTTAGCCCTGTCTTTAATAATTTGTTGCCAGGATGGGAGACTCCAAGCATTTACTGGTCTCTGACTACTGAGATTTAGAAAACAGGGATGGTCAATATTAAGAGGCAGGAGTTGACACTTCAGTGAATAACATTAGACTTGTTGCAGCACAGTAACACACCCCACTCCAGCTCCACCAACTAAAAATATCCTTTAGTATTGTTAACAGCCTTCATCCATTTCTAACTTCTTAGGCCATCTTTTCTTCACTGTACATATCAAGATGAAGACTTACATTAACCAGTGAGCCCAACACTGGGACAATCTTTTGTTTACTAAAGGATTATTTTATTCATATGAACTGTTTCACTGAATGTTAAACACACTTGTTGTGAATTCTTTCATCAATTGCAATGTTTAGGCCTAGTTTTATTGATGACTTTCAGTCTCATTTGAAGGAAGTCAAATTGAATTCAATTTTCATTCTTGAAATGGATATAGGTCCCAAAAGGCATTTATAAGACAGATGATTTTTCTCAAGTATGGGAAAGAGAATACTTGGAATTAAACAGGTTGTGTTTACAGCAGTGAGCTTTGCACATGCTGAGATTGAATTGAAATATGGGAACAAAAAGGAGACCAAGATTAAAAGTTTCAATTCATAAAAAGATTCTACTCAAAAACCAAAAAATCCACCACACCAACCAGAGATAAAATAGCAAGAACAGGCTGCATTTTCTACACTGTATTCAAAATCCAAAAACAAGACCTCTGAAATAGTAAGAGATTAACTGCAAAACCAGGAGCATGATGATATTAATAATAGAAACCAGGGGCTATTCTCATTTATCTTGTAGATTATGAACCCTTCAGGTACATTTGGATTACTTTTTCCTGCTATTTCATCCAACTTGTGAATTGACTGCTGCGTGACAAAAATCACGAGAAATTGCATATTAGGGGAACTGCCAGTACACCAATATTAGCAATGAACGCATGAATTGATATCATCTGAACAACTAAACCTGAGGAACACCTATCTGTTCCTGAGTGCTTAGTGTGCTAGTGAGAAAAAGACCACTGACTGATTGTTCAAAGGGTGTAGGAGAAAGAGGACAGCTTGACCAAATAAGATATAAAATAATACATGACCAAATAAGATGCTTGAGGAAACTCCTCCCACCTTTGGATTCAGCAAAGAGCTGACCAGTCACAGCAGCTTATTTTTGTGTGACCTTTCCACTTTTAAGAGCTTTCTTGAAAAGAAGGAATGGAGACTCTCTGTGTAACTCATCATCTTTGCAAGTTTTAGCCTAAATCCAAGTCATCCTTGATTTAGGGCTGTCTGGCCACACCTTGATGTGAAGTACACTTTTTATAGCTGACAACCTCTGCAGATGTTAGGTTTAAACTGATAAATCCTCTGAATCACTAGTAAACTCAGAAAATGTTGACCTAAGGGTATAAATGAATTCCAGCAACATAACCCTGAGCTACCTGCATGCCAAGTGTCCCCAGCTCTAGAGGAGCATCACCACACAAATTGGCCTGGTTTTCTACATGCTGAAGGGGGAGAGAAGAGCAAGCGCAAAGCATCAGTATGAGCAGAGAACACAGTTCTGAAAAGCAGCACAAGTACTCCCTGTTTTGTACACATTTCTGACTCCACTCACACCCAGCACAGTGGCATGTGTTAAAAGTGTAAATCACCATGCTTTGAGTTTCTCAGATAATTACTGAAATCTCATGGTATTGGGAGATGGAAATGAAAAGCAAAGCAAGGCCAAAGCCAGGCACAGGATCTATGCAGAGAGCCTTTACCTTTGCAGAGCCAAGCATCTGGCCATTTATATAAGCTGACACAATGCAGTTCTTCTTTGCTTCCTTAGCAACTGTCACTGTGAGGTGATGCCACTGGCCAGTGACCAGAAGTTTACCACAGCCAAACTTGACTTGCCTTGGAAATGGGGAGGGATTTAGGACCTCAGCCTCAGGTTCCATAATATCTGTAACAGCAAAAAAAGCGATAAGTCAGCAGAAAGTTTCTCATCTTCACCTGCCTCTGGAACACAACTTTCAAATGTGACAGGAAGAACATGACATTCTGTGGGTACAGCATGCTTTGATGCTATTAGGTCTAAATTCTTTAAAACACTGCCCAAGGTCTGTTTCAGGACCTACAACTTGCACAGCTCTCAAGATGCCTCCAGCATACAACATGTCACCCTTCCAAATAACACCTGCTGTCTGCCTTGATGCTGCAAACCTGCCCTGAACTAGGACAAACCCAGCACATTCACTAAGAGGAGAACCCCTCTGTATATTTACAGAGTTAGCTGACACAGAGAAAAAGTCCCTAGCAGATCCATGAGATGACAGAAGTCTCTATATTAATTTGTAGCTTTTATGAAAAAAGGCTGGAATTTTTATCATTATCAGAGGCAATCAGAGCACTCACACAATGTCAGCTGTTCATCAAAGTCCCAGCTACTATTCCCACATCATTTCCAACCTCCTCTGGAATACTCAATCAAATTTACATTTGAAGCATCTACTCAGTAAGGAAAAAGGGTATAAATATCAGCAGGGAACAATATTAACAGACTGGCATAATAGAAAACATTGTGAAAGCAAGGAGAGGAAATTAGTTGTTTCATTAGGAAGCAAGATCACTCCCCAAATCCTCAGTCCTACTCTCCAAACCTGCTTAGTGTCATACAAAACTGAATTGTTCATGCCCAGTCTCCACAACTGCACTCCAGAATATAAATGACACTCAAAAATTTTCAATTGAATATTGCAGTAATTCACAGTGCCTACAGCAAACTTAAAAATTAAACACGGGCAACAATTACAATCATGACTGGATTCAAGAAGAAAACTGAAGAGAAATCTCATTAATATTCTGGGTACCTCAAAGAAGAGGAAATTTATTAATGAAAAATTCCAGATAACAAGAAGACACAGCACTGCAACTTGACTGAAAAGAGCCTTACCAAGTGGCTGGAATTCTACTTCCTCTGTAGAAATGACCAAAGAAAGGTCCTGTGGGAAGAAGCTTACAGAAAAGCAAACAAATTCTTGCTCTGCTCTTGACATGTGTCTGACAATGGTAAGGAAGCGGAGTGGGTGGCTGCTGTGCACCAAGCCAAACTTGCTCACCAGGAACCAGCAGGACAGTGTCAGGCCACTGGAGGGAGGGAACGTCCTGCTGCCTGTGGACAGGAGCAAAAAAGCATTAAGCAAGTTGCTTTCCTTGTGCAGCCATTAGCAAACTGCTTTTCATTCTTCCATACCAGGGAAGAACCATCATTAGATTATGGAATTTAATTTCTATTCTGTTGGACTCCATTGCCTGCATTCAATATCACAGAGATTGTACATATGACTCTCTGCGCATGTATAAATGGCCTAAAGCTGACTGATGGGAAATGAGCACTAGATCTCCATGCTGTGGAGCAGATGAATTAGCAATCTCTGAGCTAGAAACAAGTTCTCAAATTTCACAAAAACTCAGGAAGCAAAAGGTTCAGCCATTTCCCAGTCCACCCAATAGAGTATTTTGTTGTATAGGAGAATCCCATTAAGTGAAAGATACTATTCCTTCCATAGATCACCCTAAAATCTGGTGACTCTTACTGGCTAAGACTGTTTTCTTAGAAGCCTGCTTTAAATTTGTATTGCTAATATTCATTCATCACAGTACAAAGCTGCACCCAATTCCCCATTTTGCTGAGCAGTACAAGCTTTACAGTTCAGAGCTGGTCTGGGACACAGAGACACAAGTGTTTTGGAACACACAGCTTATGTGCTGCCCTTTCTTACAGCTGTTGAATATTTTCATTGGGGCTCAGAGTCAGTGCTCCCAGAAGCTGTAGGTGTGTCACAGTGCTTACCTATGCCAGTCCCTCCCGAGACAGATTGGTCTGCACTGGATCCCATGACAGTGGCCAAGGTAGGCAGGTATAAACACCTATAAAAAAGCAAGCAAGAACCCTTCATCAGAAACAAAATCATCCCTGAGGGTCACCAGTAGCCTCTGGTACTGCAGGATCATGGTAGCAAGGCAGAGCAGAGGCTGTCAGCAATAAGACAGTAACAAAAGGTACTGGCAACATTGCTGCATGGAAGGTAGCCAGAGGATATATAGATTAGGATGAAGAGAGAAGTGAATGGTTACTGTGCTCAGAGTAAGGGTTGGAGACCCCAGAGCAGCTAAAATAAAAGCCACAGCAGCAATACCCATAGCCTTCCATGGACATGTCAAACTCCACAAAGGATGGAGCCAAAGCAGCGCCGTGCAGCTGGAAGTTCCGAGGGGCTGTCATGGAGATGAGACTCATGGCAGTCTGGAGTGCCAGTGCAGATCCCTTAGACAGCCAAGGAGAGCTCCTGACAGGCACAATGGTCTGAGGATCAGATTTACTGCCCACCACACTCTCTTCTGAACCTGAAAGATGAACACAGTGCCTAACCAGATCAATGTCTGCAAGTCATTTTCCAGCCACAGGTATTGCCCATATTCTAGGTATCCCTGCTCAGAACAGCACTTCATGCTCTTGAGATAACACTACCTCAGCAGCCCACAGAAATCCTACAGCAATACAAAAAAATATTGCACTGAAGACATTTTAAAATCGGAGGTTTTCAGGAGATCCATAGTCATATTTTTGCCATATTTTCTTCCCACACATCTTCAGGCAGCTCCAGAACTCTTTTTATTAAAAAATATCCTAAACCCATTGGTTTCATTCTTCTTAAAGACCATTCATTCAACTGTGCTGTAACAGAATAGTCCCAAGCAACACACAGTAAGGATTTGAAGATTGACTGCAAAGAGCATAAGACTCAAATACAGACTATGCTGTATCAGGTGTCTCAGGCATGAGACTGGGTTAAGCACCAAATACTACTCTATAAATACTACTGCAAATACTATTGTAGCCTCTCATCTATAAAATACATTAGAGCAGAGAAACGACTCAGACTGCCTGCATAAGCATAAGGTAGATTACTAGGATATGCTAGGGACTACAAAAAGCAGTGCTCTTTATTCCCATGCTTATTCTCTTTCTGTCTGTAAATCACTAGAAAAATATGCTGCAAAACAAAGGAGACACTCCCCTTGGTTTGTAGAATATTAGTGTTTTTATAAACCATGTCCATGTCCGATCCAGCAAAATCTGAGTATATACTCAGCATCTAACTTGAGAAAAGATTTAATTTGATCTCTGCTAGCCATTAGATCAGCTCTCAGTGTTGGTCAAGTACCATCCAATTGGGGAAATACCCAGTGAAACTCTTCTAGGCATACTCCAGCTTCACAGGGACTGTCTTGGAGCAACATACTCAACAGCAGTTTCCAGTCATTGCAGAGGAATCTCTAACTCAGCCCCTGTTCATTGTGTGCTTACCTGCATTAGCTAAATCACTCCCCTGACAGGAAAGGACCTTGGTCTTGTTTGTGCTGGGTCTAGAAGGTACTAACTGAGAACCTCCCAGCCACAAAAATTGCCTAAAAAAAAAAAAAAAAGCCATTTCAAAAAAGGAAAACAAGCCAGACACTTGGAGTCACAGCAACCATGCAATAGAACTTAGACTTCTTGAGAGCAATTTATTTTACTAAACACCGATTTTTAAAGACATCCCAAATAGAACAGAAGAAACCTTTTCCATTGTAGCAACACAAATATTTTGCTTGCTTTATATTTCCTTTCAAGATTTTCATGTTGAAAAAAAATAACAAAGATTGCTTTTCTTCATCGGTATTTTTGAATGGTTCTAATTTTTCAGGGAAAAAGAACTATGGGTCAGAGATTTTTATGGAGTGATTTTTTATAAATCCTATTCCCTATTTGACTGAAAGAAATACAGTCTTCCACTGAATATATTCTTCTGCACTCTGGTAGCTGTTAGGTACTGTAATATTTAGCACTTGTCAGCATTATTGAATTAAATGCAACCTCGAACAGGAAACAGCACATGAGGAAAAAGGATGCACTTTTTATTTTTGCATCTGTCATTGACATGGATCTGAGACATGAGGAAGTCATTTTTACTCTGCAGAAAACAGCTTCTCCAGGAGAGAATAAATACCAGGAGAGAATAACCCTGTTTGTTTTACAGTGACTTAATTAGTTCATTCATAAGAGGCTTTATAACCCCTGCAGTGATGATGCAGAACACTACAGACACACACCATCTTCAGGAGTCATTTAAGCATATATCCTGCAAATCAGTGAGGAAGGAGGATTAATTGGGACTTGAACGAAAAGTCTGAGTCTTGCTGAATTAGAGCTCTACGTGAAGCATCTAATTATTTACTAAACTTTGCCAAAAAAAGCACCACTAAAGCAAATTGCTTCCATTAGACACAATCTTATACCTTAACACATGTGGCTCAACAGCCTGTGATGCAAGCTTCTCAAAGACCCTGGTGAGGGGCAGGTGCAGGGGGTGGCTGTCACTGCAGAAAGCATCCTGACAGGAGGTGATGACTGTGCTCAGCAGGCCACACTCACACATCACCTGACGGCTCTTCTCTGACTTCACCAAGGACTGGATATGATCAACCAGAGCACACTGGATCTCCTGGGAAAGCTGAAATGGACACAGAAGTAAAGTCAGAGAGCTGGAACTAAACTGTACAGGACAACTGATTTATTCTGTTTTAATTTGTTTTTCAATTGTCAAATCCCTGAGTGTTAACATCTGGTCCAGAAAAGAAGCCCCTGAGGCGAGAGGCTCAAGCAGAACTGCATGGCTGTTCTATCAAGCTCTGCACTAAAACAATGTGCATATATTCATCTGAGCAGCTGCCTGGCCATCCACAGCTCAGCTTTCCTGCCTCGTCTCTGTGGCAGTGAAGGAAGCAAACAATCAGCTGGCATTCAAAAACAAGGCATCACCACCAAGGACAGGTTACTGGGCATAAGCTCCAAGACCAACACAGGAATTCAGAATATATATAACAATAAGCCTGTGGAGAGCAATATTGATATGATCTACTCTTCATTCTAAAAGCACTGTTCTTAAAGAAAACTGTATCAAGCAATGTCATGAAACAATTTTAAACACTTGTCTATATGATCTGCTGAATTGAAGCTTTGCTTCATTATTGCTTCTTAATGATCTTTAAGTCTCTCAATTCTCCTAAATTATCTTTAGAGCAATTAGCTTCCAGTTAGGAATGCATTGTACCCCATTGACCTAACTAGATTTCATGTAAAAGTAACTGGATCATATATTTAAACACAAATCTTACAAAGATTAATTATTCCCTATTTCAAAGAGCTTTCAAACTTTCTCACATGATGTTCCAGGAAATAGACATGCAAACTTTTAAAGAAAAGGACAACAATACGGACAGACACACAAATAAAGGCAATGGGATTTGATTTTATAACATGAATGAGAAGCAACCAGATTCAGAATAAGCTTAAGTGGAAAGAGGAATTGAGCTCTTTTTCATTCAACCAGACAAAGCCAACACAGGACAATTTCAAAGCCAACACAGGACAATTCGTGTTCAAAGTGCCCCCCGCTGCAGCACTTAGAAAACAATACATCCGTTGTAACATACATACTGTTTTTGCAAACTCAACTAAATTTGTCATATCTGAAGGGTGTGTTCTTTGTATAACATTTCCTAAGGGTGAGCTCTTTGGATAACATTTTCTTCTCTCTGAAGGACTATTCATTGCCAGGGACATACCTTTCACTGTGCATAGCATTACACACAGAAAGCATCCACCAGACTAAACTACATTATTTCTGAGTGTTTACAAGTTCCAAAACTTTTAAAATCTTTTAATTAACATTTTACTTCATTTCTGACTATATGCAGGAAAATATGTGTAAATAACACTAAACAGAGGATGTCACGGGTCTTGACTAAGTGAAGCAACTGTTTTATTCCAAAATAAATCCAATAAAAGCATAATGGTGTACAAAAAGATTGATTGTTTTCATTAGCCTAGCAGCTCTGTCAATACCAATATTGCTTTGTTTTGAATAAAATGAGCTGTTTTCATGGATTTTTGTTCCAGTAAAATGAGATTTTAGCGGAAATATTAAAGGTGGCCAAGAAACCATGCTGTGTATTTCTGTGTGCATGGATTGATTTTCTTAACACTTATTACTTGCACTGTGAATCAGGATATTGAAGGTGCAGTTAGAATGCAGCTGAGCTCTGCCTCAGAGTTTTAAGGGCAAATGTCACCTAGCAATTTGTCCAATCTGGTAAGTAATTCCCAGATTCTTTCTCCTAAGAGCCCATAGTTTCAAAACTTGGTAGCTGAATTTAATTCCCTGTTATTCGTCTTCAGGTTTTTCATGCTATTTTCAAGGTATGCAAAAATGATGAACTTTTGTCACTGTGCATTCACTTCAAAAGGATGCAATTTCTTTAGATTGAAGAACAAAATAGCAATAATTATGTGTGCAGAAATACCTGAAAAATTTAACTTTTTTAACACCTAAAGGGAGAACAAGTAATTTAGCCTAAATTTAAAACAGGGATAAGTGTCTTTTTAAAAATTGCAAAATCCTTATTGATGTTGATTTCACAGCAGTGACTACGACAGCAGCTCATTATACAAGAGACATGGACGAAAACAAAAAGGAAAAATCCAGCTGTGGAAGCAATAGTATTACTTAGCAAAAGTGTAAATAATTTACATGATGAATTGTGTGAGGATTATTTTTTGTTGGTATTCAGAAGAAACCTGCCAGGATGATGAGACAGAACTGAAAAAGCTCTTATTCTCTTCTAAAAAATTCTTTCCTTTCCCTTACCCACTTTTGTCAGATCTAGATGATCTCTGTATCTGACATTACAAATGGGAAAGATTTGTCATGACACTTTGGAATCTTAAAATTTCAGTCAAGGATGACATATGTCTGAAAGGAAACATCTTTCTTCTCAAGGTAGAAAATACACTGTGAATATCCTGGGCCACATATCTGAAGTGGATGGGAACCTGTCTCTATTTACAAAGTGTTTGAAACATTTGCAAGGCAATCTTTCATCACTGAACAGACAACATATTAATGAAAGGAAAATCTATCTTGTATGTGGTCAAACAACAGAGTCTGATGGAAACAGGCTTAGTTCCAGTCATAGGCATGAACATGAGCAATGTCCTCTAAATACAACTTACTGACTTGAAAACTGCTTACTGACTCAAACCTCTTGGTCAGTTTAAAAGTTTTAAGCAAGTTTCTGGACCCATAAAATTCAAATTATTTTTTCTCATGCCTAGCAATGGCAGGAATATACATCCACAAATCTATTGTCTTCAGCTCTTAAATGTCAGAAAGTATAAGGAAATGGCTGAAGTGCAAAATCACCTGTTTTACTGTCTGCTACTGGGTTTTCTACACTGACAGGTTCAGCATTGATTCAGCCCATCATTTCCTGAGTCTGACAAAGGTCACTGAGAAGTTGCAAAATTGGCAGGAAATTGATATTATTTCTGAGGGTCAGAATTGAAAGTACATTAATTTTATTGAGTCCCATTAAAGTTTCCGTAAAAGCAGTGCTTTCTCATTGCTAATTCTGTGAAAACAAAGGAATCACACATGATCTGAACTGATTCTAAGATTTTTCCAGATTACTCTCAGACGCTTGGACCTAAAGTATTTATCATGGCACTAAAACAAGCAGAAAGACATGAGTTATTGTCCCTTCTTCTCCACATTTGCTCCCAAAAAGGGTACTTTTTGATTCAGTCTTAAATTCAGAGCAAGGAGTCCCTTAAGACTTTTTCATCAAAGTCTGCAGTACATCCAGAAAGCCATTATTTCATCTCATCTAGCTGTTAAATATTGTAGCACTAGAAAAAGAAATAGTAACCTGTTTGGGACAGAATATATCTACCCAAAGAGTAATTGCTTCAGTTATTTTCCTTTTGGCACATAGCTCCCCTTCACTAGCCACTGGGCTTAAACCTTTTGCATCAGATCTTACCTGACTCCTGTGTTCCAAGTAGAATCTCCTGGCACAAAGCCAATAAAGTCCAGCCTTTTATGTCTCTACCTGGCAGCATCAGTGAGCTCCCCAAGCTCTGAAATATTCCATTTATTCTCTGTCTTATTCAATGATTTTTCAATAGAAATAGCCAGGAAAATTCTATTTTTCCTTTAACCTTTTTGCAGGTTATTTTATGAGTATTCCTCAAGACATTTGTTAACTCCTAGGTAGGGTTTGACTCAGGACTTTGCATAATAGTGGTCCAATTTTACCTGAGGCAATCATATTCACAACAGAAATACTAAAACTCTACCAGTAATAATTTCTTATTGACTAAGAAAAGAGGAATGAGAGAAAAAAAGAAAATATAAGCATACTTAAATACATAACTGGAATTTGTGCTGTAGTCCTTCATACTTTTAAGAACACTGCCATCTACTGAGGATCGCAGAGGCTCTCCTTCTTACAGAGCTCATGTCCTGGAGCCAATTCCAATTTCTCAATGACACTCTCATCCAATTAACCCTTCTACTTGTTTTTCAGAAATTAATTACTGTAATGAACAAAATTTCACTAGCTGGTGGCTTGATTCCAATAAACAAAAGTTGGAATGTGCCAGCAGTTATTTGTTCCTTTCAGAGCTCTGGATGAAGAACCTGGGTTTATTTCAGTCCCTTCGTGTGTACTTTCACTGCATGTTAGACCAAACAGCCAATACAATCCAGGCAGTATATTTATTCTGAGTGGGTGTGTATATATCTGGATGGTTTGACAAAGAAAAACACATTCTAAGCTGCATTAAATGTTTATGGACCATTAGGTCCAAAGGGTCAGACTGTTCTGGTTGCTTGGTCTGTTGGCTATACTTAAAACAGTTTTCAAGGCACTTCTACATTGTGCCTTTGCAATAAGTATTCTGGGACCCAAATCCATACATTGCATCAGGCAGGCACAGAAATGCTTTGGCAAACTGACAGCCAATATTTTTTGTTGTTCTTACATCTACTGATGCAATGAAATTTGTGCTGTTCCTCCTGACAGCGTTTTAGGTAAATTTTAGTATTGCCACATTTGCAAAGACTAAGCAATTCCTGGAAACGAAGCTATAGAGAAGTAGAAGACACTGTTTGGATGGCATTTTGATATATTCAGACTCACCTGAGCATATCCTTCTTTGTACAGCCTTGGCAACAACCTCACCATGACACAGACAGCACCTGGATGTACAATGGTGCAGTCTCTCATTTCCAACCTGCAGTAAAAGGACACATCATAATTATCATTAGAACAGCAAAGAGGTTCTAACCATGTTCCAGCAGAGCACAGCATTAAATCCTCCCAGCAGCAACCAGACTCAGCATTGGAAACCAAGCAAATGACCCAGAGCAGCTGGATGCCTCCTGAGAGTAACAAAGACAGGACATCACCTGCTCATGAGCTGACATTTCAAGGACCTGCACATTCAAAGGTGTGAGGCAGCCTCTTTAAGCAAATTTTGCCATTGAAGGTATTTGCAGAACAGAAAACAGACAACCAGAGGAATCACTGATGCATCAGTCCACAACCAGTGCTATCCTTTTATTTTCTAGAAGTTTATAAATTGAGTCATACAGTATCCTTAGTACTTTAAAATAAAACAGAAATAAGCAAAGGTGAGACAGTCTTGATGAAATCAGTATGCCATCCTCCCCTTCCAACACTAGAATTTGCCTAAAGTAATAAAGTAAAATTGAATAGCTTTCCCACAAGTCTTCATTTTTGCCACTTAGAACCTTTTTATGTTCAGGCACAAGAAGGAACTGAGGAATCAGAAACATCACAGAGAAGATCTGCTAATGCCATGATGCAGGCTAGAGGTCAGATATAGCTCAAAGATGAACCCACAGCACAGTAAAAACTCTAGCTTAGGCACTACAGGCTCATCCTGTTTAGAGTATCATCAGCATTTCTGGGTGCACCTCTGAACTGGAGCTGTGATGTGCACTGTCAGAAACATCTGTCCCAAGCAGATCTCACAAGAAAAGCAAAGGCAACATCTTATGGCTGTAATTAGACTGACAAAATAAAGTATAATACTTTATGAACTGGATAAAACACAAGGTACAAGGATAAGAGTAATCATTAAAAAAAAAAGTTTTACAAGGGATGTAAAGAAAGGTTAAAAGGCTGCAATTAAACATGTTTGTCAGCCACTCCCAAAAAGGCTCATCTGATACAGCAGAACAGGGAGTAGTGTGTAGCACACTGCCACACAGTGACAAATAATTTTTACTGCACTCTCAAGAAGGATAATTTCAAATTAATTGTTCTTCTGCAATATTTTCTGTGCAACAAATCAAAATCAGGTCTGATATAAAGAGTTGCTGCAGCAGTGGTTTCAATGTGGGTACATAGACCTGTACTTGACATGAAGGTGGGCAAGCTTTTAAATATCACAGAAAAAAGTACATTGAAAATACACTCTCCTCCCATCTCCCTGAGAAAACCCACACCATCTTAGAAGAGAATAATCCCAGCTCACTAAAATCAATAGGGACAAAATCATGGCTGGAAAGCTTACCGGCTGGAAACAAGCTTGGTGTGCTGGCCCATGCCCAGGTGAGCCAGAGTGTGCCCAGGTGGCCACAGGGCCAAGGGCATCCTGGCCTGCATCAACACCAGTGTGGCCAGCAGGAGCAGGGGAGTGATTCTGCCCCTGTACCTGGCACAGGTGAGGCTACAGCTCGAGTGCTGTGTCCAGTTCTGGGCCTCTCACTGCAAGGACCTCAGGGTGCTGGAGTGTGTGCAGAGAAGGGCAACAAGACTCAAGAAGGGTTTTTAGGAATAATATTCTGAATAATAAAAATTCTCTGTGCTCCTCATTTTATGGCCTGTCTTAGTACAAAAGCTGTGTTCCTGTACTCCTCACCTCTGCAAACAGCCCCTGTCTCCCACTCCTACCCCAGGGCTATCCAATCAGCCCTGTGATTCCACTCCATCTATCTCATCAGCTTCATGGTGTGAACTGCAAATCTGCTCTGCACTGGTGCTACTTAAATAAGATAAATAAGAGGGTTTGGGTACAAAATGAGATGTCACAAAGAACCTGAAGAGCCATTAGCACAGTGAGCTGTCTGTGGTAACAGCAACTGCAGCAGCCATGCTGCTGGGGTGGGCACAAAGAAGGGCTTCCCTCCCAAGGAGATCAGCCTCAGTTAACACAGCTTGCAGCAGGCTATGTCCAATCACCAGGAACAAAAGGATAACCAGAGACCCCATCTGCCACAAAAGGTGTTTCAAACATTACTGCAGGAGCACAGAGGGCTGGTTTTTAGATGGGAAGGACAGAGTCAATTCCCAGAAGTCTGCAGCATCATTGACTACAAGACACTGGAAGGGGCTAGAATATTATCCAGCATTAAAATACTAACTTTGCTATGTATTAGCCACAGGCTCCTGCAGGATCACCTCCCTTCCCTGCCTCCTTGGGAATATTAAATATGTGTTGCAAGATGGGGTATCAGAGGCCACCTACACTGACTGCATTGAAGTTCCTCCTTTCAAGCTGCTGCCTGAAACCTTTCAGGAGGAAGTGTGAGTGTGGATTACAGCTAAGAGGAAGTTGCACTAGGGGAACAACAGGCTTGCAGAAACTATGGGATTTCTTATTTTTATTTTCATAAAATTTACTGGTGGAAAAGGATACAGGCTGTATCGCTTGAAGATTGTCAGCTTTCCAGTACATGTTCCTCTTTTGTGTTTGCATACAGCTGTCATGGACAGTCTTCAACCTCCCCTAGCTGATCTGGCTTCCTTTTGTGCCTTCACATCCCAGAATAAACAACCCCAAATCAGACAGACATTGTGAACTGAAAGTGTCCTAGTTTTCAGGATTAATATCTCCGCAGTGGTCTGCAGTTACTGCACAACATCACATCTCAGCAGGCAAAAGAACACAAGGAGATAGGAAGCCTTGCTCATTTCTTCATTTCAGTCCTGGTAACTTCAGAAAGACAGACAGAGCCACACCCCTCTCAGCATTGCCCCAACCTACTCTTTCTCCCTTAACATCCATACAACAGACAGTGTACTTCTCACAACTACCACCCTCTATGTCCTCTACACACACAGACCCATGTTCTTCCAAATCAGGCTAGGAAGATCTGCTTGGCAAAGAGCATTTATTCCTCCTGAGCTACCAAGTCCTCTCCCCAGCACTGAGTACTAATCAGAAACTTCCAGTATAACTTAAGGAGTAAACATGGTAAAATCTGCTGCACAGGGAACAAAGAAATCCACCACACTTTTACTTGCTTTAAACAAGTATAACTATAACCAGAAATGCTTATTCAGCCTGCTTCAGTACTCAGGGAAAAGAGTTCTGCTGACTTCAGTGACTGCTGCTATGAGTGGCAGACATCATGTCTTGGTCTGTAAATTGGAAGATGACTTTGCAATAATCTACAGTAAGGGTTGAAGAAATCTCACACTTATCAACTTAGCCTTTTTAAGCATAACTCCAATCAGAAACAAATTTGATAAAAGGATTGAGATTCAAGATAAAGCTAGAGAAAAATGAATAGACAGAAAAATCTCATGAGTTACAAAATGCAGGTGCTTCAAAACAGATTGACAGCTGACAGCTATGCTGATTTCTGGTATAGTCTTCCCTTCCTACCAAGGATATATGTTTTGACATAAACCTTTATTCAATGAGGTAGGCAGCATGACTGTTCCTTTCCCAATTTTCTCTATTTCAACATGAATAAATGAGAGTGTGTCTGCACCCGTGCTTGGACACACATGCATGTTAAAATACTTTAGTGTAACTTTTATTTTCATTGTATCAAGTGACTGGAAGCAGCTTTCCACATAATTGAAAAAGTCAAAATTGATCAGAGCAGGTTCAAGCAGTGAGTAAGCACAAGATTAAAGTCCCACCAACCTTCTTCTAAGACTCCATTCCTGCTCCCAGTTTGCAGGTGTCAATCTTCAACATAAACTCTGCAGCTCTTGGGGCTGTGTCCTACTGATGCACTAAATCCTTATACCCCAATTTTTTATCATTTACCTTTCCAAAACCTTTCCAGACTTCCACTGCCTGGAGGCCTGGGAGTTGGGATTGAACTGGTTTGTTTACCCTTGGCAGGTTATATCACACCTTCCCTCAGTTTGCTACCATATAAAATGCACATATCAGCCTTAGTACTCTATTTCCTGTAGTAAATAAAGGCTTACTTCTCTTCAGGGTTCCCCCATAGCATATAGGCAGAGGCAGGTAATTTGTTGACTGGTCTTTTGAAAGGAACAGGATGCTCTTCTTGAGCTTGGGGGGCCTCCTGATCATCTCTTGCTTCTTCTCCCATCCCTGGCTTCCTCTCCTTAAAGTAGCTTTCCTGATGGAGGGTTCCTTTGACCATGTGATCAAGAAAATTCAGAATCCAAATGCAGTTTTTTAGCCATTCTGGGAGAGGTTGTGAAGAACAGAGTGCTGCATCCAAGAATTCTGGAAATGTCCTTGTCTTCTCAAGGCTCACAGGAATTGGCTTTTTCCCTCCTGTCCAGAAGCATCCGAGTGATCCCAGATCCTCTGCCATCTTTTCAAAGAGGCCATTCCTCTGGAAGAAGGTGCTGTTGACAGGGTCTAGGTGCAGGGCTGCAGTTATCCCCTGAAGAGCATGGAAAACCAGCTCCAAGATGCAATTCTGCCCAACTGCTGCCCACTGCCCAGATGGAGGGTCCTGCAGTGCACCCTCCATGTCTGACAGGAGGGACAGGAGCCCATTGAATCCACTGCAGGTTCTGAAAGCTGAATGGCTCTTGGGACTCTCCAGTATCCTCAAAAGTGACTAAAAATGTTGGGAAAAAAGAAAGAAAAAAAAAAAAAAAAAAAAAGAAGCACTTAAATCAAGGGGAAAAGAAGCTTTAGAATACTTTAAAATCACAAGTTTGCACAAAAATTCTTTGACCAAAATTTCACTCTTTGAGGGGGAAGGGGAAGGTGGTCAAAATAAAGGTTATCACTGCACAACTTCTCCCTTTCCCCATATACCCAGTGAATCATACAACCAACCCTTGAATGCACCCTTAAGCGCCACTAAAGCAGTCAGGTACAGAACAGTGCTCACAGGAGGAAGCAAAGAAATCAAATTTCCTGCTTTACAAATCCTAGTGACTTTGGCCAGAGGTAGTTTCATATCTTTGGCTGTTCTTTTACCAGTCTTCTCAGACTCTCTCAAGAAATCTGCTTTTGCCCTAGATAAATGCAAGTAAAGATTAAATTGTAAATACTCTCACATGGAAACTGGCAGGAAGGGACAGCTCTCTACAGACAACTCTTCCTGCAGCCCTGAATGCACATGAGAACCCACACTAAACTTTTGCTCATATGACTGAGAACGCCCTTTCCAAAAAAAACCCAGTGACACAGGATGGCATAAAGAATATTGCAAGCAGCAGGCTCTCCTCATTAAGAAAGACAAGAATATCTTTTCTCAGCTAAGGTATTTTTAAAGTTTGCACAACACTTCAGAGGAAAAAAGCCATAAAAAGTAAGATCTCAAGACAATGAAGTCATTAGATTTTATCTAACTTCAATAGGATTAAAGCACGTTATAAGTGAATGCCACTTGACAATATAACATATATAAACCCAACTTAAACTATTTTCCAATTTTTAATGTTATGGGCTTGCCATTTTAAAGCAAATCTGGAAAAGTTATTAAGAGCTGTGGAAATAAAATTGGTGAGAAAAAGGAGCTTGCAAGGAAACAGTCGACTGCATTTGAATATAATTGATCCCAAGTTTTTGAGGTGTTGCACAATTCATTTTGTACAGGGACTTTTCAAATTTGATGCTGTACTTTTGCACATTGGAAAGGGTTAATTTCATATTTAGATCTCCCCAAGAGATATCCAATGGAAAAGCTTTACTTCACAGCCTCCTGAGAAGGAACAGTTTTTAACAGAAATATATCTGCCTGTAACAGGAGCTAGGACTGTGAGAAAGGACTGTGAGAACTGAAGGGGGAGGGGGCACTCTATTACTGTCATTCAATTTTGTATGATAATGTATCAAACCAGGCAGAGACTTCTGAACAGGGAGTAAATTTAATAATTTAGAGTTGAAGTTATCAGGATGGCTTTAACACATTCCAGAGTAGGTCAACAGTAAACACATTTCCCCCAGCTTTAACTCAGTTAGAATTTAATCACCTATGAGTTAGTATTCCTCTGTCTTGAATCTATAAAACTGATGTCTGCTGGAAATCCCCTAACTCAGTTACTGCTAACAGAATTTATTTTGCACATTCCATTATTTGTTATTCCTCATAATTGTCCACGTGCCACACTGGAATACGGCAATGCTAATTGCATTTGGACTCAGGCTTTAACAGCTAAATATACATTAGCAAATCAATCTGAATTTGTGTGTAACACAATCACAGTCCCAATGGATAAAGAAAATAAATTCATTTGCTTACATTATACTTTAATACAGTTATCATTTGTCAAAATTAGACACTGAAGTTGCATTTATTTTCATATTAGTTTGGACACCATACTCAACTTTTCCACAGGTATTGTTAAAGTTTACTATTTCAAATCAAAGCTATAAACTTCATCCTTTTAACTTTTTTTAATAACATGGTTCTTTTGTTATAGAAGCAGTTGTTATATTGTATGGGAAAGTGAATTGCATTTACACTTGTCAGAGAAGGTAGAAAGAAATTTTAAAATCAGCGTGTACAATAGTGTTGAATTGTAAAAGCAGTGCTTACACAGTGCTGCATTCTAAAATCAGTGATTACAAGAGTGCTGCTTTTCAACTGGATGTCTATGACCTATAAACCAAAATAAAGCACCGTGATTCTTTCCTCTGTTTCTTTGCTTAGGATCAGACACTCTGGGGTTAATAGAGGCTATGCCCAGTTCTAGTTTCTTCCTCCAAACATTCATAAAATTCTTCCTTTCCATTGCCTCATCTCTTTTTACATGTGTTTACACTCGTGTTTGTGAGAAATGACAAAATTAAGGACAGCAAAATTTCAATCTTGGAAACTTATCTGAATGAAGCTGTTAGTCTCATGCCTTTCCTGACTCTTCCAATCTTGCTGCTTCACATCTTTCATTCACATTTGTTTCTCCTTTCTCTGTCACATTGTATAGAACTGCTCATACAATTGTGCCTTTAGCATTTCCATTTTTCCCTCTTGCATTACTATTTATGTCTTCAAAATACTTTGTAATCTGATACTGAGTGAAGGTATTCACCACACAGGCATTGCTAAAAATCAAAGTGCCCAAGTCACCATAAACTAGAGTTGGCTTTTGGCTCTTTCTTCTGCTTTTACATCTTGAAAACAGATGGTTCCCAAGAAAACAATGTCCAAGTGAAAGCCACATTATTACCTTCAGAAGATCAAGTTTCAGGTGCAGTTCCCATTGAGTGGAAGAACAGAGGGCCCCAATAATAATGCTCATATATTCTTCATAATTGATGACTGATAACTGCTCCAAGATGCTGAGGGTAGCACTCCTGTAGCACTCATCATCCAAAAATATCTTGATATACGGCACCATTCCATAGTCCTTCAGAACAACTAGGGACAAACACATTGTCATTTTTCAGTTAAACTACCCTTTGCTTGTAATTTTTACAGGGAGATTTTCAGTGTTGGTGTGAAGTTCCACATTTCTAAAAATACAGCAGGACAGGTAAGAGCAGCTGGTTAAGCTAAAGATGACACAAACTGAATGGCACAAGAACAGCTAGGGATAAAATGACTGGATGACCATGATTTCCAATCATCAGAGATGACAAGTTCTCAATACAATAATGAATAAAAAGACACCTTATTTTCAGCTTAAGCATCTCTTTCATTTAGGAAGGGAAATTTTGATGATTTCCAAAAATATATTTACACCATGCAAAACACTGCAAACATGATGATTCTAGGGTTCCATAGTGAATTGAGTGGATTCCTGTATTCAGTAGCATTCACTCCTGTGCTACTGTGTTCCACAAGATTCCCTACAAACAGGTATAAATTCTTAGCTATAACACAAATATAGGAGTGTTCCTCAGCATGCACCTGATCCAATCAAGATTTCAAATGACAGATATAATGGCAGAAAATCTGGATGAACAAATGATACACAAGAGTCAAGTACACACTTTTTCCACAAGCTAGCTCTATACAAACACTTCAGGAGCATGTCCATGGATGAAGGAAACAAGCTGACTACTGGGGGCAAAGCTTATAATTCAGGATGAGAATACCTTTGTCATATTTCCTTCTAGTGTAACACAGTTATCCCTACACTTCTTGCTTTTTTCCTCCATTTTTCACTGAAGCACAAAAGTCTGAAAATTTGTTTGTGCTCCTTAAGACCATGGCCACTTACCCCCAGATATCACAAGGGTAACACAGTCATGTGTATTTCCTTACCCGTGTTCCTCACAGACCTTGCTGTAAGGGCAGCCACCATTTTCAGCATCACAACATTTAATTCCTTCTCAGTGCCTTCTTTCGGGTTAGGCAGAGGAGTTCCAGCTGTCAGCATATTAAAAGTTATGTTACATTATACAAGAAATGGAAGGAAGTATTTTTCTTGCTCCCATCTCAAGCTTGCATTATAGAGAACCCCAAATTAAGACTTGTTTAAAAGTGTGGGCTGAAGGTTACCACCCAGAAAAATTCAATGTACACTAGCAAAGAAAATCCCAGAGCTGTTTAGGCTAGGCTAGTGAGCAGAAAAACAAACAGCAGAGATTTCAGAGAGGACCCAGCTTGTGTGCCAAATTTAGGCCAATCAGCTTGAAGACAAAATCTAGCTACTCAGTATGGAAAAAATACATAAATTTACTGTAGAAAAAGATTATTTATTCCTATTGATCTGCCTTCTTCAGTGGTTGTTGTGAGTGGCTTTAAGCTGTACCTGATTTCCTCAAGATCTTGGCTTCCTTCCTCAAGAGTGCCAGCAGTAGGCCTAAGAGCCCAGAGTCACGGAAAATGTCACTAAATAACAGGTCCTTCTGGGTCATGCTGAGAAGGCACTGGAGAGCTGTTAAGGTGCAGAATGGCACTATGTTTTCCTTTATCAAACACTGAACCTTCTTCAAAATCTCATGGGGAACATAGGACAGGCTCAGGACTATGGACTCCACCAGTCTGAAGAACTGGACTTGGACTGGGGGTGGCTTGAAGTGAATGATGTCAGTGAATTGGTTGATAGGTTGCAGTGTCCATTCCAGAAGAAAGAAGTTCACTCTGTCCCAAGCCCATATGGTACCAATTGCTGCCAAGATTCTTCCACACAGGTGCTGATCATTACTTCTCTGGAAAATGGATTGCAGCACCTGGAAAGGCTGGAGGTTTTTCACTGTCATTCCTGTGTGGAAAAAACCCAGGAGAGATCATTTTTACATGGCACTCATGTAAAAAGATCTCTCTACAAGTATCCTAATTGTAATGTTAGATCATCTGAAAGTGGAAATGAGAGCAACAGACATGAGAGATGTGATGGGGAGGTATATTCTTGAGCTTGGATGAAATGCTAGAGCTAACATGGTCATTTCAGTTTGATGTAGGTGGCATTCAGGCTCCAGCAGCACTGACACATAGATCTGAAGATGCCACATCATACTCCTTTCTTCCATATTAAGACACAAAATGAATAGAGTTGCATTTTCCTATGACCCCTCTACCCAGCCACATGTGCAGGTATATATACACACAAACACACTCACATATACACCACCGTACCAGAAGACTGTGTCCGTTCAAAATCAAAGTGTGGCAATTGTGGGTGCACAATATTGCCAGAAACTTTCAGTTCAGTTTTTCCACAGGTTGTAAGGCAAGTCAGCATGGCCAAGATCTCATCCAGATAAGGGTCTCCTTCATTTTGCTGCAAACCCTCACATCTAGGAATAAAACTCAGGACAGTCATGTATTCATGCCATAATTATGAAACACTTTGGGTACATCATCAGGCATGGAGCACATAGGAGTTACACAGACTAACCCACACCATAGTGGCATACTGAATCAGAACAAAACCTACAGACTGAAGGAAACTGAAGTGACACTGAAAGAGTCTTGTTAACAAATGGAAGATAAATATTTTAACTTAGTCCCATTATATGTCCTTAAAAAAAAAGCTAACTCAAAACAAGTCTGATTTGGAGGATAAAAATTTAAACTTTGTGAGAATTCATATAATTAAAACACACAATATAAAAAGGTGGACATATGGTTGGCAAGATAAGGGACTAGCTAACTGAGATAAATAACAGAAAAATCTCATCCCTGAGGAACAGAAAAATATTATATTGCCAGAGCTTTGTGAATAAGACATGAAGATTGCAGGTCTCTCTTAAGTAAGGAAATAGTTTGAAATGTAACCCCAGATTTGCCATGGTTCATAGACTGAAGTGACAGTCTGTCAAAGGACAGAGAACAGTTTAGCACATCATCTTATTCTGTAATTCTAAGATGGGTCAATTCTTAAGGAAAACTGCATAATCTGGGCATGGGTTAGAGGCAGAGAAATAGACTGATACAGTTAGGTTAGAAAAATCTCTGAAGAAAACAAAAAAATATTCTGGTTTCACCTAAACATGAAAAAGAACAAAATAGAGAAAATGCTCTGTTTCAAAGAATGCTATTAGCAAGACTTTTTTTACCTAAAGAAAAAGTTCCAACCATCAGAGAAGAGGGTACCTGCTCACACGAAACAATCTGGAAAGAACTCTCCATTATGCCAGCATATGCTGGGAATGAAGCCCTGAGCATCTGTTATTTCTGTCTCTTCAGCCTAGTTATATCAGTTGAAAGGGACGAGGACAGTCATAGCCCTTATGGAAAAGGATTCCGTGTTTCCTGCCCTAACATGGTTAGAATTTAATCAGAAATATGCATATCAATGCAGTTTATTTACAAGGGAAATCTAGACAGTCTCTGGTAATTAAAGAAAACACTGCCAGAAAAACACAATTTTTTTTTCCAACCATAAATTAATAAATTTGTGCCATTCAAAAATAATGAACTGACATAGTCATTCACAGATATCTTTGACTTCATGATTCAATTTACAATCCTCTTGATCCAAACTACAAAATACCCTCCCCACCCCAGTCATTGTTCAGGGACCAAAGTTTTCAAAAGTGTTGGATGAATGCTACAAAAATAGGCAAATCCAGAAGGGAAACAAAAATATCTGGAAATGCTCTCTTGAGATTATGTTAAAGAAACTCAGCCTGGTGCAACACCACAAGGTGACAAAGGAGAGCAACAGATTCTGCTTTTTAATTTGGATTAGGATAACTAGTAGGGATTTTTCCTGATGTGTTTATGCTCATTTCAGTTCTGAAGAACGTAAACATCTCAGATTTAAGTTTGGGTAGATTTTGTTCACTTGTTTTTGCACAGCAAGGACACAGTGTTTCCCTCCCTAGCTGACTGCATTCCTGGATTAAAAGCTCACTTTCACTGAGACAAATGTCTCTGACCTACATCCTCTGTAAACTAATTGATGAACCTTTGTCTTGTGTTCAAAAAGTCCCCATCCCACCTGCAAACTAACTTCCCCTGTACTGTTCTCCTTCTGTTATGGCTAAAGTAGTAAAAGTTACACACTGCTTCCCTTCCTAATATAGCAATGCTTTGCATCCACACAGAATTACCTATGTGATTGATATTTTAAGAGACCACTATGCATTCTGAAAATTAAGCTTTACCATGCTTTAGAATCCTACTAGAAGCCTCTCTTACCTGAGTAAAATTTTTAGCAGGAGCTGGTAGCCATCATTACTTTCAAACTCTGTCAATAAAGCTGATGATACAGGATAAGAATCTTTGACAAAGCACAACACAATGCAGGCAGCTTCACACACATCACAAGCAGGTAGAGTATCAGCCAGTGTAAAGAGATTCTGAACAGCTATTTTAATGCAGTCAACAGCTGTGAAAAAAAAACCCAGCAGGTATTTAGGGACTGACAGTCAAACAAATTTAAAGTTACTAACAAAAATCAAACAAATTTGAAGTTATTTCCCACTAAAGTAGGAGTCAGATAACTGTTCTTCTAAAAAGAAAAGAGGACATATGAATATCATACTAATTTCAGAAGCATTGTTGGCTTTAAAATAGGCATGCATTTCTTTGCTTTGCTACCAGAAACTAATTTAATCTCAGGAGTATAAGCTTTCAACCCCCGCAAATCACCAAAATTCATATATACTGAATCTAGCTGTCTGAGCACAAGGCAAGCAGAGACTAACAGATTTAATTGTCTCATACTAAGTCAATCACATATCCTGTGCAGAGTTCATAGATTCATTCTTTGCTCAATGAAGCATATACAATGGGGTACACACATTTTGCTTTGAGAAATGAAGCCTAGCTTTCTTGTCTAATCTCATGGCCAGTCCTTCCAGGGCAGCTTCAAAATATGCCCAAATAGTTCTTTCCATCTCACTCGGGAAGCCAAGTCTTTTGATTTAAAATATAAAAATATCTATATGCATTTACTCCATGATACGGAATACTCATGGTAATTTGTGCATGATAAAACTATTTTTTCACTTCTAAGAAATTGAGCCTTGTGACCTTTGTACTTCTTAATAAGAAAATAATTGCTTGAACTAATAAAGCCTAGAAAGAAGAGAGGGCTTAACCAACCATGCTGTTGTCCCTAAAGACACCATTACTCTGACCCAATCTTGTATTTAGTGTTCATGAGGCTCAGACCCACAGACTGAGTCACACAACCTAAAAAAAAGTACTACATCTTCCTCTTGCCTATGTCAGTGTGATTAAGTGGGATTGGCTCTTGCCTGTAATTTGGAGGGGTTTTTTATGTTACAATCCTTCAGTTTCCAGATGACTATCAGTACTAAATAAAGCTCCTCTCTACTAAGTCACAAGCCCATGCTTTGCAGCTGACTACTGAATGTTGTAAGGGAGATTACAGATGATGTAATATGTCCTGGGGAGACTCTTTTTGGTAATTCATTCCCAGGGGAGCAATGGGGAAAGAAGAAGCCAAACCTTGTAGATACACAATGCTGTTTTTGGTCTGAGCCTTTGAAATTGTTCTTAGCACACAGCCTGTAGGTACTTTCCAAGAGTGGCTGCACTGGTCCCACAGAGAAGAAGTTGCTATAATTAATGACTGAAGCTTATCAGCTGCCAGCAGTTCCTCTATGCCTTGTTCCTCTTTGTACATGTTAAGCATTATCTGAAAAGCAAACAAATATCAGCTACAATAAACACTCTAGAGATACCCAGGAGATGAAGAAAAATCCATTGGGGAAGGAGATGATAAGTTTGATACTAATGCCAGGAGAAAGGATGCAACGAAATGAAGCAGTAAAACTACCACCAGGACATTCTTAATGGATTTTCCCAGTTAAAGTAATATTTTTTGTTTAGTAAAAAAAGATGAGATAGTTTTTATATGGCTCCTGATGCTTATTCAACATTTTGCAGTCCAAGCTTAAAGATTTTTTGCCAGCTTGAATCAAATTAACAACTAGGAGCCTAAGTGAACATCTGAGTACCCAGGGCAAATGAACCCCCAAACGCACATCTCACCTTAACAAGCATTTCCTGAGTTTGGGCATCATCCTCACTTGTCTCCCTATCATCGCTGGTTTTCTTCAGAGGGACAGTAAAGAACAGGTACAGGCACTGCATCAGAGCAGCTGGGAGTCCAGATCCAATAATGTTCCACAGAGTCCTCTAAGAAGAAAAATACAATCAGCTCCTCCAGCAGCTGACCACAGTTTCCTTGTGTTCCTCCACACTGAGAATAGCCATGGCAGATGAAAGACCCACTGGGGCATTTTGCCCTCATGGGTGCTCTAGGGCACACAAGACTGGCAGTCACACAGCATGGCTGTGAAGTCCATTGGCAGAATTAAATACACTTTGTGTATTTATATAGCTGCTCCCAGACTTCCTGCTCCAGCTGAACTCCAGCTTTGGCAGCACTCTGTCCTGCATATGGAGACATGCAGCCAGTGAAGTACACAACCTGCAAACTAGCTGGCAGCTGGACCAACAGCAAGGCCAGGGACAGACAGTGTCCCCTTTACCATTACTGTCCAGGACACTCTGCAGCTAGAGAGGTCTGGAATGCAAACATGAATTCTCCACTCCTTCCTGATTCAGAATAGCAGCAGTTTACCTATAATGCCTTCATTTTTTTAACATATTGAGTAACTGCACACACCTCTAATAACAGGTTTTATAAATGCAAATGGCAGTTTCGTCACAGTGTTTCTCAATACTTAGTTTCCTCTCATCTTCACTATGGCTGCACAGAACTTCCAGAGAAGTCCCAGTGTGTGTGCTTGGCACACAGTAGTCATAACAAAAATCAGCACCAAACTAACAGAAGGATGAGGTTTGTGATATGAAGTTTTGTAAGTATGTGTGCTACAAAAAATGGCAACGTCTTAAATCTGTGAAAAACACATCAGAAACGTCATGTTGTGACTAGCTATATATATATGTATATATAATTTTATAGAGCTCCTTATGATACAGAACATATCCACTATAATCTGACAGTAAGATTTTATTTTTGTGTCTTTGAACAAGAAAACTAACAC
This sequence comes from Ammospiza nelsoni, assembly GCF_027579445.1. Lineage (NCBI taxonomy): Eukaryota > Metazoa > Chordata > Aves > Passeriformes > Passerellidae > Ammospiza > Ammospiza nelsoni. The sequence continues at coordinate 17,898,877 of NC_080640.1, forward strand.
AAACTGTTTAACTAAATGTCATGGATAAACACACCACAGATGCCACCAGCAGGCTGTACTCCTGATGCCAGTCTGCATTTGGGATGGCTCTACAAGTAGAGTTTGTGAAACACTTCAAAGTGAGAGACTATCAGGATTGAAAAGTAAAGTCAACCATTCTATTACCAGACAGATTCTAACTATTCATCTATTCTTATATGTAAACTAGACTGGTAAAGAATATACAAAAAGATACACAATGGGGAGGGGAAGCAGTGAAACACTAGAAAAACCAGCCATGTGACAACCAAAACTAAAAGGGTATCAGAAAGCACAAAATAGTTACTTCTATCTTTTAGAAAAGACTGGCCTACAAACCTGGTGGTGTATACTTTAACTGTATACCTTGGGCATGCTCAAACTCAAAATATTAGGGATAATGCAAATACTGAGACTTGAGTCTTTACTGCACCTACAGAGTTTCTCTGAAATAAAATGGAAAACATGCTTTGTGGTATTTTCTCTTACCAAGTCAGTCTGTGAGAGCAGATACACTGATTTCAGGAGCAAATGGCCATCTCCTGCTTCCCCTTTCTGCTTCAGCAATTGCTCCAAAGCCAGACGAGCTTCTTCTGTTATCACAAAAACATTAAACTTTAATTCCTTAGTCAAAGATGAAAACGCTGCATTTATGGTTTATCTATGCATTATGCATTTATCTATCACAGATCTGACAAATTAAACAAAACTACAGTAGCAGGAGTCCACTAAAGTAATCAGAAAAACAAAATTATTTTGATTCAGCATCAAGCTCAGTTCATGCAAACTACATATTTCAAACTGACAAATTTCACCAAGAATACCAGCTCAGTTTAGGAAGCCTGGCAGCTGACAGCACAAAGAATGTACAACAGCCACCAGGAAAGCCTATGTGGCTAGCAATGTTTTTCTCATTTTTAAGAAAGCTCCTCAGAATAGTGTGCAACCTACTCTTTCACTCTTACCTGCATTCTACATTACACACTTCCAGCTACAAGAGTTCCAAACTAAAGATCAGCATGTCATACAAGGCGAAATCGTCAGTGCAACCACCTCAAATCAGTGCTAGCTCACACCTACTAAAATATCTTGCTTGCTGCACAGCATTTTCCTGGTCCTCCTTTATTTCCAGTGCAGAGTACAACTGAAAGACACACATTTCCAAAATAAGTGGATCCAATGGAAATTGTATGGGATCATTACCTGCAGGTTTTCCATTGAGGTTCCTCTTAATTTCTTTAGTCAGAAGCTTGGAAACCTCACTGGCTAACAGCTGAATGTTGGGGAATACAATTACTCCAGACGACTGTTCCCAGGCCTGAAATCCAAGTGCAACTGTTAAGTCTCTGACATATCATGTCTTTGGTAGATTGACAAAAATGAATAAACATAAATAAAGAAGCACAAGGCTAACATTCCTCTATAAAATTCAGTAGTCAGTATAATCCATTAAGCAGTATTTCTCAGACAGACAGGAATATGACACTTTGGATACAGAAGTCAAACTGGAGCTACCTTTTGAATCATGCAATGCACCTACTAGAGAACTACTTTTACAGTATTTTCCAAACAGTGTAAATGTTGGTCACACCTTGTGTCACTAATTTGTATCAAAAATTATGCTAGCCCCTTTCAAAATATGACAAATGCCCTGAAGAAACAAACTTATACACAAGCTTATAAACAACTTATTTATAAGCTTATAACTCACCATTCAAGAATGGACAAGCAATTAAGTACAAAACTTACTAGATAAATAACAGGAAGACTTGTTGATTCCCTGAGTCTGACAAACCCTTCTTATGTTTCTTAGCCCTATCTTTGGGGGAAAAAATTCAACATCAATAAAGAAAATATTCCAGCAGACTAATACTATTGCACCCAACCAGCCTTCAAGAACCAGGTGCCAATTCTTTTATATAAAATCTCTGATGATACACATATTTATGTATTAACAATAGCTCAGCATTCACCTCTAACGACCAGTCGGAGATATTTCTGTCCTCAGCAAACTCACAAAATTTACAAAAGTTTCCTCCTTTTAGAAGCTCTGAAATATCATGCCATAAGCCCCAATGATTAAAGGAAGAAAAATTACATGTCTTCCTAAAAATATTGGATCAGACATCCCATATTACTTTCTGTCAAGAAATCAGTGCAACTCTTCGTAAATGAAGATCCTCCACAAATACTATTCCCTTCCCTACCATGGCTTTCAATTTCTTTTCTTTCATCACAGGTGGCAGCTTGTGGACAAAACGTCAGTGACCTCTCAATAACCAGGCAAGCATCAACTTTTTACATCATTTTACTGCAGTCAGTAAGTAAAATGCACCCAAATCATCTTTCTGTGCTACAACACTGAAATGCAAGTGCACCGTGTGCCTATTATTAATTTTCATCAATCAGCCAATGTTAAAATCAAACTAATTTTTTCAGATTTTGATCCTAAGTTAATTTCAGAACCACTCAGTTGCAGAAGCAAGATCCACAAATTTGTCCACTGCAGAAGGAATATCTGTAAAGAGCAGAAGCAAGCTGCGCAAACAAAATTACAAGAAACCTATAGTCACTTAAAAATACACAATGTTTGTCATTAAGCTATGTCCCTTTACAGAAGAAAGCAGTGCAAGATTTCTGCCCCTCTTCCTCAAAGAGGAACATCCTCTTTACACTTCAGAAAGGCCTCACTATACTCACTCTTTTGCTAACAGAATGAGAAGGATAAGTTTTAGAAGCTTGGATCATACATAGCAGAGAGCAGTAACCAAAAGTTCATAGCAATTGATGAACGGAATAGTCCGTCTCCCTACAAAACAGGCCACTAAGGTTCTGATTTGATCGTGTCAGTGCTCTTCCTGAGGGCTAAAAACCAATCTTCAGAATACACTCTCCTTTAGGAACAGATTTCATTAATTTCATATTCATGTCTGAGCCTACAGAAGATCTATATCTGGGAGCATATCAACCTGACTCCATTGTAGGATGTCTGCCTTGAGGGGAAACTCAAATAATATGGTATCAAAGTAATCTTCTTTTCTTTCTTCCTCTTAAACCTGTTTCTACATATTTAAGATTCTGCCACAAGTTCCCTGTGTCTGCTGTTCCCATCTGCCCTTCCTATTCCATGGTTCATGGAGAGACGCTAGCTCGAAACAGCCGTGTAATAGAACATTCTGATACTCTCTGAGGCACCAAGAGGGAAGATACAGAAGGCACATTAAAATGACTCCCAGCCCAGGCCTGAATCACAAGCAGATGGCTGACATTTCCCTCCCACACCTTCTCCTTCTACGTCAAGGAGCCGCAGTGAATAACGAGCCCCCGCACCCCAGGTGTCTCCTGCTTGGTGACCCCTCTCTTCACCCAGCCAAGCAAGAGCTAAAGCACTCAAACAAAAAGGCAGAGATGCATTGGCATCTGCATGATCAGAACAGGAAAGTAAAAGCAAGAGAAAAATCTTCCAAGGAGGGAGAAGGCTCACACAGAGCCCATTGTTAAACAGGGTAGTTTCTGTAAGAACTTCACAACGTGTACCACCCAAACTGAGATGCATTTCCCCAACCCAACAGAAGGCAGGCATATGAAGGGAGTAAAAGTCATGTGGGCAAGGACATGATGACTAAAAGCTAAAAGGCAGAATGTAATCTTAAATGAATGTTGCAAAGCCAAAATGCTCTAGTCACACTTCTGGACCTAAAGGCCTACAAGGCAGTGCAAAGCTCCAGTAGCATATCTAAGAAAAGTGGAGAGGAAGAATCTCATGCCTAGGGAATAAAATCAAGTGTTAAGCTAATGAAAAAAAATCACTTCTCCATTATGAATATATTCAGTAGCAAAGTTTCCTTTGAGAATTTAAAAGCCCCTTTTTTCAAGCATTACTGAAATTCAGTATCAGGATTTCACAGTCCTAAGGCTTGTGAAGTTCAGCCCTACAGGAGGGAAACACTTGATGCATATGCACGACATTGCCAGTCCCTCAGCAATACTCATCTTGCCTCCTGGGAGCAACTGTCCTTTGACCCTAAAGTACTGGTACTAACATTTATTTGCTTACTTATCGTGACATGTGAGAATTTTCTGCTATGTGGCCCAATTTTTAATTCCTAAGACTTCAAGATTTTATAACTTTTATCACCCTTGTTCTGCTTTCTCAGTTCTTTGAAAATTTCCTTCAAAAATTATCAGCACATTAAAGACATTCTTGCTATTCATACTTAGTTAAGAATCAGTAAATATAAAGAAGCTGTATATAGTCTCATCTCACACAACTTGTTTCTTTCATGCTCACTACATGGTATTCAAAAACTAAAGCTCTAATAGAACTTAGAAACTTTGAGATCTAAGAATTTCAATTGTAATTGTAAATTTGAGGTAGGAAAACCTCAATGGAAGAATTTCATATAAAGCCTGCAATACATTTCTTATGAAGACAGGAGGAAGCAGTTGAGTGAGGTAATCTTCTATAGCAAGGCCTGTTCATTGGTCTGAATAATACCCTAGAAGCATTAAGGATGTGTTTTCCACAGACCTTGAAGGGGAAGTGTGCTGGTTTGGTCTGGGGTAGAGGCTGGTCTGGTTTCAATGGGGCTGTTTCGGATTTGTGCTGCACACAGGGCTGATAAGAGATACTGCTGTTGTTGCTGAGCAGGGCTCACACAGAGCCAAGGCCTTTTTGTGCTGCCACGCTGGAGAGGAGGCTCCCAATGGAATAGAAATTTATCACCTAAAGGGATCCTGCTTCAATTAGCTACAATGGCTGTTTAGGTGACCACAGAATGGATAAGGCAAAAGAAACTCAAATTATTATCTGCACCAAAGGCAATAAAGAGAACAAACCTTTAAGAAGAGGGGAAGAAATTCTAGCAGCCTTCTCTGTTGCTCCTCTGGGATGAGAAATGGAGCCACTTGTTCATATTCTACAAATTGTTTGCCCAGAGTGTCCCACAGGATGGTATGGCTCTGCAGTGGCTCATCCTTGCCGTGGGGTTGCTCATCCTTGCTGTGTGCAGGCTGCTCCAGCCCTCCTGCTGTGTCTGCATCATCAGGGCTCTGCTCCTGCTGTCCTGTATTGTCAGATGACTCCTCCAGCTGCCACATGAGTTCAGCTGCTTGGTCCATGCTGAGATGAGACCAAATAAATATACTGTGTTATTTACACATCTTACCAGTCAACTCACCCAAGAAATTAGACACTGTTTCCATATTTCTAAATTCTAACTCCAGCAGTTAAAACCGTCATTCTCAGTCACTGACTTTTTCCAATTAAATGGCAAATCAACCTGCTCCTGGACAAGAACATTACTGCCCTGCAGCTGCATGAACAAGCTCTCTTCCATGAGATGTATGCATGTGCTACACAACTCATCTGGGCTTTGGCAGAACAAACCAGTAAACCACACAACAAATCTGGATTCCAGCCCTAGCTTTGCCACTGAGGCAGGTCCTCTCCCTTATTACCTCAGCCACCCCAACTGTAAAAGTTATAATTATTACTATCAGCAGATCTGCAATAGAACACTAACTAAGAACCAAGTTACAGATTTCATTGAGTGTGGATGCTGAGCCTAGCTGCACATGACTGATATATTTCCCACCCAGAGTGGGGCTGAAGACCATCTGGAATAGTGGCTGTGTGGAAAAGCCAAAGATTCCTCACAGAGCTGTTCTGGTCCAAAGAGGAAGCAACATTCAGCTCTTTTTGTGGCAGATGTACAGCTCTGTACAATAGGTATTTTCATAACAACACTGCTTGTTTTGCTGATCCTGTAAACTGAAGCAGATATGCCACAATGAAGGAGCATGGTGCTTCTGGCACTCTCATTTCCATCAAAATTAAAATATGATTTTAATTTCATCTTACACTACACATCGAGGAATCCTTCTGGTACCCTTATCTCAACCCCAAGTCATCTCATCTACTTTACAGTCATTTTTTCATCCTTAGTGTTCTGGGTGCTCACTCAGCCCTACTTCTTTGCCACAGCCTCTGTGAGCTCACCCTGCTGTACTGAGCCTACATCATGACAACAATGGAGATCAGGCTTCTCCAGTTTCCATCAGGGTCATCCATCTGCTTACTGGAGTCTAGGTCATTGCCTGGCTACTCCTAAGACTACAACAGCACAAATTATGGGTGGGTGGGCAGATGGGAGTGGTCACCAAGATGAATGTAGCTCACTTTGCTTACCATGTATGTCGTTTTTTAAGAGCTCAAGAGAGTCTTTAACAAATCATTGCCTATCAAAGAAAAACACTAATCTACCTTCATTTCTGGGAAATTGGTTCTTTCTCTACAGTGTCTCTTTGATTGCTATTCCACCATTAAAAAAAAATGCCAAAAAAGTAAATGTAACTAAAATTCTGAGTCAGATCTGCATTACCAACACATACACACATGGAAAAAAATTTTAAAAGACAGTATTATGAGTCTGGCTTAGAATTATGAGCCAACACTAAAACAACATTTGGGATTCTCTTCCTTCTTCATCCATCAGTTACACAGCTAGCTTACTGCTTGCATTCTGCCCACTCCATGCCAGATGAGCCAGTCTCACTTCCACACTCTTGCAGTGATGAAGGGCAGGGCATTTATCTTGTCACTGTGCACCATCGCTGTGTACCACACCACCTGCAAATGATGGTCCCAGCAGACATCTGTGCCTAGATGCAAATGCTGGTCCTTCACACTGCACCCAGGCTAGCTTATTTTACCACAGCCCATACTCTGTCCTTGGCTAGGAGATGGAGGCCTATATAATTTTGATCGGTCCCCAAGGAACAGTCAGTCTGGAACTTCCTACCTCCACAACATTTTCTGTTTTGCTGCTGTTGTTTTCCTTAATTATCTGTATTAAGACAACAAGCCCTATGAGAAGAAAAAGTGTGGTGAGTGCACAGAGTAAACAGGAAGACTCTGTTCCTCATGACTGTGTGGGAGTTACATTTGTCATATGTTATACTTAACTCTGGTGTGGGATTTTGACCCACTTGAGTCATCCTGAAGCTGTGAGTGTGTTGGTTGAGAAAGCCTGGGTGCTGTTCTAGCAGTGAGCATAGTTCAGTTATGTTTTCAGTGAGGCTCAACTTGCATCCCAAATAGGAAAGCCATTCCCTTCCTCAAGGAGATCCCTCACCCTGGAAGCTATTCTGCTAAGCCTCAATCAGTGTTTACAAGTAACTCACTCCAGTGCCTACACTCACCGTGGTCTTCTGCACAGAGAACCCCAAAGTGCTTTGCAGAGGGATTCTATAAATGGTGAAATTAGTCATGGAGAGGTGAAATGAAGGGCTTCCACTGGCCTCAAACGAAGGTCAGTGACTGATGAGTCAGCTCCCTAAGCTGCACTGCATGGCCCTGGAAATGTGGTTACCAATTTTCTCTTTCTATTTATACTTGAGTGAGAAGGCCTTTCCTGTTGGTGCCACAGTTAAAGCAAGCAGAGATAGCCTCTCAAAGCGCTCACTCTGTGAATCCCTGTAATGAAAGAGTTCATTCCAGCTCCACAGAAACTCTTACAACCAGTTACTCACAAACAACTTCCTTAGTGAAGATCAACTTGTAACAGGCTATGTGAGACATTTAAAGTGTATGTGAAGCACTTCAATCTCCAAAACTACATGAAAGCAAAAGGAAGATTATGATATTCCTTGGTATTTTTTCCAACTATCTAGACTACAAAAGCCATATCAGATTAAATATCAGCACTCCAGTATCAGTCTGTTGACTACTTGCACAATATGCTTTATGTTTTATTTCCACTAGAAGCCTTTTCTTGCATCTACATTTTGATTAGGACTTTTAAATCCTTTTAATTTTCTGATCATCTGGCAGGACAATTACTCTTTTAGACCTACCACAAAATCACATAGTTCATTATTCAAATATCTTTGGAATTAAGGATAAATTTGATATTTTGAAAAAGTCTTATATATTGTGTATTGTACACTCCACCACTTGTTATTATCCTCAGTGTAAGTTAATAGCTTATTTCAGTTTTGGTAAATTTTTTGATTCTTAAGTTTGAGAAGATACTTTTTGATAAGTATCACAATGATACAAAAAGTAAAATCTAAATAATAAATATTTTAAAAGATATAAAAGTGAAGACTAACAAAATAAATCTGATAGCATCATTCAGAATGCAGTGTCATGTTACAGAGAGAAAATGGAACTTAATCACGTATTTTCCCTTTTTTTCTAAATAAAGCTTGTGTGAAATCACACAGCAATGTGGTTACATCTTTACAGACTGAAAAGACAGAAGGGAAGAAAGGCCTGACCAAAACTGGCAGAAGGACCAGCAGAATACTGTTACTAACAGCTTACTAGTTGAACAAACATTATTTTTTAATAACATTTTAATTGTATTTATCTGTGATTACCCCCTTCAGCAGTTCATAGAAGCATCCCATTCAAGTAAAAAAATCCCAGTTTGCACCAAGACCAAAAGAGAATCAAGTCTCATACCAAAATTCAGGCCAAAATTGGTCCCCTTTTTACAGTAAGTGTCTTTAAAAAATGTTAGCTCAGTGTACATGGCAATCTTTAATCTCCAAAAGTACATGAACAAAAAATAAAGACTGTAATTGGCCTCCTTATTTACTTCAATTGTTCAGATAACAAGAGATATACTAGAAAAAATATCAGACCCCTAGCTCTAGAAGTACCAGCTTTAAAAAAAATCATCTTTTTCTAATATACTTTTCTTGACTAGTAAATTCCAGGATTGTGTGAACTATCAGAAACACACAGCTCAGATCGTCCCAAAAATCCAGTGTGATATTCTTTTATACTCCCTTTCATTGGCAGCCAAGATGACTCTTGAATGAACACAGTTATGACAGCTAAAAATTTGTAAATGCTGAAAACAGGAATTCCGCTACTTCCTAAAGAAAACTGTCTTTGCACTGCAGTTTAGAGTAAACTTCAACTGAATCTTTCACCAATTGAAAGTAATCCTATCAAAATATACCCCCAGTGGCAGCCAATATTGCACAGTGTTCCGTCTGCTTTCACAGACAATCTCTTGACATACCTGGGCTCCTAGATGTGGTAGCTCCTATCGCAGTCAATGCCCACATCCAGAGAAATGAGTGTTGCTGCCTCTGCCCTTCTAGGCATGCTGGTGTATGCAGTAGCTCCCACTCTGCTCTTTAAACTTTCCACTGTGAATCACTTGATAGGCCGCTGCACTTCCTGAGGAAAGCAGAAGTGAAAAGCAAATGAGCCACAGCTCAGGAGCCATCAAGCTCCCAAAGCAATTTAGAACAGCTCAGCTAACACACAAACCTGGGAGGCACAGCATTCTTCTCCCTGCATCAAGAGTAACCAGGTATTTTCCTCTGTATCATATTCACAAGGGGGAAGGGGAGTGGGATTTGTTTCATTTTGGTTTTAAATTTAAGGCTTACATAATTACTACTGGAATACAGCACCACAAAGCTCATGCTCCCTGTGCAACAATCTATGGCCGAAGTCAGGCAACTATTGTAGTCCTTCCTCAAATGCTGAACCCTTAAAATAAATACATTTGAATGACAAGGGGAACTCTGTGTCCCTGACTTCTTTACTGAAATTATCAAGGCAGCTGCTCAGATCAAAAGGCAAACAAGCACTATAAGCTCGCTGACAACATAAATGAACCCTGATTAGATAGGGGCTTGGGGGAAGATGACTTCTCAGTTGTCTAGTTGCTTTTTTGTTCTCCCTAATAACACATTTGAAAGGCTTTATAATTTTTTTTTAAGGGGAGGTGGAGTTTAAAGATTTTTACACAGGAGATCCAAGTGTTTCCAACTGCTTCTCCCCAGCAATTTTATGGTGATCTTGAGAACCAACAGGATCATGACCCTACAGTGACTGAAACCTGAGGGGACTCTACACTCAGTGGTTAAAGCCACCTGCTAACATATGCTTTATTCAAATGCTTGGAAAAGCATTCAGAAGAAAAATTAACCAACTTTCTCTTCCAACCAAGCTGCAATTTCATTGCATAAAGTGCTGCTAATCCAGGCTGAAGACTCCTAGTAAGTCATAAGCCAGGATAACAATTGCCTGTACTCCACAGGGACCTCTCTTGATGCAGTGGTGTTCCTGGCACAGAGCAATCCCAGAGGACAGCTCTCATCCCTTACAGGGAATGGATTGGAATACAGGCATCAGCAAAATCATGGGTTCAGTTTATCCCCTTACACATTATACCAGGATTTAAGCAGAGCTGTAGCTTTACAGAAAACAGAAATATACTTCAGATCCCAAGGAAAAGACTCTGCACCAGTCTATACATACAGCAGCCTCTAAACTGACCAGGCTTTGGAAAGCATTAGCTAAACTAAGTATAATTTAGAGAGTATTTTCCAAGAAGATGCAAGGTCACCCAGAGCTGTGCACGCTCGGAGCAGCTCCAGTGAATGTTGCATTTGGCCACTTCAGTGGTCCCCAGAGCCACTGACAGCCCCTGCTGCACTGCTGTGGCTGTGAGGCCTCTGGCAGTGTCAGCACAGGCTGAGCAAGCTCCTGCACCTTGTGAAGCTCTGTGCCAGCACATCTGCTGCTTTCCTGCTGTAGGCCATTCACATAGCAGCTGGTCCACTTCCAGCTGCAATCTAGATCAACCCACACTGCTGAGATAAATGGCAGAAACACAGAGATCCAGAAGAGAATATTAATACCAGTCCAGGGAGAACATCACTCAGACTTCCTAACTCAGAACCAAGCCTAAGTGTGCTCCATTTCCATCCTCCCACTACCACTTTAAAAGCACAGATGGTCATTTGCAGCAGCCCCACCATGCTGTTTGGTTAAAGAAATCTCCCCCAGTCCAGTGGTACCTCCTCACTAGACGATGTCAGGACTCACGCAGACACACAATCGTTAGGAGAGTCACAGCAGAGGAAGTTCCATTTCTCTTTTTCATACTTCACTAACTGTTGATGGGCCCGAAAGTCCAGTTTCAACATGCCCACCCACTTAATTTCTGCTTCACTGGAGCAAAACAGATGTAACCAAATTATCTGTAGTAAAAATAACTCAAGGGGTAAAGACAAACATAGAGTTCACATAGTAAGAAACAGTGCCAAAACCCCCTTTGTCAGGGTGGGTTGTTTATACTAAAAACCCCTTTGTACAAAAACGGGAAGAAAAATCCTTTTTTGTCCTCTTCCCTACAGTCTGAGGGAAACAACAACAACAACAGGCATGTCTCCCACTTGCATCTATGTCAAGGCACCTCGTTCAAAGGAACCTTCACCTTGAGGGATCCAGAAAGGGCACTACATCTCCTGGTCCCAGAGCCAGCTGTTCCAACACCACTGGAAGCTACCATCTGGCTGGGCAGCACTGTGGTGTGATCCATGGCCCAGTGGAGATGGTGTCCTGCCTGAGCCAGACCTACAGCTGGCTTTCTGAGACAAGGAGCCAGAGATAACTGCAGCTACAAGGCCCACCTGTCTCACAGCATTCAATACTGTCCCTCACGTTGCTTCTTATCAAACTTCTCTCTTTGCCACTCCAGTCTCCACACACAAGTGGAAAAAAACAGATTCATGCCTTTACAGCTATGATACCAGCCACACCAATTTATCTTATTTGTTCAGAATGCTAAGAATCACAGTACTTCTTCAGCCTGAGTCTGGAGGTCAGCTAATGCTGACCTTTGGGTTTTAGCTGACATTTAGGTCAGCTAATGCCCCTGCCTTTGCCTGAGGGCTTAGACTTCAGCCCAACTGCAAACCCAAATGGGATGGGGCTTTGGTGAAAAGCCTGTATTTCTCCCTTCAGCAGGTTTGTCTCCTTGTAGATATAAAAAAATAAAATTCATCTGAATCTGCTGAGACAATAAATTTTTGTGCTACACATTTGTTACCTTCAATCTAGAGAAAAAAGCAAGTTAAACATGTGTTCCTTTCAACATTTCAGTGTCCAAAAGCTGAATTAGCTGCAAGTTTTCCCCCACTCTTTGCCTTTTTTGCTAATAATCCATCATCTTTTCTTGATAAAAAGAAAGTTGATTAAAAATGTTCATAGAATGATTATTCATTTCTTTAGGGAAGCGGCTGTGTTTCATTTTCCTCCCCTCTTTTCAGTGGCAGAACGGAAGCTGACAGCGAAACCGCAGAGAAAGGCAGCGCAGAAATTTAAACCATCTGCTTAACCATCATTTTCACTCATCGTTTTTCTCAGCAAACCTTGAAATATGCAATGAAGGAGGCATTCAGCTCCCTCAGCACATCCTCCCAAAGAGGCAAAAGCAGCAGGCACAAAGGAGCTGCAGACAGGGGGTCTGAGCAGCTCAGCTCCTCTCCACACACAGGGGAGGCGTGGGGCAGCACCTGTACCCACCCCACCTCATGGGCTGGGTCTCCTCTGGAGGTCAGAGCCCTGGGCAGGTGGAAGGAGAAGACAGCTTCTGTTGGTGCTGGCAGGCAGCCCCAGCTGAGCCAGGGCCCTTCCTGCCCAGCCCTTGGCAGCACCACAGCCCAGAGGGGAAGGAGGCGCCATGTGCCAAAGCACAGCCACAGCGTGCAGACCGCCAGGTAACTCACCTGTCTGTGCACCTGAATGGGGACTAACTGCAGCTGTTAATGGAGCTCATGCTGAGGAAACCATGAGAGATGGCTGGTGAAGACATACAGTTTATCCACAAGGAGAGTATTTCCTGCCTGCCAGCATCCCTTGCACCTGAGCACTCTCAGTCTGTGCTGGGAGCCCCATACATCCCACACTACCCTGTGACAGTGTTCACAGGGGGTCTTGGATGAGGGATGCGAGGAGAATGTTCACTCCATGTTTCAGAAGGCTTGATTTATTATTTTATGATATATATTACATTAAAACTATACTAAAAGAAGAGAAGAAATGGTTTCATCAGAAGGCTAGCTAAGAATAGACAGGAATCAGAAAGAATGATAACAAAGCCTCTGTCTCAAGTCCAAGCCAGCTGTCTGTGATTGGCCATTAATTACAAACAAACCAACATGAGCCAATCACAGATCCACCTGTTGCAGTCCACAGCAGCAGATAATTGTTTACATTTTGTTCCTGAGGCCTCTCGGCTTCTCAGGAGGAAAAATCCTAAGGAAAGGATTTTTCATGAAAAGATGTCTGCGACACTACTCTGGCACCATGGCTGTGGGTTAAAAACACAGGGCAGTTTGCAGCCTTGATCCTGTGGTCAAGCTCCTAATTGTCCCAGGAAAGTGATCCATGTCCTTTGCCCATGCTTCCACCTGAGCAAGGTCTGGAGTTCTGCAGCTGCTCCTCTGTGCCCCTGGCACCTTCCATCAGCAGCAGCAATGTCACGTAGTGAGGATAATCTGTCACTTGAATTTTGCTATTTCAAAATGTTTCATTGGAAACAAATTCCCTCCAACACAAATCTGTTAGTCAAAATGAATTTTTTCCAATGTTTTTGTTTTAACAGGAACCAAACAGAAGTGTATCCAATGGCCTGCATCTTACATGTTGGGCTGCAACAGTGGTTTTCAGCCTTTCAAAATCTGTGCAATCCTGATGTAGTTTCCTACAAACTATTTTGCAGCACATGTAAATCTGCTGCTTGACAGCTTCACCCTTTGGTCATTTTTTTCCTTTGTAAAAATTAGTCAGGGAGACTCACAGGATGATATAACTACAGGAGTGCACTGAATAATTTTAAGCTACACTTTTTAAAAATTCTGTGCCTAAATAAATCTCAAAATTATTCCAGAGTCAATAAAATAGCATCAACTTTCAAAAAGACAAGAAAAAAAGAAGCCTCATTGTAAAATGGGTATGTAATAAAAGTGAAAACAGTTTTATTTGGAATTGTCAGACCCAAAAAGAACCGTATAAATAGAATATTTTTTCCCAGAAGGAAAAAAAGTATCAAAAAGAAAGTTCCTCTGGGAAGCTGCTATTTTGATTAAATGTCACCTACTGACTAGGAAAGTGTTGTGCAGGAAAATTTTAAGGCAACTTGACTGAACACATGATCTCCACACAAGAACCCATGTTAGCCTAATAAGATGGAGGAAGTTGAAAGGCTGGTGCAAAAAATTTAATTGGCATCCCAATGGTATTACCCTTTCTGTACCTCAGATTAGTTCTCCACTACAGGACACACAGGAATTCATTATTTTCTTTTCAACACAAAAGTTGTTGAATTAAACTATCGTGATACAGAAGTTCTGCGTGATTTTTTTAAAATACTTTCAAAGCAAAGTTAGACTTTAAGACAGAGCCCTTATCAGAAAATAGCCCTCACAGACAGCTGCAGGTAAAACCACAAGATGTAATTACAAAACACACATTGACCAAGATCTGTTCTTCTTGGAAGATTCGTTCTTATGTTTTTCTTAGAATATTTACTCTTATTCTCTCTGCAGAAGGATCATCAAAATCTCTGCAGACAACATCACTTCCTTCAGTTTCATAAACGGGTCCTAGTTCCCATTTTACACCCCCTTTGCTTTCTGCAAGGATGTTTTGTAGCTTGCACAGCCTACAGCAACACTCATCATCATCATAGAGGAAACAGGGAGCCTGAAGTTCAGGCTAAAAAATAAAACAAGATCCTTCAAACACAAGTGTGAGAGCAGACATTTTTCCAGCTTTGGTATGCCCCCTGCTAACTACTCTTTTTTTTTTTTTTTGGTTGGTTGGTTAGTTTGGCTTTTTTTCAGTTCCCAAGTCTACTGATAAACTCAAGCTCTTGTGGCCTTGTTCTCCAATAAGCTGTGCTCCCAGAGAGACTCTGCACATATCCAGGAGGGCTGCTTCCCCACAGTCACACCTGCTCAGGTACCTGCAAGTGCCTAATAAGCCAGGCTCAGTAAGCTGTCACACTCTATTCATGGATAAGCCTGGTTTTGCTATGTTCTTCTAGCACTGTGAACTAGACTCAGGTATCTTCCCTTTTCTTCAATTCTTTATTTATAGAACCAATACTCCAATTGCATTTGGTTTGCCACGCCATACAAAATCCCGGACAAAAGGAATGGGGATGAAAACAGCGGTTTCGCTATCTAGTATGTTCTGATTTAAAAACAAAAAAAACCCCAATTCTTGAAGCTGAGTAGCTTCCCTGGGGGCTGTTGCTTTTAGGTGTTCAAACAGCCCTGCTCTAGGCTAGTAAATAATAAGAAATAAACCTCCTTCATCTGTACTTAATTTATAGCCAGATTCTACATTAGTGCTTGCTTTTGTGCTAAGAACTGGACCAATATGGATACACAAAATTGCTGCTGCTAATCAGAGGTATTTTTAGTCCTGAAATTAAACCTGAGCACTGCATAAGTAGAAAATACTTTGTTAAGGGGGTAAATTAGAGCAACAAGGAACTAGTCGTTGGCTGTGTGATCATTTGGAGCTCAGAGCATTCAGCAGAACTTGAAAGCAGAGCTGTCACAGCAGAGGTAGCTACCACATGCAGCAAAGGAGGAACTGGTGAAAGAATGCAGTCCTTACCTTGCAGGGGAGCTCACCACAAGAGGGAAGTGCAACAGGCCCCTCAGCAGCTCCATGTCACACAGGAGCCCCTTCTGCTGCTGAGCCTCTGCAGGGTGCAGAGCTCTGACAAACCAGAGAACTCCTTGTGCAAGGCTGCACCTTGGGATGCCAGCACAGACACAGGGGCTCTGGGATCACCGCCCCCAAGAACCGCCTGGCTGTAAGAGGGAAATGCGAATGGCAGGCTTCACAGGGAGGCTTATTCACTAACAAGAGTTGCTAAGCTGTCTAAAAAACAGACAGCAGTCACAAGGTGAAGCTTAAACAATTGTTCTGTATCTCAGTACATCAGTCACAACACAGATGCCTCAAGTTATTGAAGGGACCAGAAACCTAGCTTGCCAAAATCTGGGACCTGCATGCATTCAGAATGTAGCCTGAGAGGTTTGCCCCCTTCATCCAGATATGTAGCAACAAACTAGTACCAGAACCTATGCTCAGAACATTGACAGAGCTACTAAAAAAAAAACAAAAAAAAAGGCAAAATCATGCCCATGGCTTATACTTTATTCTGCACAAATGGAAGAATAGCTCTGAGGGGGGATCCATCTTAAAAGACATCTGAAATGCACAGATGACAAGCATATGACTAAACCCTTAGTGAGGTAGACCAGGATCTGGTGGCATTTTTATTTCTATTTAATGTATTTTTTCATTTCCAACAAACTTATTTCTTTTTGTTTCTTCCTCAAATGAGATGAGAATAAAGATGAAAAATTCAGACAGACAGCCTTTGCCCAACACAGACATTCCTGACAGAGATATTCAGGGCTGTCCCCTTTCCACAGGCCAGTTTTGTCCATATAGATCTTAAATAGGAAACTGTACCTTACAGCCTTTTAGCCTCTGTGTGAGCTCCAGAGAACATTACTTGCTTTGTGGTTCTCAGCAGTAACCTGGGCAGTTTTCATTCTGAGCATCTTTTGGTTGGCACCATCCTCCCTGAGCGTCACGAGGTGGCAGCACAACAGAAGGGCTTGCAAGGGCTGCTCCTGCATCAGGCAGAAAAATCTCACACACCTACCTGCAAGTACACAGCTCATTTTCATCTTAGAGTTGCAGCTCCCGTTTATTTTCCTGAGACCATGTTAAGATACGAGACAGTAGAGTGCCACAGCACAAAATACAACCACTCAGCTGCCCCTTTACAGGCTTTCAGCTATTTAAGCACTTATAGGATTACATTTTCACACTCCCACCAGCCTCTGGAATGGACAGGTTTTAGCTGGGCACCCAGCAGAGAAGCCACTTAGAAAACAGTGCTGTATTTTGACCTTCTCCCCTTAGGGACGCAGCTTATAAAGGTGTCAGCATGTAGCAGAGCAGATAAAAGATTGTGGATGAGGAATGAAGGTCTAGGGGAAGCAAATTACCTGTACATTTTGTCAGCATTGGCAAAAGAAAAAAACATAATGGATATTTAGTTTAACAAATGGTTTTTGATACTTTCAAAACCAAACTAGTTGATGTTTTGTTTTGGCAAGGTATTTTTTCCTTGAACAAAAAATATTAGTAAGGCTAGATGAAGGATAACAAACAGGAATATACTGAGACAAATTATATTGGTGGGGAGTTCAGGTGGGTGATTTTTAGAGGGTTATTTGGTTGCTTTTAAACAAAACAAAAATCCCATTCATAAAACTTTAAAGAATAGTTTGGCTCTCTCTGAAAATCCAGTAATATAGAACTTTTCAGTACCTTATTTTTTCCAAGTTGAAATTCCCTGCAGGAACACAAGCTTAGGAATCTTGTTAAAGATTTAGAATCATGGGATTTTTTTGGTCCTACAGTATCAAATGAAGTATCTCTATGCAAACTCATGATACTGCAGCTATAAGTGGACAACCTCCACAGCAGGGCATATCTGAGAAGACATTTGTAAAAATAAACAGTTGGATGGTCCAAATGAGTCTGCTCTACATAAGAATATTGGGGGAGGCAAAGGGAAGAAGCATTTGTCTTCTTCCAGGAAAATGGTTCCCTTGTAAACAAGATGCTGATTACCAAGTTAAGACAATCTTTAATAGGATAACATCTGCTCTAAAATGAATGATGCTTTAAATTACTATGAATTTTAAATGAATTCTTACATTTTCTTCATCCATAGAGAAGTTGAAAATATTTTTAAAAATTATACCACATTGTTTCAATAACATTTTGATCCAAAAAATATTCATGGGAACATATTTTTAGATAACACTTATACATAATAAATAATATTGCTTATTCTTCCATCTTGAAAATCTTATCAGAGAGGTCAGTTTTAATGACTCCATTTCACAGGCCAGAAACAGTAACATTAAGAATTGAAATGACATACCCAGCCAGTTTTGTGGCAGAGCCACAAATAGTACCTGGGCCTCCAAACCCCAAGTCTGCAAGTCATTAACAACTCTATTTTAATTTCATTATTTTCTTATTCTCTGCTTAAAATTATTTGAAACAGAAGAAAAATGGGTCAGTGTTAAAATAACAGCACATTTGAAATTTTTAGCTCCCTCCATTTTTCACCTAGCCTCCAGTTTTCACCCTAGTTTCATTTTGAATCAGATCTGCCTAAATGACTATATTTTTCCCTGAGGCATCAGGAGGAGATACATTCCTGAGGATGCCAGTTTCAGTCCAAGGTGTCTAAAATATGCATGCACTGCTCTTTGATTCCTGCCACTAAAAGAAAAAAAAAGTAACATCCATTCTGCAGAGATAGCATTCAAGTTTTAAATAATGCATTTCTTTATCTCCTCTCCCAGCCAAGGACCTCATTTCTTCCAGGCCCACAGGTGACAGAAAGGATAAGCAATTGCCCAGGTCCCTGTGTTTTATGGAGCTGAATCATGAGGTCCTGCAGCTCCTTGTCAAAGGATATATTACTGTCACTGCTCTCAAAGGTGCAGGGAAGGTCTGGGGGGTGTACAGAAACAGATGAACAAGAGAGAAATCCATGATGTTTCCAGGCTTTCACATCCTACCTGTCTCAGGGATATCAAAGCTCAATCTGGCAAGTTTTGTTAGGTGATTGGAGCAGACTGCATAGCTGGGTAGGTGACACAATCAGAACCAGAGATGTGAGCACAACAGCACAGTCAACTGGGACTCGGTCATGTCAAGAAACTTGATCTTTACCTTTGAGATGCTTTGCTTACATAATGTAAAATCCAAACAACGTGAACTACTCCAATAAATTCTGATCCAGCAGGTCAGTTAAGCATGTATTTTGATGTGAAGCTTGTGAGCACTCTCATTATTTAAGTTTGATTAATTTCAAATGTTTTTCTATATTGGAATCAGGAAATTAAGTTCAGAAAGATCATAATACATTTCACAGATAATTTCAGTGAGAAGCTCACCCATTTAAAAGAGACAATGATGAAGGGAAGATCTTCAACTGTGATTCCCTGATTTAACAGCAATAGCAGCCCTCTTAGATCTGTGATGAACTGAAGGTGATAGTGAGGCAAGGGCTAGAGAGAAAAGTAGTATTTTGTTGGATCAAAAGATATAGCAGCAGAAAAGAGGCTTTAAGACAAACTCACAAACATGTTAACAGAAGGGACCTCTGGAGGTTGCTTAGTCCAGCCTTCTGCTTGGAACAGAAGTAGCACCAAAACCAAACTAATCTAATCATCTTAAAAATCTCTGAAGGCTGACATTTCCCCTGCTCTGCAGGTACTGCACCATCATCCTCCTGGTCAAAAAGATATTTTGGGCTCCAGTCCGAATTCCTAAGGTCCGAACTTGGGGGCAGTGCTTTTTGTGTTTCAGCATCTGTACTACCAGGTGCTGGATTTTATGCTCTGAAAATGCCCTTTAACTACATGTGGGGTGACATAAGATTCCTTATAGCCTTTGTACCAGATTAAGAAAATCTGTCTCCCTTAACTCTTCCTTGTAGGAGAAGTGCCCTAGTCCTCACTAGTCTGACTAGTCCTTATTCAGATATGAAACACTTCAAACCAAATATAATATAATTGGGGAAAAATTTATTTGTGCATACCTTAATTGTGTTAACACTTTCATCTGGCTGTGAGACACAAGCTGTCATCCTATTTCAGATTGGAAAATATCCACTACATCTTGTATGGAGCAGAACCAAATGATTCAAAGTCTCTGATCTGCCCTGACATGTCCCCAGTAGATATTGCAATGGTTACAAGATTTCTCTCTGCCTCATTGATAAAGTTATCATCTACAAACAAAATTCAGATGGGCACTGGTTGTCCATACAAGTAGTATCCATTCTATATTTATCTCCTTTTCCTGTGAAAAGCAAATGCAATACAATGCTTAGAGGCATCCTGTCTTAGTATCCTTATGCTCACCTTCATTGCCAAAGAAATTCTGCTTGCAGGAAGATGGCAACAGCAAGAGTTTGTAGTACTAAAAGGGACATATAATTTCTGATCCTGGTATAATAAGAATACCACCACAAAGACAAAAAAAAAATACAAAAAAACCCCCAAAATCTAGGAACATAGCATACTTTATCTCCCTGCTTATGAAATCTAGAACATCTGGATTTATAAGACACTTACTGCTCTGAAGAAAGTTCTTGCATTCCCAATCTAAGTCTTGCTTTCCTGTAATACATGAAAGCACATCACAAAACACATTAGGAAATATTTATCAGATCATTCAGAATTGTCTAAACTTTTTTATTTTGCCACCTCTTCAATTGCACTGCCTAATAGCTTCTCAAAAGGTAAAAATTTCTGTCAAAGGCTTCTCGTCTCATTAGAATAGGGCACCTTGACATGGTCAGAGATCACTGTTTATAACAAAACCAGAAAGGGCACATCAACTTCTCTCATGTTTGTCAAGTATAAACAAAAAAAAAAAAAAGAGAGAGATCAAGCTCTGCTTTTTTAATCTACTAGGAAAAATAACATACAATTCTCAAGGTGTTTTTGCAGGCCACCTATATAAAATATCTATTTTTCTTTCTTGTAAGAAAGGGAACTGCTTTGGATAAATTTGGATTACGTTAAGGTATTTCCAATAGTAGTGAGATCTTACAAGGGTAAAGGTACGCTTGGTATATGTTCACCACTGCAGAGGGGAAAAATTGAAGTGTGGCAGGAATATCTCTGCAGGGTAGCTTCTCATCCCACTGATGTCCAGGGCAGCTGTGTTATAGGCTTCTCTCAAGCTACAGCGGCTCTCTAGAGAGTCACTCTTACATCCTGAAATCAATGATTAATTACTTCTGACCTGTTTGTGGAATGTGACTAGATGGGAAGGAACATTGAGTGTAAAAGAATAATAAAGACACACAGAAATTCCCTAGTTTTACTCTGAAAAACATTAAAAATTATTATTTTTCAGCGTTGCCCTTAATCCCCACTCCTGAATGTAGTTATGCAAGATCACAGTTCTGTCCTTTCCTAGCAGCCCTGATGCATTTGGCACATTCACTGCCTCCTGCAGCAACCATCACCCCTGGGAAGCCCAAGATGTCATTAGGCTTATACACTTTCTTACTTTTCAGCCAAATTCAAAGAAATTGTTCCAGTCTTTGTCCCTTGGCATTAGATAATCCACAAACTAAAGTTTTTCCTGAATCATCTTTTTTCCTGAAGGACACCTTTGAGCTTCCAGTTGTTCCCAGAGCTGCTCTAGAACATCCACACAGCTTCCTCCATTCTGCAATAACAGTTTACATGATACTAGAGAGGCCATCTCCAAAGAAGAACAGGAAAATTGTCACTTCATGGATTGAGTGCTTCTTGCTATAAGCCCTAAGACTGGTTACTGGAAACTGAAAAGACCAGTAGCCTATTTCACCTGGAATCATCAGCATCAGGAGATTTCAAGTGGTGATCATTTAGCCTGTAAGCAAGGGCTATATCAAATTGAAATTCCTCCTGGTCATTAGATACTTAAAAAGTTGTTAATTTATGCACAAACGTCTTCAGCAGAATTCCACAGATCCTGAATACATAACCATTCAAACTTGCGTTGCAGAAGAAATGTTGCTGCAGTTAATGATCTCAAAGCGAACACTGTGGTCTTCCCTTGTTTCTCTGGACCCTTTTCCATCAATCCCATTTTTAACATATTAGAACAGATGGCAATTTTGGTTACAGTCTAAATAAACTGGATCTGAGTTTCAGTGGGGCCAAAGTCCAGGGTGATTTGATCTCGGGCTTTGATCCAGGTGCATCATGCTGATGAGCACAGAAAATGTTATCAGTCAGCCAGTTACAACAAGTCCTTGGCCCACAGATGGAAGCAGAAGATGAGGAGGAGGAAAAAGGATATACCGTGTGCTAATTGGTAGGTGACAGCATGCTGTGTGTGCAGCCTGGGGAAACAGAGACCCATTCAATCTGCCTCACAACAGCTCCAGCAACTTCCCTGGCCCACGCATCTTCCGTCTGCAGCACCCGCCGCGTTTCACAGCCTCCAGTCATCAGCCTCGGCGCCAGCACATGAATCACAGCTCCTGTGGGGGTCCCCACTGCAGCAACTCCCTATCAGCCTCTGCAGATAGATTGCACTTGCCAATCCCAGATCCCCAAACACTGCATTAATATGGACATGACCTGGGATTTAATATCTTGCTTGGAGCCATGGGAAATCAGCTGTCATTAAGACAAGAGACCCCATCTCCTCACTCTCCTAAAGCTTTCTAATCCCTAGATCACATCACCTGCCTTCATTTTGTGCTTAGCCATCAATGGGGAACACTTTTGACAGACAGAGGAGCTTTTCCACATTCCAAAAAGGCAGCAGATAATTAATGACCACATTTATTTTTAGATTCCCATAAGAGCTACATAGTAGCACTTCTCCAGTATGTAGTTAGTCAAGTGATTTCTGTTTTCTGGCCTACTAGATGCTTATTGCTCTACAACATATACTTTCACTCTGGATTTAACCAAGCAGAGGGATAGAACCATGAGAGCAGTGGTTATCAACAACTGGTACACATTATCACTTTGGTATCCCAAGCCATCAGGGATGCCCAACATCAGTCTTAAAAAGTCCTGTTGCCTACAGCTTAGCAGCTTCCTAACTCACTCTAAGAAGCCTGCTAAATGGGACAGCCCTTGGAGCCCAGCTCTGGAATAGAATAACCAGAAAACCCCCTTTTCCACCTAAGGGTAAGAGAAAGAGAGCACAGCAGGACAGGCCATGGTACCCACAGTACTCAAATAAAGTAAGGAGGAAAGGGTTAGAAATACCCAGTTTCAATCAGTGCCCAAGTACATCCAACATGCTTATAGCAATGAAGAAGCAGGTCTAGGGCCATGCTAGGAAAGCATCTTACACCTCTAAAAGTGAAAATTACATAGAATAAAGATTACCAATACCAGACATAATCCTCTAATTACCAGGTAGAGCCATAGTATTGAAGAAAATGTAAGGTCTAGCTGAAAAACAGCCTCTAATCATAATCCAAATTCATACACCACTACAGAAAACCAATGTTCCTACCAGATAGGTTAAGCTGGATACAAGGTCCAAGCTGGGGCTTAAATAGAGGTCCTGGACCTGTGGGCAGAGGGTGTGGATGGTGACCATGTGGGGTGTATTAGGGCCATTAAGGCTATTTAATGCACTTCAGGACCACAACACAGGTGTCTCTCATCTTTGTAGAGTGTGTTTGCATGGGAGAACATCTCTGCTTCTGGGATGGAAAGGACCTGTTAAATTTACACAGGAGAATTAAGGTAAATACAAACCATTGAGGTAACTTGTCCCAATTATTTTCCTTAATTCAAGCTTTCAGTATAGAAGCTTTAGGAATAACACATTTCCACACAGTCTGGTCCCTTCTAGAAACTTGTGCTACCTTTCTACTGGATCTACTCTTAGTGTTTATATAAGGAGCCATTTCTCTAAGTTTCCAGACCAAAGCATTGCAGCTAGCGCAGAGCCACTTGCTGGAGGTGGTTGTTTGGTTATGTTTTATTGGTTTTTTTCTCTCGGATGGCTTGTTTAATTTGGTTTGTTTTTCTTTCCTTGGGAAGCAGCTTACTTCCCTCAAATAGTGTTTCATAATTTTAGATCTAAATTTCAGACCAGTACTTAAATGTGGGGAGAAAACCCAACCTCACCCTGACTTTCCTAGTCTTTAAAAATTCATTTATGTTTATACTTTAAAATGGTTTTGAGAAGAGCAAAAAATGTTTAAGTCAAAGCAAAGCAGGTGAAATTGAATGTTTCTCTTTCCACTGAGTATTTTTATTTAACAAGAAAATCTTAGAAGTTAGCATTTAGTGTTGAACTTGGCTTGAGTGTTTTAATTTTACTCATAAACATGATAATTATTTATATACCTCACACTATGTAATATTTTTGCTAGAGAGGAAATCAAGTTTTCATGGGAAATGACTTAGCAGGATGAAGTGTTCTATGCTTCCCATGAGGTTAAAAGTTCAGTCAACTTTATCCCTTGTCGTGTTTACTGTACACACCTTTTGACTTCCTGGTCCAGCTGCAGAATTCTATGTGTAAACAGCACTAAAACAGACAGGAATTACTAAAAATACAGAGATAAAAAGAGTTCTAGTAAATAGCTAGTAAGGCAGGAGTGTAAAAAGCCCCTCTGCTGATGTTTTTCCTGCTTATGCACAGTATCAGGATGCTTGCTAAGTTTGCTGGGCAAGGGACCATCAGACCATCAGCTAGCTATTCTTCACTGTGCTGGAACCCAGCTGAAACAGGTGATAAGTGGGGAGGTAGCTGCAGGAGGCTGTGGGCTCAGAACTGAGACAGCAGTTCAGATCCCGCTTGTATCCTTGCTTACAGGTGTGTGAGTTTGAGTTCATGCCACCGTGACCTCAAGGATTTACAATTGCTTATAAGCTGCTGGTTTTACCAGCAGCTAAAGGTCCAAAATATCTTAGCTATTGCTATAGATGCACATTGAGAAGTACAACCCCTGTAAAGAGCCAGAGAACCTCTCCCAGTACTGGAGATATGACTTGATAGCCAGCATTCAATATCCAAGATGTGATAGATCTTGGAAGAGGAGAAAACTGCCAATCTCAGATTCTTTTTGTCAGTATAACTCATCAATACAGGGTGATACGGCAGGGCAGGTACATTGCAAGGGAGTTATTTACCCCTTTTTGGCACTCACAGAAAGAACTGCTGGGTGGATGGAGCTAAAGCAGTCCAGGGTCAGGACATGTCCATTATTCAGATGCAATTATGCTCCAATTATCTATTTATATTTTATAGATGCTATTTAAGAGTGTCTATCTGTGTCAATAAACGTTTGTCCTTTCCTCCTCTTCATTACTGTCTGCAGAACTGCACACTTTCCTCCCTCCTGGGGAGGGGTGAGGGGTGAGCTAAGCAAACAGTACAATTAAAAATGATGGGTGCTAAAATGTCATGTAATGCAAAGTGTAATGAAGACATTCCCTTGTGCCCATCCGGCGGGTCTGCCAGCGCAGGCGAGAGATCTTTGTCTCTCTGGCAGAGAGCGGTGTGTCGTTTCTCTCCCGGCTCCCCGTCTCTCACCGGGATGCCTTCCCGGGAGGGATGCAGGGCACGGCAGGTGGCCGAGCACGCCGCCGCCCTCAGGACCGGCGCTCTCGGTATTTCTTCCAGCGCAGCAGAAACCCCGCTGAATCAGGCTCGGCTCCCGATGCGAGCCTTGCCGAGCCGGAGCATCTGTTGAGCGCAGGGCGCGGAGGCAGGCGCAGCCCGGCCGGGGCTGAGCGCGGCTCGCTGGAAGCGGCGGCACATCGATCGCGTTGATCGCACTGATCACACTGATCGCATTGATCGCACTGATCGCATTGATCACACGGCCGCGCGGCCAATTAGCGCCGGCAGCCGGGGCCAGCCCTCGTGCCTGCGCGCTGCCCATCTATCGGCGCTAATTACCGAGACGCTTCATGCCTACTTTGGATGGGAATTAATTCGAGGCCGGATAAATAATGCATTAGGGTTTATCCAGCCCCGCGTGGAGCGGCGCCCCGAGGCAGGGCTGGAGCGGCGGCAGCAGCGGCGGGGATGCGCGGGGCGGCGGCCGGGGCCGGGCGCTGAGGCTGCGGGCAGCGCCCAGCCGGGAGCATGCTGAGCCCCAAGATCAGGCAGGCCCGGAGAGGTGAGTGTGCGACCCCCGCGCCCCGCGGGGGGGGGACGGGGACCGGCTGCTGGCCGGGGAAACTTCGCGGCGGTGGTGCCCCCGCCGCGGCTGCGGGGGCTGCTGCCCCGCTGGCCGAAACCTGCCCTGGGGAGGAGTGACCGATCGGGGAGAATGCAGCCTAGGAGGGAGGAGACCTGTGCTGGTGTTCACCGGCGTGGTCTGCAATGTCTGGGCTAAACAGCAGCATTAATTAAGAAAAAATAGTACTCTGTCCTGAGACTCGACATCGCCTTTTCATCCCCTTACCAGTTGCTAATGCTGTGTTTCTAACGCCGTTCATTCCAACGGCTGGAGACAGGTGTGTCTAGTTTACCTGCAGCATCTTGAGAAGCAGTTTGCTGTAGCACATTATCTTTGCAGGGCTGGATGCAGGAGGTGGAGATACTCATTCTGTGAGCTGTGGGCAAAACAAAAGGAAGGAAGGAAAACCTGCCCTGGGTTTGCAACAGATGCTTTGAGCAGTCATTCGGAGCTGTGAGGTGTGGTGTGTCATGTTTGTAAAGCAGAGAGCTGGGGCTGGGCACAGCCATTGTCTCCATGTCAGGTCACCTGGAAGAGATGCTCTGGCAGGGGATGCATTCTGTGATCTTCAGGGGCAGCACTCGTTTGACATGGCATTTGGGAATCATCTTTGCCACTCACAAACTAATGACAGTGACAGAGGGATCTCTTCCTGCCCACTGGAAACAGATTAATGTAGTTTAGGAGCTAAAGCAAACACATTCAGAAGAGTATGTAAAGATTAGGGTTTTCTTCAGCCATGCCAGTATTGTCAAATAGGAAAGGTATCACTGGTTCTAGCTACTGTGATTCCAGCACAGGTACTTTCAGCCAAATGTCACTGCATCATGTATTGAAAGCCCTATTACGTGATGAACAGTCCCTAAAATACCAACAGCCCATTAAATAGCTGTTAGCATCTTGGAAAGAAGCTTCCTGCCATCTGGAGGTGTCAGGATCAGATATGTACTGCTGCAGCCACAGTAAAGTCATAAGTACTTATTTTTCAGCTACACAGGGTTGTAGAAGTTCAGCAAGTCTTTTGTAGATGCTGCCTCCTTGCCATCCCCCTTCTAAGGGAGTCTTTTATTATATGTGTTGTCCAGCATTCCTGGTAGCTGTTATAGCTCTGATGAGACAAGCTAGGTGATGCTGCTAAGGTTGTACAGGAAGGCTGTGTCACGCCTGCCATTCTTCCACAGTCATCAAATCACCTGGAAGAGATGAATTTGTGTATTAATATATACTGAAGTGTAGTTATGGGACAGACATTCTACATCCCTAGGGCCTACTGATACTTGGGGGACAAACTATAGTGTACCTTTGTGATTCAATTTCAATTTATAGCAGTATGTGTCATTCTCTCTGTGTTTGTTCTGATTGGTTCATTACCTGTGCACAGGTAAGTTTATTTCTGAATTAAGAACTCATGAAAAGAGCTGGGATTCTGGGAAGTTTCTTACTTTTGCAATGCTGTGGCAGAGCACTGCTAACCCCTTGCAAAGTTTACCAAGTAGGACCTAATCCTGCAAGGTTCTTCTATAGCTCTTGTTCACAGGAACTGTAAACAGGCCATGCTGGAGATGCTGAAAGGCTCTTTAAGGTGAGTGTCCCACCTTGCAAGACTGAGCTGAATGGGAAATGGCAGTTCTCCCTGGAGTCTCAGTTGGGGGTGCTAATGAGGATTCAGGTGAGAAACAGTGGACAAACAAAGTATTCAGAAGGCAGTGAGAATGTTCTGCGTACAGCGAGCATCAAGGGCAGCTGATCTGCTGCAAGTTGCTGCTTGAGTTTGGCTGAATTTTCAGATTAGTGACTGTCAGCTCTGCCATTGGGACTTGTGGAAGGGAAGTAATGTGATTTCTGTGAACAGACAGATTAAAGAGAAGGGACAAGGAGGGATACTCAGGTATCCTGAGTATCTGTGGTCTTACTTGAGTGTGACAAAAGGCAGCAATGTGGCTGAACCTAGGGATGTTCCTGTATTTACAGAGTTCTTGAGGTTCAAACCCCAATATGTGTTTGGCTAGCTAGCTCTTTGCTTCAGGCTCCCCACGTTTGTGCAAACAGGAATGCTTCACCAATTTCTCTTTTATTTCCAATTCTCTGCTGAGAATGTGCCTTTAAACACGGAGTTGTGATGTCTGATGCTGTCATTTTTGTTTGACTTGTAGATTGTCCTCAAGAAAGCTCCTGTGTTTAAAGATATTCAGACTTTTGAAAATGCCTGCTCTGGACTTGGGCCTGACATCCAGGGTGTAGTTCCTAATGTCTGTGAACGGGACAGTAGAAAACAAAGATAATTTTCCTTACTAAAAGTAACTATCATCTATAAGGCAGCCCTTGCTGTTCCACCAGCAGCTTCACATCTGTAATTCTGAAATGTGCATTCAGAAGTACATGTTCTTTCCATAAGATCTAGGAAGGTGTAAAATCTCACAGATGGAAAATCGTAATGTGAATAAATGAGCATTCTGGGAAGTCATTTATTCTGGCTGGGCCTGAATGGATTTTGCATTATTTTTTCATCTATAGGGGTTCATGTACAGCAATTGGTGTAGTCCAGGATCCCAAAATAAGTAGCTGCAATGGAAAACATCTATTTTCACTTTCTTCTTATGTGGTAGGGTAGAAAAATAAAGCCTTGCAGAGTGGGAGGAAGAGAACTTTCTGTATAGATTAGATGTAAGGCAATTTTCAGACTACATCCTTCAGTCTCAATGGATGGATTTTTGTTTAATTGTTTGTAAGAGATTAAAAAAAAGCATTTGATCCTTGGCTTGAAAAGTCCCAAAAAGGTTGCCAGCCCAGTTGCATTTAAATGTGCTAGAAAATGGCAGTTGGACTGGCTGCAGGCTTATGCATTTGTATTTTGAGTGATGTGATTGCCCTCTATAGAAAGAGAGCCTGCTGCCATCATATATAATTTACAGTATTCCTGTCTTCAGCACAATGTGTCTCAATTGTAGAGGCACTAAGAATACCCTTCTCCCCTTATTAGACTTTGTACTTTTGGGTGACACTATGACCTATTATTTCTGTTTGTGACATGCTCAAACATATGTTAAGATTTTTCCTTAGAGTCATAATAATAAAACTTTCTTTGGTGTGTTTTATTTCAAACTTAGAGTCTAGAAAAAGTGATGGGAGACATTGTGGTTAGTTAGGCTGGTACAAATAGATCCACTGATATCCTTCACATGCCTGTAGTGGAACAGTTATTTCCCTCCTGGTGTGTGAAGAGCCACCCTTTCATCAGCCAGGAAAGATGGAAAAGGGAGCTGTCATGTGTCTAGTGGCCCTCACCAAGTGCCAGCCTAGCACCAGGGCAGCACTGGTGCCTGCACAGCCCCAGGTCAGCTCTGGTTAGAGGGGCTGGAGCTGTGCACAGCTACCCCAGAGCACCAGTGTATGCCCAGGGCCCTGGCACCTCCAGCCTGCCAGGCAAATGGGAACACCCAGTTTCCCAATCCTGGAACCAAGGTAAACAGCCCTGGAGCTGTGAGCTCCTGCAAACACTTCCTTCAGCCCTGGGAGCCCACCAGCACTGCTGGGAGCACAGGGGGCCCAGGTGGGAGCAATCAGAGTGGCTGGTGCAGCTGGCAGAGCAGAGCCACCACTAAGGAGCAGCCCACCTGTGAGGGGCTGGTTCACTGCCCCACATCCTCACATGGCTGAGCCTGTAAGGAGGAGAGGCAGTTTGGGAGCTCTCCTCTGGAAAGGTATGTGGGTAAAAGGCAATAGTGAGGTGTTGGTAAGTATACTTGTATTCCAGTTTGGTGGAGGAAGACCTCTCTGAGGTAGGGAGCAGGAGATGGTGGTAGGGCTGTCTGCAGCGTGAGCCTGGGTTTTGTCATGTTGCTTTGGAGGAGCTTGAGATGAAACTGCTGAGTTTAACTTAAAATCCTAAGGCAGGAGTACAGGGGCTGTGGAGGGAGTCATTGGTGCAGCATTGGATTAACTGCCCTGAAGGCAGTGTGAAGAAATAGGACCAGACTAAGGGGTAAAGCAGGGGACAAGTAAACTATGAGAGTCCCTTCTCACTGTGTGCAGCCCTAGGGAGGTGAATGAAGCATGGAGTAACTTTTGTTCTGTGGTACAGGCTCCCAGCACTGAGCTGCTCTGGTGTAGGGGTGTGTGGCAGTGACCTGTGTTATGAGCTCTGGGCTCTAATTGGTTTTTTTGTCTCTGTTCTGATTCAGTGGCCATGTGCATATAGAGAAAGGGTCAAGAAAGTGATGTTTGTGGGATTTCTCCAGAGGCAGGTTCACGTTCTCACCCTGACTTGGTGGCGTGTCCCATGAAGAAGGATGTGAGTTGTTCAACGGTGTAATCCTCTTATCTCTGTACAGATATCCCTCTCCAATTGGATTCATGGTGTATGTTGGAGTAATTGCTGCTCTTGGCAAAAGCAGCTTTCTATCCCTGCCTGAAGGCTCAGGCAGGCAGTCATTCTCCTTAGAAAAAGCCCTGAAAAGTTTGCAGGCAGGCACCAGCTTATTAAACACAGGCAATCTGAATTTGAAATAATGAACCATGGCCTCACCTCCTGGGGAGGGAAAGAGGCATTGAGAAAGAGCAGTAATTCAGCTCTAAGGGTAGCTGGACTGCTGGGGAGAGTGCTTGTGGGAGGGAATTAAATATTAAAAAAATCACAAAGTCATAGGCTCTCTAATTACTAATATAACATCACTGAGGGAGTACAGGGTGAAACTGTCAGTCTGTGTGTAAATAGCACAGTGGAAGGGCTACAAATGCTAGCACCTCTCTCCTGAGAGGACAGTCACCTGCACTTTTACCACCTGTATAAATGTATTACTCTTCATTGTAAGAATTCTACCATAATTACTTTTTTTCCTTGCTGGCTTTCCCCTTACATTTATGGTAAATGATAGACAAGCCCAGCAGCATACACAACCTCATTTGTTTCCTTCAGCTCCCTGCAGTGTGGGCAGGGGTAGTTTGATGCAAGGTTCACTGGTGGGAAAGGGAAACTCCTTTGTGAGGCTGCAGTGTGAGCTCTCTGCTGAGCTGGAAGAGGAAAGGATCTGTGCCCAGATTCTGCCCAGGCCTGCACATATTTAAGTACTTAAGACTAACATGGGGGAGGGAAGGTCCTTTGACAATCTTTCTACCAGGTATTCCTTCCACAGGAAGGAATTCTGTGCATCTTTTGTGCCCTATGAGCTGTAAATTAGCATTTATGAAGATCTCTAAAGAGAGGAGATACTAGTTTTTTGCTGTGGTTGAAAGTTACTTGTAATATCCTTCCTCTTAAAAGCAGGTGTTAAGAATTGTTATGTTCACTAAGGTTGTCATCCTGTGAACTGGTATTTAAGTTAAAACAGCCTGTGGTAAAAGCAATAAAGGATAAAGAAGCTGCATATGTTGTTTCTAAAGTGAGAACTGATTATGTTGCATGGGAAGGGATTGGGTGGCTCATGGTCTCTTTGGAAGAACTGTAGGCACAGGGTTACTACTGACTCCTTTGCAGACCTCCAGTTTAGGAGGAGCCACCTTTGCTTTATTAACCTGTGATGTCACAAGTACTTATGGCTTAATAATTTGAATACTTAAATTCAGAGTATGAATTAATGCAGGAGTAAGAATTCCTTTATTTCTGCCCTTGTACCCCAGATCAACCCTGGTAGTGTAGCATTTCACTCAGCTGTTGCACACAGTAGGAAGCAGGATTTGTTTGCACATTAAAAACAGGTACAGTGTTGAAATAGGCACGCTGAGCTCTTGGTTATGCCCTAAAAAGCAGGGTAGGAATGAAGACCCTCCTGACCTTTGGACGACTGAAAGAAGAGAAATACAATGTTGTGGCTGAATTCAGGAAGTTTATTGCTGAAAGTGGCTGGGTTCTTGTATCACTTCATCTTACAAACAGTTGCTGGTAAAAGGCCGTTGAGAGAGTTTTCTCTACTCTAGATTCTATTTTTTTTCAGTCCAGAATAATTTTGGAAAATTATATCCCCTGAGGTGGGGTGGACAAATTTCTGTGGTGCTCATAACACCAATTTTAGGAGCCATTGATGCTGGCAGCCACTGTCTGAGGAGTATGGCCCATGTGCTTGGCATGGCACAGACAGTGTTTAACAAAAGCACGTGGGTGGCCAGAGTGCCTCTGAGGAGCCTGAGTTTTCACACTGCAGTGGAGCCATGCCTATGCTGCATCTGTAGTGTTGCAGAGCTACAGTTTTGATCAGGACTCCCCAGTATTTGGTTCTGTACAAGCTCAGGCCACAGTCCCAGCTCCAAACTGAACATTATCGTAGTCAGCATTTTTTTGTTTGTTCCTTAATCTACTGTGACTGGGAAGATTATTAAAAATTAATAGCCATAGCCATTGGGAGGATTACAAGGGGTTGTTTCTGATTGCAGAGGGAGCTCAAGGTATTTGTTCAGTCTTCCTTCTCTGACCTGACTTGACTCACTAAAATATCAGAAAGAAAAAATATGTTAGAACTTTCTACCATTCCAGTGAGCAACTATTCTTATAAAAAGGTCTCACCTTGTCAGTGTAGGAATGTAGGGCTGGGTGTGCTGGCAGATGGAAAGAGCAGAATGGAAGCAGGAAGAAAGGAATAAGAGTTTTTCCTTCTGGCAGGGGTGAGCTCAGTGTGGTTGTCAATGGGGTTACAAGAGCTGTGCCAGCAGCAGAGATGCCTTCAGCAGTGTGGGATATGCAGATCTCTTGTCAGGTATGCAGCTCCAGCCAGCCAGGTAGAGAACATGTACAGCTTCCTGGAGGTTGTGCCAGGGTTCAGTGGGAGTGGAGAGCTGGTGCTTGGCTCTGCTGGATAACGTTGTAGTCACAGTGTCTAACAGGTGCATGTGCTTTAGAGCAACACATCCAATAGCTGTGACCTGAGGGCTGCTGTCCCTTGAACAGTCTGCAGTGGATCCAGGTGGAAGATCTCAGAGGATAGTGCAGATAAAGGGACTTTAAAATATGATCTTTTTCTGGGAGCAGCTTCTGTGCTTGTTCATGTATTGTCAAAATGGTCTGTAACTCTGGTTTTGCAATAACAAATGATGTGGGCTATTTCACTTTACTAGATTGTAAATTGTTAGGTCAATCTGTTGTAGCAGAAGGAATTAAGTCATTATCCTTCCATCTTGGCACTTATCCATGATCTAATGCTAGTGGTTTGAAAAGACTGGCATGGCTATGTGGATTTGCAGGACAGTTTCAAGAACAGCTGGTGGCAGGTTACCTACTGTATTTAAGGCTTGTTCATTGACAGGTGTCAAAATCACCACATTCCTACAACCTGAAGCAGTAATTCCAATTCTTTTGCAAATGCAAGGTTAAACTCATTTAAATTATTATTCTGTGGAGTTGAGACCTGCTGGCCTTCTTGCTGATAGTGATAGCAAATGAAGTTCAGGTCTACTTTGTGCGATAGCTGAAAGGTCTCCAGTGTGAAATGTCAACCAACAAAGCAATGCCCCTTTACCTATATGATAGCAATGGATTGCCAAAATCCTTCACTTTTCCTGATGTCCAACATGCCAACAATTTGCAATAATAGTTTGAAGATTAATGTCAATTGTTCTTCAGAAGAAAATGATTAAATTATCCCACTGACTATATGTTGGGTTTGTTTTTGTTTTTTTTGTATTGTGTGGGATGGATCACATTGATTATCAAATATACTTGGGTTTTCCTTGACCAGTAAATACACATAAACACACATACAGCAACACAAACTGATATATATTAATGCAGGAAAGGTCCTGCATTAATATATATCAGCTTGTGTTGCTGTATGTGTGTTCTTTGATGTGATAAAGACATCGCCAGGCTGTTGGCTGAAAGAGAAACAAATCAAGGGAAGGAGTTAAACATAGCATGTAAGTTTGCGCTGTCAAGTGTTGTGAGGAGACAGGTGCAGCTTTACTGTGAAGAAAGGATGGAGCACAAGCTGGCTCTTAGGGTAGATTTGCTGAATTGTCATCCATATCACAAAATGTGAGCAGCTACATAGCTGTGTAGTGCCTCTCTGTTTCTGTAGAGACTGCTACTCTGTCTTGAGGGAGCTAAAAGCTCTTGTCAGTTCCTTATAACTGATATTCTTCTAATTGACTAAAAATATCTTGTCACCAACCACTTCCAATATTCTGCCTTTAATTATTTGCTTATTGTGTTTCAAGATGTTTAATTCTCAGATTGTACTGAGGAAGTACCTTGGTTTTGTTTGTGCTTACTGACTCTGGTATCTTAGCAATCAAATTCAAAGACAAATATGGCTCTGTGATGGACATAGAAAAATCTAAACCAAATACTTTATTGCCTACAATTCAATGAAAGGAAATTCAGTATCTGTTTATTGGCATATTACCTGCATTTCCAGTGAATCCTTTTTGTAAGGCCAAATTTGAATTAAATAAACCAACTGAGAATATAATTTATAGTATGGGAAGCCACTTCCCTTTGTGGCTAGTACTTTAAATGAAGACTATATTAGAAATAATATGCAGTGTCACAGTGTCATCAGACTGAAGGAACACCAGAGCAAAGTGCCTTTATCGTAGGACAGATCGTTGGCCAAAATCAATTATAATGGCTATATTGATTTTAGCTAACTGCCTATGAAATTTCAAAATATTACCTCTTTAATTGATATTGAATTGCATTGACTTGATTGATTTCCATGTCTGGTTTAAGTAAGTACTTATGGAGTGCTCAGATCTCTAGTGGTGTTCAGAGCTGGGAGTGGGAGAGGAGAGCAGAAGAGATTGTATAATATTGCCAGGCAGGATTGAACTGGGGAAGGGGGGATGGTATGGACAGGGAAGGGAAGGTGTTGTCTGTGTTGTGTGCATGCTCAGGGTAGGAGATAGATGTCATGAGAAAACAGCAATGTGGCTGTTGCTTGGAGGCAGGTCTGAGTTACAGAGGAACTCCTGTAGTGGTGTGTGGCCATCTGGGTAGGGATTCCTGCCTCTGTTAGGAGTGGCAGTGTGACTCCATCCAATTTGACCCATCCACTCCTTAGGATAATCTCTGGTTTTACATTTAGAGGCACGACAACCAAGTATGGGGTTTTGGAGGGGAGTTTATTTAGTGTAGTCTCAGGCATTTGCACAGTGACTGTTGAGCAGCACTTCACTGCCTTGGCTCGTATTCCTCCTCCCATCTTCGTGGATATGAGAACTTCCATGTGCCAGTGTCACTTGCAGTCGTAGGAGTGATTTCGAGGTCTGCAGTTCTGATTCTTGCCTTACAGAAGGATTTACCCTCCCAGAATGGCCTGACTCGTTAGTGCCACCTGTGGGTCTGCCCGCTCTGTTCTTGCCTCGCTGTGCTGCACTCGCCTTGTTTTTGGGGATGGTGCGGGTTGTGGCTGGCATTTCAGTACTGCTGTGCTATGCAAATGAATCCTAACCCTTTTCCCAAGGAGAGTTTGAGCCCTTTCTACACTGATTTCTGTTTAGAACTTAGGTGTATGGCTAAATCAATAGTCAGCTAATGATAACGTGAAGAGTGAAAGCAACCTAGGTGGTGTTATTGAAAACACATTACTGGATCAGAACTCCAGAGCATGTAAAGTATTTGCTGAGTTGTGAATCTGATTTATTGATTTGTTTTCTTCCTGTTCTGCTGATTCCATAATTCTGTTAAATAGATAAGCACAAATAATATATTTCTACCATTAAGAATCAGAGGCTTGGTGTACTGCATTAGATCATCAAAGCAGATATTTTGATCCCAGTGACCTAAGATAGCTGCTGCTTTAAAGGCAGGCCGTGCTCATTCTGACCTCTATGATATTATTGTAGTCTGTGAAGCATGCAATATAAGCATCAATGCTGTTGATAGCCATAAATAATTCCCCTTTCTAAAAATTTCTATCTGATCCATGCTGTTGACTTGCAGATGAAGTTGCTAAGTATGTCCCTAATGAAATTAACTATTACAGTCACGACCAGAAATGAAGGAAATGGAAAGCGAAGACAGCATGAAGAATTAACAATCATAGCAATTGGTTGAGACATGGTGCTGCATAAAATAAAATAAGAATAAGTTCTGCATTCTCCTGAGACTGATCATGAAAGCTTTGACTAAAATAAATAATTACCATGTGAGCTGTACAAATAGTATCAAAGGGGGACTGAGAGAACACACAAGGTAACATATTTGGTAACATTTCAAAGCAAGATGTTTGATGTCTTTCGTGATGTCTGTGTCAATACAGATGGTAGGTTTCCAGTTGAATTAAACTAATTGCTGTTTAGAGTGAGAGAGAAAGTAGCAGAGGATGTATATAACTACATGTAAGTCAGGAAAGCTGGAGGCTGATGGGATTTTCATGCTGAAGTTGGAGAGTGCTAAGGTACTTCAGTGTGGAGATGACTTAGATACTTGCTGAAAGATGGATTTTGGTATCACTAGACTAATTGATTACCTCAATAGCCAAGATGTCCCCTAAGAACCATTATAGTGCCTTTGATAAAAGCAAATTTTTGGGATATTTATTTTTGTAATGACATAATTTGTAACAAGAGTGTGGATTGGAAATTGGACAGTCTAAACCAGATTGCACTTTGGTCATAGTTGTAAAATGGGGTCTGGGATGAGGCAGAGAGGTTTTATCCAACTCAATTCCTCTGGGCCTCTGCAAGAGAGATTTAAACATAAGGAATGAGTTTTCTAACTGTGAAATGGGGTCCTCCATGTCCTGATGGTGATGGGGAGGGGCTGGGTGTTCTGGTACCTCTGCCACCATCTGCCAGAGGATGCTATGCTGCCAGAAGGGGCCAATACTAAAGCCTGAGGATGCTGGCTGTGTGGGGGAGAGTGGTTCTTGATGTTTACAGGAATAAAAATAACTGTCTGAGAGAGCTCAGATTACTGTGAGTGAGCTTAGATAATACGCCTGGATACACTAAAGCCTGATTTTAAGTGAACTCTGTATAATTTTTTTTTTTACTATTGTTTTGGCACATAAAAATAATCAGAACCCACGAGTACTGGGTTGTAAGACTGCAAAAGTTGCTGGTAAATTTTACTAATCTAGGACTAATGCTGTATATTAGCCCACATTAAATTTAGCAATGTATTTTAGGCATAAACTAAAGAAAGACTAATTCTGAAAAAGCTATGATGCTGCAGCAGCACTTCTTACAAAATTTCAATTTTTAAATTAATTTTGAAGTAAAACTAAAAGTAAAAATAATTTCTTACAGCACTAAATAGTTATAATTTGAAAACTAATTTCTCTTGATTGAGCCACAAGGCAAAACCTGTTATTCACAGTTTTGTGGAGAGCAGCAGGATTTACCTTAGCAGTTTAGAGAAATGGGAAAAAAAACCCATACTGCCTGTCAGCCAGGACTTTCATCAAGTCTGAAATTTAACAAAGTGATGCATCTTGTGTCTCTAAATCTGGAAGGTTGTTGGGGTCAGTATGAGTGCCTGCTGGATGGTGACAGGAGAGGTGAGTGGATCCTTAAGACAGAGTGGAAAGATAAAGTATATGAAACTATAGAAGTGAGGATTTTATCACAGATTTTTTGATACTGGGAGGGTGTGATACCATTCAGGTCTGCCCTCTGCTGATGGAAGTGTTCAGTGTGTAGATGTGCTGCTGGTTTAGAGCTCTTTATAAAGCACAACATGATGACCTGACTGCCGGGTCGTGAGGAAGGTCAAAGCAGATTTTATCACAGGCAGCAATGTCATTTCCCTCACTGGATTACACTGACGAGGTTCTTTCGAGATTTGACCTAAGTCCCTTATCTGCCTCTCCTTATTTTGCAATTTGCTTCATGGAAGTGAAGAAACAGGATCAATTTTAATTTGCAAATGTGATTTTTTTTTTTAAATTTATTCCCCAAACACTGCAACATCCTCATTATTTTTCTTTGGTGAATTCTGGCAATTTCATCACTCTGTAGTGAGGCACCAGGAGCAGAAACCAATCACGTGGTAACATCAAGGCCACGCTTAGTTCTCTGAACCCAAAAGAGGCAAAATTAGCCAGTACTCTCAGAGGCAGAGGCTTGCTGTGCCCTTTCTTGTGGTGGTTTGAACTAGCTGTAGTGTATCAGGGGTACCTGGATAAGAAGCTTGCCTGGTTTTTAGATGCCACAATTCACAGCGTTAATGTGAGATATTAGTGATGCAGATTTACTGGTACTGGCCTGTAAACTCATGCCTTGTTCCAAGTGGGCTGTTATAAATTGTGCTTTAAGTTAGCTGAATGCAGAAAATTGGAAGAGGCAGGATCATATTAGCTCTAAAGAAGGAAAAATGGCATGAAATATTAAATAATTATTATTATGAGATACTTCATAAATCCAAAGGAGATAGAGGTGGAAAATACCTATGAGGTCACCTAACCTATCTATTCTGGAGGACTGGCTTGCTGCCTACAAAATATAATCAGTCTGCTACTCCAGACTAGTTATGAATGCCCCAAGCTTTAGTATTCTTAATGCAAGAGAGGAGAAAAGAAAGGGTCATAGAGTTTTTTTCTATTTCTTAAACTTTCCATCACTTGTCTTCTGTTTCTGAAACCCTTCCTCAGATTTACGTGTTGGTTTTTTCCTCTATTTTGTCTTTTTATTTTTTAATTTTGTTTTTCTGCTTCAGTGTCAGAATGCCCTGAAGAGAGAGATAACTTCAGTAATTCTGGATAGCTGTGTTATCTCTGTCTTTTGTATGGATCACAGTCACTACTTTGATTGACAATTCTCTTTTTAAGTTTTCCTCAGTTTTTATTTTTTTTTCTCTCCTATGGCAGCTGGGTTCCCTGGCTAATCCCCCCAAACTGGTAGTGTGTGGAGTGAATATTTTTTAATACTCTATTCTTCTCTTTGTGCCCCCTCACCACACATTTGCACATCCTCATCAGTCGAATATCCTGTTAGGAGAGAGCAATATCGTTATTCCCATGTAGAGCTGGGAGGCAGTGATGATTTGCCACAAAGAATGGTTGTATGAGCAAGAATGGTTGTATGAGCAGTGGAGGTGTTGTGTCTCTTTAGACACTCTGGAGAGAGCAGTGCCAAAAAAGGTGATGTTTTTCCTGTGTT
The DNA here is from genome assembly GCF_027579445.1 of Ammospiza nelsoni. Lineage (NCBI taxonomy): Eukaryota > Metazoa > Chordata > Aves > Passeriformes > Passerellidae > Ammospiza > Ammospiza nelsoni. The sequence continues at coordinate 17,937,543 of NC_080640.1, forward strand.
TAGCTGTCATGAGCTTGAATGTACACCCTAAAAAACAAATACCTGTTACAAAAAGGGAATCTGTCTGTCCATATCTGAGGCGGGAGTGTGGAACAATTATTTAGCCTGAGTGTTCTTGCTGTTATTTGTTTGTTTCACTTACTCTGTAATTGCCTTTGCAGCCCGGTCAAGGAGTCTGGTGATGGGTGAACAGATTGGGCCTCCCTCCAGACCATCTTCCCCAAACCCTCAGGAACGTGTGCTGAAGTGTGGCTGGCTCAAGAAACAGAGGAGCATCATGAAGAACTGGCAGCAGCGCTGGTTTGTGCTGCGTGGGGATCAGCTCTTCTACTACAAGGATGAAGAGGAAACTAAGCCTCAGGTATGGCTAGAGAGCTGCAGGAGGTAATGATTGCGACTCCTGTGTGATCACAGCTGTGCTTTGGTTGACAGCTCATTTCAGATGTTTTCTGTCCTCACCAAAAACATTCACACTTTAGGAGGTTCAAAGGCAGGAGATGTTGCAGGGAGGCTTTTCTACTACCAGACAAGTGGTGGAACTTGGGAAAAGGTTAGAAGGTGTTTACTTAGCCACTAGGGCATGCTGACCTCCAGATCTTATTATTATGGTCAGCTGTGAGACTGGAGTTTGACAGGAAGAGCTATGGAGCTGCAGATTACTGAGGCAGGAGTGATTAACCTTCTTGCTCAGCTGGGACTCGTTATCTCCCAGCTAATCCTTGTTAGCCATGAGGTAAACCAGCTGCTTAGAGCTGGCTTGGGTGTGTGGGTTTGGCTACATGCTGAGAATGGGCTGTAATGTGTGTTTGAGTGGGTGTTGTGCTATGGGCTAAAGTTTACAGAGGAGATGAAGAATTTCTTATTCATGTTTTTCTAAGGCCTGTAAAATTCTCTCAGAGCATTTGAGCTAAGGTCTTTCCTGTTGCTGTAGTAGATTATGCATCATAATTCACGTAGTCATTGTTTTGACTGTCAGGCCTTTAACCAGAGTCATTGAGCAGAGGGAACATAATTGAATGAGCCAGACAATGTCCCTGTGCTGCTGGCTCCTGATGAGTCAGTACAGGCATTACAGAGTGACAGTCAGCCTGTGTAATATCATCACCATCCACACACTCATTATAGACAATTATTAAACTGCTTGATGCAGCTGCCTGCTTGACTGTCACACATAAATTTCATTGTAGAGTGAGAATGGAAATTAATATTCCCCTGTGGGCCTGACATAAATACGGTAGATGAATGAGGATGTTGACTGCATCTTGTATCTTGCACTCTCCTGATCAGGGATTTGGTCCATAATTATGGAAAGTCTGCTGTGTAAAGCCTAGAGAGATTTGAACTTGATGATGTACGTTGATTACTCGGGATGCTGCCAGCAACAGATGGATTTTGCACTTTCAAGCCAGGCACCTTATCTTCATATGCAATGCATGTGGGAGAGCTGGGCACCTCTGAACCGTGTCAGTGAACATGATGAAGAAGAAATGGCCTCAGGCTGTCAGGTTGTGAAGGGTCTCTTTAACCCTGGCCCTTTTTGGGCACAGGGTTACATTTATCACTGTGGGAAGATATTTTGTATAGGATGATACTATATTGAGGCTCTTCTTGTAGGAGTTAGAAATTAGGATTCACATCTCTTTAGGACTGTATGCATCCCACAGGAGGGGTGTGCTTTTGGGACTTATAGACAGCTGTTGTTTGGGATTCTCTGGAATGAAGGGGCAATGGCACAGGTGTGCCCATGCATCTTAGAAAGACAACTGAGACCTTTTGTTGTAGGGAGATTTTTTTATAGGTCATGCAGATATTTTCTCCAGTTGTTATTGATATTAATCCCTAATTTTCTTCAGCCCTAAAGGTACTCATGCCTGATCTAAGTATTTTTGTTTTATTTATTAAGCATGGCCTTTAAGCTTGTGTGTAAAAACTAAATCAATAGTTTCACTGAAGTTCCCATTGATCTTCCACCTACTTGATTATTTATACATACTCTGGAAGAGAGTTATATTCTCGTTGTTTATCTGATGAAGTCAAATGAGATTTATGGCATAATGTTTCAGAAGAGAAACATGAAACAACTTCTTTTTCTTCATGGATGTTGCCTTGCCTATTTTTATGAAAGCCTGTTGTTTCAGATTCTTGGAGCAAACTGTAGATACTCTTCCTTTAATAATATTGCTGAAAAGGTGGAATTGTAATCTAATGGCAGGAGAATCACACAGGCTTTCTGGAGTGGAGAGGAATTTTTCTGTTGTCTTAATGGATTGAGTACTGTTGAAGGTACTCAATTTTTATTTGTGTGCCACATGACAGTTGCAGCTGCACAGCCCACTCCATCAGAGACCAGAGGTTAGAGGGTGGATCTGCAGCCATGGCTTTTCTGCAGAGTTTTCTTTTTTTTGCCCCATGAGGACAGGGGGAAGGAAGGACTGACCTGCAAAGAGGTTTTGATGCTCCTACTGACTCTGTCAATATGTTTGTGTTTTTAAAGGAGTTTTGGACTCGTTTCTGTTCCCAGGAAAGGAGAGAGCATACATCCCTCCCCAGTTTCCAGAGGAAAAGAAGCCACTGTGCAGCTGATTCATTAACCCTTCCTTCAGTATTGACTTGACATGATGAAAGGCTTTAATGCATCTGCAGTGGGCTTGAATTTTGCACTTTAGAAATAATTTTCTAGAATGTGTTCTGGCCACTGGACTTTAAAGATGATATTTTACACAATATTTTTGATGCCATTTGGATTTCAGATGCATTTGCATTTTTGTCAAGTTGCCTTTCCTGTGTTTTCCTGTTATTGATGGAATGTCTTCAGTTTATCTTCTAATTTCAGTGAACCTCAGAGCCAAATTGCAGGGCAACAGGATTGGGAGGTAAGGGTGGTGGAGGCTTATCCTGTTGTGTTAACTTATTTTGCCTCAATTTTAAATCTTACAACCATTCTTGAGAAACCACTCAGCATGGACTTTGCTAAGTGCCCTCCTCCACAGTGACCTTCCACAACCTTACCCTTACACTGGGTAGGGGACAGGAGCTGAGCCTTGACCCTGCTGAACAAAGCATTTGTAGGAGGATGCATTCCTGAGCAGCAAAACTATGGAAGTTATACTGAATAATGACAAAGTAATACATCTGGCTTCTTTTTTTATAGAGAAGATTGCAAAACTCCTATGATGAGTTGTCTTCTGTTAGTTGAAATTCAGGATTTTCTGTCTCATGAGACACTAATTGTATTACTCCGTTGTATGTGGATCTGGAAGCTGACAAATAGCATAACTAGAATTTGTTTTGATTACCAATATTATGATGGTCCAGTGTGTCTTGGATTTGGTTGTTGCCAGATCGGTAAACATGCATAGCTACATTCTCATCAACCACAGATAGGTGTGAAAAACCTGACTGAAACAACTTTCTTCATTTTCTGTTCATCAAGAAAAGATGTTCTGGACCCTGTCTGCATTCCAGGGCAGTTCAGTGCAGGAGTGGGAACTGCTTATTACCTTCTTCATGGCTTAACTCTTGAGAGTCCCAGAGTCTGTCTCATTGTGCATAAGTCCTGAAGAATGTTAGCTGGAAACCCATTAAAATATCAGAGATTAAATGCTTGTTTCACTCAGGTTACTGGAGAAGAGCTTCTTGTGATGTCTCTTTCAGTTTTTCCATAGATGAAGCGGATTTTGTTCACTTTGAAGATACTATGTCACCAGCTATGCAGAGTTCCCAAACTGGAATATATTGTGTTAATTATGCTTGGGCTCAAAGTGGAAATGAAGCTGAACACTGGCAGCATTTGAACTTGGGAAGGGGCTCAGGTTTTTTCTAGGGAAGCTAGAGTCTTTTGGAATAAAAAGTTGTCCATTGTCTTTCAAACCTGAATTAGCTGCTTTCTTCAAATATTTCCCTGGGAACTTCTGTGTACTGAGCATCTCCGGAAAATCAGCCACTTTATTCAAATGCATGCTGCAACCAGAAATTCAGGGGTTCAGAAGAGTAGGTGTAATGTGAGATGAAACTCTTGCAAGGGATAATTAGGTGTGGAAACCAAGGAGAATCATTTCTGCATGCTCAGAATTGTGTTATTCCACAGGAAACAGCCTTAACCAGCAGTGTCCAGTGTGACAGAAAGGAGAATGAAGCAGGTGGATGACCAGCTCAATTATTTTCTTGCTCAAATCTGTGGAAAGGTGTTGGGCTCAGTAGATGAGCTGGACTTGAGTTTACTATGCATTTTATCATCTTTTCCTTACCCTTTTAGTGGCCTTTCCCTTTCCACTAACATTTGTGTCCATTACAGGGTTTGATACTACTACAAGGCAGTCAGGTGAACGAGCTGCCACCTAATCCTGACGAACCAGGGAAACATCTGTTTGAAATTACTCCAGGTATGCCAGCACTTTTTGTGCTTTCATTACAACATCACATCACTCCCATCAGTTGTCACTAATGGTAATTGAGTTGTATTGATCCCTCCTGAATGTTCTGATAGACTGGCAAGATTATCCAGTGAGACTGAGAAAAGGGACTTGACGACATGGTGTTCTTTGTTCTGGATATAAGTGCTGCTATGGTGCCTCAGTAGTTGAAATGCATCATGATCCTTGACTTTCCTGTTTGGAGAGGCTCTTTGCTTGGAGCATTGTGTGGTCGCTGTGGATGCATTCTTCTGGTTGTTGCAGGAGAAACAGGCACAGAACTTAGGGAAAAGTGGTATCTGGATGCAATTTCTTTCATGTATACTAATTATTTTGGGAAGTGGATGGGAGGGCAGACAAAAAGCTTCAAAACACTTCCCTTTGGATAAAAGGTTTAAGAAAATAAATGGCCTAGCATGGAAGTGCTGTTGAAGTTTTTTCAGGTAGAAAATCTAATGATCTGTCACTGTAGTATTAATGTAAAACTTTTGCAGTCATTTTAGCTCCGATACAAATGCTTTCTGGGTACAGAGTTGGTATTTCCAGGATAGATTTATAACTAAGTTCCCTATTGCAGAAGCAAATTGGTTCAGTTCTGATTGTATTTGGGAGTATTTGTATTGTATTTGTGTTCCAACCCTGCACATAAGTTGTCTGCAAAATGAAGATGTTTTCCCTAACTTATGCAGCTAAATCCCGTTTGTAACAAACTTAGTTGCTACATGGATAGTAAATATTGAAAACCACCATAAATAGCCAGTCAATACAGAATGTGATTGACACAGACATCACTGGAGAATGTGGCCCGAAGAGTTGCCCATTTTGTTCACAGTACATTTATTCTGTGCTGGTTTTGGCATTAATGCCTTTTCTTTTTTTCATGTGTTCTGAAATGACCGTGTTCTGCGTGGCTGCCAGCCTGCAGAACACCCACGTAGTGAACAGCTCTGAAACAGATGCCAGATAGGAAGGGCAGCACAAATCATCTTGCAGTACCCAGATCTCTATTTCCCATCACTGCCCATCTTTCCCTGTGTTGAATGTATAGCCATGATCACATTTCTGTCTAATTGTGTTTCATATATCCCACTATAAGCTGGGATTCTACAGTTTCTATAGCAATGGTAAGATATTTTTTTAAATCTGTCATAGCTAAGTTGGGGATGTTGTGAACACAGGTATATTCAATAGCTCTAAGTATAGATTAGGGTTTTACTGTGCTAGTAAGCATCAGAGCTTTAACCAACAAAATTAAGAATGGAGTGGAACATTCCTAAAGTGTACCTATACCTGATACGAGTTTATCTGGCAAAGAGAAGAGGCTGAGATCTGAGAAATTTCCAAAGGGTTCCAAAGTCTGTGGTACCAGTTATCTCCAAAACCCTATTTTGTGATTGATGGCTAAGGCACTCAGTGTCCTTGTTGTGCAGCTGTTGCTGTGATCTTGCCACCTTTCCTGTGCTGCAGGCTGTGTTAAGTTTGGCTGTGAGAGCTGTTCCCTCAGAGGGCAGGGAGTGGAGTAACAGCATGTCCTGTGCTGTAACAGAGCCTGTATTGATTTTCTGCTGAGTAACAAGAACTAATGATGGGCATTGTGTATTATTCATGTTTCATCAAGTTCATTTCTAAGCTGTATCGGGCGGCTGGGAGAAGGGTTAACTAGGGACACGAGAGGCTGCAGAACAGTTCTACAGTCAAACCAGGGTTAGATCTGGTGACAGGACTTCCTGAAATATATTCTCTATATTCCTTTCTGGGGAAACTGTGTAAATTTCTGGACCCTTTTGAATCCATTCATGCTTCCCTTCATCATAGAAGTTCAGAGTGGAATGGTGGGGTAAGCTGTGGGTGGAAGTGGCTCTCATACTCCAGTGCACATTAGCAGGCGGTGGGGGATGTTTTTGTAAAGTTATGAGGGTAGTATGAGGTCAGGTGCAAATGTTGTACCATTTGGGGTAATCATTCCACAGCAGCTGGTATTTATGGATGAAATTATCTCTGTTGTTTGGGAGAGGAGTCCAAATCTGGCAACAGAAACAGCATCTGCTGTTGCCAGAGGCAACAGAATACTCAGTGCTCACCTGAGGTTACAGTGCATTTTGGAGTGGTGTAATGCAGCTTGTAAGAAGCCACAGGGATTAAGCTCAGAGAAAGTCTTAAGGAATGTTGATGACTTAAATGCTTCTGAAGTCTCACCTTTTAGGAAACAATGTCTTAATGTCTTGTGGCAAGGGGTTTTCATTCCCCAGTCTTTGCAGCACTATGAGATGCTCAAGTTCTTCTGCAGACAGAGAATTTCCTGATACATTAAGGTTTTTAGAATCAAGAAGGGGAGTGGTAAAAAGTTTCAGAAGTTAGGAGGTACTCATGACACACATTTTGATGTCCCTTATCACTGATGATAGTTAGTTCCTGCTTCTTGCCATGGTGCTTTTTGCCAAGGTGAACAGTGGCAGATCTTAGCTGAGACTTTGTGAGAATGAGAGTGCAGTTTTGTAATGAATTTAATATTTTTATTGGAAACAGCTGCTGAAGGGGTTGATCTTGTTTCCATATATTTAATCATATCTTTCATTTCAGCTCTTATGACTGAAAGAAGTTCTCAAACCAGTTTGACTTCAGGTCAATCCAACTAAGGTGGTGAAAACTGCACTTTCAGGTTGTTTTCTGTGCTCCAGTTGAGTTAGCAACAGCCCTCTCTGGTGAAGCAGTTCATTCCTCTTCATAGTTGTTACCTTGGTCTTTTTGCAGACTTAGCCAGAGCAAGGGTCACTGCCTATACATGATTTACATGTCAAAGGTTATTTTCAAAACTTTAGAAGTCAGTTCTCTATGGTGTGTTCTTTCAGTTAGTTATAAAGACTGAATTCACTATAGGCAACTTGCCTTTACAAAAGGAACTTGCATGGAATACTGAATCCTTCAAAGATGGATTAGTGGTTGCATTATGCCAGAAGTTAGGCTGGGGCAAAATAAAATGCCTCATGCAGAAACTTTGTGCAGGGCTTCTGCAGAAGCTACTTCATGGCCTTGGCTGCAGAAGAAGAAGGAAAATCAAGAAAGGCAGAATAAGAAGGTAGGAGTCCTAATTCTTACAGGAACAGTAATTGTTGTCTATTTGTTCTGTAGGGGTCCATTTGTGTTGTTACAGTATCTGACAGAGAAGTTGGAGTGGCAGCTTGTTTGTCTTGTACCAGTAGGTGGAACAGTGCCCACAGAGCAGTCTGATCTGTGGTACACTGCTGCATCCCAGGTGATCAACACCAATTAAGCTATTTTTGTGGCCTTTTAATCTCAGTTCCTGTTGAGATGCTGTGTAATTAAAATACCAGGAGGAGAAATTAGAAATTCATACATTGAAAATCATTCTGTGTTCTCTATTATTCAATGCAAATTGCAATTCCAATTAACAGCAGGATCCTGAGTTTGCCATTGGTAATTAAGTTTTCTCCTGAAGTCTACAGCTGAAAACTGACTGTGCATATCTAAATATGCAATGATGTTGATATTTGAGAGGTATGTTTAGATTCCTGTAATTTGGCATCCACCATATTGACTAGGGAATGGCAGCAAAATAAAGTAATTTTGGGTCCTACAAGGAAGTTTAAGACAGAGTAGTTGCAGCAGTGCATTCTGGAAACACTCAGCAAGAGAGAGCTGTGGATGTTACCATGTCCATGGCATTGCATTGGCCTGGACAAGAAGATTGGAGGTGTTGGTTTTGCAGTGGAGGGCCCTGTCAGATCTGTTTTTATTACTTGTAGATGTCTGGAGCATAGCTGAGAGCATGCAGTTGTATGTCATTAAAAAACCTGCCTCTTGGAACATAATATAGACTTTTCCATTTATTGAGGGGTGAGAAACAATAAGGGCTTTTTCTAAATTTTCTTTTCAAAGGAGTGCCCAGAATGATAAAATTGTATGCTTTCTTTGCAGTCATAGTCTGGTAACAGGTTTTTATTATTACATTTTATCTTGGGTTGAGACCTTTAAGGTAATAAGGTTTTAACACTCAGATGATGATGGATACATCTGCTTGCCTTTTCTCAGCTGCTGTGTCTTTTTATGCTCAAGTGCAGTTTGAGTTTGCTAGGAAGTGTGCGTGCTGAGTTTCTGTGCCTGGGGAGTGCTGGCGCGTTGCTCTCTGTTCTGCTTGCTCCGTCTCTCCTGAGCACTAGATGGTGCTGCTTCTTTCCAGCTTCTGCTCTCGCTGTCGGTGATGGCAATGCCGTGAAGCCCTGGAGCGACTTCATCCTCTCAGAGGAAACTGGCTACTCTGTTTTGTTCATTCGTGTCTCCTCCAAGCAAACCAGCGAGCAGGGGTTCCCTAACGACGTCTTTGCCCAGCCTGTGAAGCCAATGTTGCGCTCTGTAGGCAGAATGCAGTATTGAATACGTTCCTGCACGTTTGCTCAGTTGGTTAGAGCGTGGTGCTAATGATGCCAAGGTTGTGGGCTTGATGCCCATATGGATCATTGATGTAAAAGCTGGGCTTGTGATCCTTGTGAGTCTCTCCCAACCCAGAATATTCTGTGATTCTGTAGTATTCTGTACTGAACACACTCCATGTATTCACAATGTACAGCTGCTGTCTCAGATGCCAAAATCAACAGTCTTTGAAAACATTCAAGTTCATATTGTTTACCCATTTCAATCTTGTTTTGGTCTTAAAATTGTAATATAAGAGCAGAACATGTTCTGTATAGACACTGTGGGGAAGCCACTTGGGTGTAGGTCTCCACTGTTTCAGGTTAACCTACTGAGCCAGTGTTTATGGGCTATTTAATGGCATCTGTCTGACTGTTTTCCTCTTTCCCCCATCCTGAGCCTGCTAAACTTATTTTTCAAAATATGTCTTTCCAAAATTTTGCAATTTTAATGCATTGGCATTTTCCAAAAGATATTAACTGCCTTGTGTGGGATTACTCCTTTCTTAATTCTACTGAGATTCTTTTATTGAACTGAAAAAATAGCTTTCATGGCCTGCTCAGACCTTAATAACTTCCTTTTGCTCAACAGAAGTATCAATCAGCTGACAGTATTTCTAGGCTTGCTTTACTAATGGATGTAAGTTGATGAACTGGTAGTTGAGTAATTAATGGAGCATCTCATTTCCTTTGTGCAGATAAATGCTAGCAGCTCAAATCTCCTGTAAGCAAGGCTTCTCTTCTTACTGATATTCTGACCTGTACTTTCCCTGAATGCTTGACTCTATCATGTCACTGAATTCTTATGAAAAGAGAATGTGGAAAAAAAAGAAAAGAGGACTGAACTTTGCTCTCAATTCATGTAACCTTATTGATTTCAGTAAGTGTTTTGTTCAGTCCAGTTCTGTATCCCTACAGCTTGACCAGTCCTCTTCTACTTGCTTAGGGTGATGACTCACTGCAGGTGAAGGTCTTGGGGCTGTATCCAGAGTTTTGGGCAGAAAGGTTATTGGGCTCCTCTTTTCCCCTGAGGCTGATGAGGCTCCTTGATAGTTAAGAATGTTTTGGCTCGCCTTAAGTTATCAATTTAAAACATCTTGAAGGGCATCAGGAGGCACCTGCAGCCTGTAAATTGCCTTTTGCTTTGTTTTCTTTTTTCCCGTAGCATATGCAATGCCCAAGGCTTATGTTTGCATTTGGCAGGTAATGACCCTGCTTCATGAAATAAACAAGATCCTGCCTTTGTTTTATTAGAAGTGTTTGATCTACTTCAACTTGTACTGCCTCCATCCCCCAGTGCTCTGGGGCCATGGGCAGCTGAAAGTAGGACTGGAAATGGGCTGCAATAGCATACCTGTGTTCTGCTGTCCTGGGATTTGTGTTCCAGGAGAAGTTGTGCATTTGATCCCTGATCAGTAGCACCTAGCTGTCTTTAATGCACGTGCTGGCTTTAAAGAAGAATGATGGTTTTTAAAACTTCAATTGCAGTCTCATAAGGCCTGCTGTGAAAGGAGCATGAGACTTAAGAAGTTTCATGAATAGGGTTTTCTGCTAGTGCAGATCATTAAAATGTAACCTCTGACTGGGTTTGAGCCCTGAGAGACAAATATAGCATGTTATATAGGTTGCCCTTTGGGTATAGAAATATGGCTTTGTAGTGTGATGACACATTGTAGTGGAAATGTGCAAGGCATCATTTGATCTCCTCAGGTTGATTTTTCAGTGCAAATTAGGTAAGATTTTGAATACTTCCTGCTGAGACTTTCCATAGTGAGTTCTGCTATTGAATATTCTACCTTGAGGATAATCTACTAAGTCCTAAGGCATGTGTAGTTAATAGAGGGATTTTTTTTTTTTTTAAGTATTCTGGTGCAAGTACAGCTTTGTTACATAGAGATTTGCTTATCAAACTGTCAGCATGATCAGTTATGTAGCATCATCTCTATATTTCTTGCTAGTTTGTCAGAAATCAAGTCTTCAGTGACATTTTACAGCTTGTGTGCTCTGTTGCTGCTGTTATGGGTTTTGTTCAGCCCCAGAAAGAGCTGTGCTCCCATTTGCAATAACAATGGATTAATTCTCCACAAGATTTATGCAATGTCTGGGATCTCTGAGGCCAATAAAGTACTCTATTAGGTTAGCATGATGAAGTAAAATAAGATACATGATATATGGCCATGTTACAGCACACATTAAATTCTAACAGAAGTGAAATAAAGACAGGAGGAAAAGGCCTCAAGCTGTGCCAGGGGAGGTTCAGGGCAGACATTAGGAAGAATTTATTCACTGAAAGTCTTGTCATGCCTTGGAACAGGCTGCACAGGGAAATGGTGAAGTCACTGTCCCTTTTCTTCACAGTGTTGAAGAAAAGAGTGGATATGGCATTTAATGCCATGGTTTAGTTGATATTGTGATGTTCAGTCAAAGGCTGGACTCAGTCTTGGAGGTCTTTTCCAACCCTAATGATTCTGTGATTCTGTTCTTTGACACTGGCAATCCTGTAGGGCAGCACCACTCACCCTTTGGAGTCACCTGTTAGCACCGCACCTTAACTGCTCAGTAGGATACACTGACTTGGAAATACCATGTGGAAGTCATTCTGGGAGGAAAAGGTAAGAGAACTAAAACACAGGTCCTTCTTATGAGGCCCACAAAAGGTGTGGGGGGAAAGGGAGGTGCAGCTGATAGTGTGCTGATCCAGGATCCAAAAGACAAAACTGAGAAACTGCTATCTGGGGTGTTTATGAATACACCAGCACCAGTTTGAAGTGGCACCTAGCCCAGTGTCAAACAGCTGTGAGAGAGGGTTCACAGGCAAAACCCCCTCTGTATTTGTCTGAAATGGCTTAGGGAAAATTAGTGTGCTGTCAGTGAGAACTTGTTTGCCCTGGGCTTTTTGAACTTCATAGGGAGGAGGAAATATGACAAGGATGTATTGCCTATGGGGTAGCATACCTTATACCCAGCTTAAGAAGCTGCAGGGGGCTTTGTTTGTTTGTTTGGTATTTGTTGTGGTTTGGGGTTTTTTTGGGGGGGGATGTTTGTTTTTTATAGTCCAGATATTTTTGATCAAGGTCAGACCTCTATGCCATTAGCTTTAATTTCTGCAGCCAGTGAAGAGTTGTCTCTCTGTGAGCCAAAGCAGTGCAAAAGCTTGCATACATTAATAGCAGGCTGTCTGCTCTGTGTACACTGGGATCTGTTAGGAAAGGGCTCCCTTTAGCAGCTTTGAGTGCTGAGGGCAGCGAGATGCCTTCAGGTATTTGCAGTAAAGCTGCTTCTTACAATCTGTGTGCTTAGCTGCTCTTCCCCTTTGGGCTCTGAGCTGGTGTGAGCTGTGAAAGAGCAGCTGTGGGTCCATGGCAGTGCCAGGCAGGAATTGCTGATACCAGCCAGTGTGCCTACCTGCTGCCCTTCTGCTGCCAAAAATGGAACAGGAACAGTGGCAGCTCTGCCACAACCAGCTGCAAAAGGGGACTTTGTCCATCTGTAAGGCTTGACTGTTTGGGATTTGTTTGGTGTTCCCTCAGCACTTCAATGCCAGAGGCCCCAGAGCTTGCTGATGCCCTCAAAGCAAAAACCTGGGGAGGTACTCAAGCATAGTGTGGCTAAAGCTGTATTGGAATTTCCAACCAAACTTTCTTCATTTGTTGATGCCTGCACCTAAAATTCTTTAATTTTTTGCGTTCATCAGAATTCAGGGAATTCTGTTTTGCACTTCACAAGTGCTTTAGACTGCAGAGTCGTTATTTGAAAGAAAAAGCAAAGCAGGTGGACACCTACAAGTCTCCTAAAATATGGCCATTTTCATATTCCATTTGATATGAAAAAATGTCCTAATGCCAGTGAAAATTATTGTCATGGGAGTGTCAGATGGTATGACTGAATTTCTCTTGGAATTGCTGTGATTGGATGGAGAAGAGAAAGAAATGGATTTAGTCAAATCAGAAGAACTTGTTATAAACTTGGTGTCTTTTGACTCTTTCTGGACTAGAACTTCTTTAATAGGACAAGGCTAGATGTTTTGAAATGTTATTCCTGACGGAACAGGTGACTTTTGATCCTTTCTTTTTTTTTTTTTATTTTTTTAAGCCTGTGAGCCTTTTCTTAACAGATCTGTGCTCCATTGTAAATTTAGCCTAACCTGGTTAACAGGAATGCATTTTAGGTCACTTGGGGCATGGCAACCTGTAATACAAAATGTGTACTTTCATGAAGTCTCTCGTACAGTCTGGTGATATATCTGCATTGAACTTGTGTTTTCTGTGCTAATGTCTTCTGTGAAGAACAGATGAACTATAAATTGTTCCTTTAAACCATGAAGGTCTAATTCTTCTCTCAGCAGATTATTTTTCAGAGTCTTAGGAGCCTGGAGAACTGCAGTTTTCAAAAACATTTCCTTTGCAGTTTATATTAAACATACTAGAAGTGTGTATTTGGAGAGCAGGGGATGATCAAGACTGGGGTTTGAAAGGGTGAGGATGGTTTACATTGCTCTGCTGTCACAGGAAAAAGCCTTAGGGGAGGTAGCATGTCACTTTTTAAATAAATACTAGGCTAGAAAATTCACTTTGTAGTTTCAGGCTATTATAAGAAATGTAGTGGGTTTTTACGGGGGTTAGAGTATTTAGATATATATGAACTAAGACTGGTTTTAATGTACTCTTCTACCTCTGTTACTACACTGCCAGAATAGTCTCTTCTTTCTTCTGAGTCCAGTGGCTATTTGGAAATGTGTGGAAAGTCAGAGTGTTTCCACTGTGGCCTGGCAAGCCACTTCTTGCTTCACCATGTACTTTGGAAATCCTGGAAATATTCCATCCTGAATCTGACTTAGAAAGTAAACTTTGCATTTTATGAAGGCTTTAACTTTTGAAGAGGAAGTCTATAATTTCCCTGGTTTACAGATTATTTGATATGGAGATCATCATAGTATAAATAATTTTGCAGATCAGGCAAAACAAGCTTTTATTGGCCAAGCCTGAAAATTCTAACACATTCTTCTGAATTTTGAGCATGGGTGTTAGTATAAATTGTGAGCTTTCCATGAGTGCATGTTTGCTACCGGCTGGCTTAGGTCCATTCTCTATGAAGCCCAGCTCACCTGTTTAATAGTAAATGATGCAAGGTGGTGTTAACTTTTGTGTTCTTCAGATGAGTTGTTGCTTCTTGGGGAGGAGGGGATGGTGAGGAAAATCTCCAAAGCTATGTAATCATGGTCTTATGTCTAAAAAAGCTTCCAAAATAAATGCTTGCCCAGTTCTAGTGATGTAACTGATATAGATGGGAATCACAAAAGCCATTTGTTTCCTAGTAAAGGAATGATTGATAAACACCTTCCGCCACTAATACTCTGTCATGTCTGCAATGAATCATTGAACTAGAATAACCTATTTCTCTGCCATCCTGCAATTTTTAAAAACTTACTTGGTTAGAGTATTTTTTCCCACAGAATATAAGTGATTGGCTTAACTAAAACTAAAATCTTTACCTCTGGCTTCCAGATGTTTAGCATTGTCCAGAAATATAAAAGTTCATTTTTCACACAGCAGTATTTAGCAGCTGGCTTTCCTTTTCAGTGGCAGAGAATACACTGAATATACACTGTACACATACAATATACACTTAAGAAATACACTGCTGTATTTCTTAAGAAATGAGAGGGAATATAAACTTTAAATCAAGAATTTCAGATGGTGGAACCAAGAGCTATGGCTGAGAAAAAAAAAAAAAGTGCAAAGTAGATGCGTTATTCAAAAAATCTTAGGGCACTCAGTCTGCTCCAGTTCATTTTACAGGGAACTGCTAAGTCCTTGGAGTTTTTGAAAGATCAGCATAATGTTTTAGCATTTGAAATCCAAATTTAGACATTGAACTCTGAGCTCCTGATTTTGTAAACCCTAGTCTAAAGTTGGTGTTTGCTTGGTGGTGTCTTAAGGAGAAGACGTGCATGGTTAAATCAAAAGGTAAGACAAATTTTTGTCAGTTTTCTAAATATTTTGCAAAAATAAGTAGAGTTTAAAACTGCAGTGTTTCAGTAATAGAAATGAAAAAAACAAAAAAAATTGTTTAAATGCTTTGTTGAAGCTGTCAGGTTGATTGTCTGAACTAAGTACGTGTGCCAAACCCCTCATCAGCCTCACCTGTCCATGTGAAGTGATATTCGTAATAGTCCTACATCTTCTAAAAAAAATCAAATTTCAGTATCTTGTAGGCAGTCTGGGAGTTCCTCTGACATACAGCATCCACCTTTCCATGGAGCTGACTTGGGTGCCAGGCTGGAAAGCTGGAGAGGAGGGTGCTTCCTCCATCCCTGTTATCTATCTGCCGCTGCTCTGGCAGTGCCCTTAGCAAACCCTGCGGCTTTTCCAGGGCTTGGAAAGCTCCTCCCTGCTGGGAGCTGCCTGGAGCTTCTTTAAAACCAAACGGATAAGTGCTGCCAGGAGATGGTCCAGCCCCTCAAGCAGGTGGTGCCCGTGCCTCTTCCCTGAGATCAGATCACCCTCTAGCCAAGAGGAAAGGGAAGTCTCTGCTGCTGTACAAGGCAAGGGAGCGCTCTGCACAAGAGATGGATTTCCAAGCAGCTGTCAGCTATTGGCACTCTGAGTTTAGAGGCTCAACAAAACAACTGACATGAATTCTCACACATCTATCCAAGAGGAACAAGTTGGTACCAGCAAAGCCAGAATACTGGATTTCCTTCAGTTCTCTTGCAGGAATATCTTGAACTTCCTCTAGTGTGTTTGGCAGCGGTGGGAAAGCTTTCCTGCCCTGTCTGCCTTCTATCCTGTGTGGGATTTGGTTTTGTTTTGTGCTAACTAATGAATGCTCATACTCTGGGATTGCTCAAGTGTGCAGTTAACAGCTGAATACTCTGCAGAAGGACCTCTCTGTAGAACATTATTGTAGTTTTTTGTTTTCTTCTTTTTTTTCTTTTTAATGATGGGAGACCTGGTAGACATCTACCCTTTAGGTCATTCATTTTCTCTCCTGGAAGTCCATTCTGAAGAACTTTAGCTCAAGCTCAAAAGGCTGAAATATGTAATAGGAGCTGGAGCTGCATATCAGTTCTTGGGCTCAGGCTGTTTCTGGTATTTTAACTGTATTGAAAGATGTATCTCCTTGTTATCTCCCCCACCCCCAAACCTTTATTTGTGTAGCTTTCTCCCCTCCCACCCGAACTAATTTTTGTGCATTGCATACTGCTATCAAAGAGTGTATTCTTCTGCAGTGTCCAGCCTGGAAAAGACTTTATCATTCAGTCACTTGCTTGTGACATCCAACTCTTTAGCTTGACCCAAGCTTTGCAAAGGCAGCCAGTTTGCCTGTGAGTTGGTGTATGAAACAAACTGTGTCTCTGCTGCAGTGCTCAGGGCATTGCTGCACCTGGGCACTGGGGCTTCAATAAGCAGGGTCGCTGCTGGAGTGAAGTGCTGCAGGGTCTAGGGAACAAGCACGGAGTGATCAGAGAGCCAGCAAACATCTGTTCTAGGGATGTTGCTCTTTTCTTATCCCAAAACAAAAAGCTTATCTTGTTTTTGTGGCTGGTGACTCAGTTAGGTTAATGCAATTAAAAGTGAGCATATAAACGAGCCCTCTGAATATTGCTAGAGCAGCACTGACCTTTGCAAGAATGCAAAGTCCCTGTAACACTCAGTATCTCTGTGGAGACTCAGATATATGGTGTTTACTCTTGTGGGGGATATACCATATGACCCTGTCCTGTCGTGAGGGAGTTTTGCAAGAGGTGAAATAGTCTATCTGGTATCTTTCTATGCACACTGAAGATTTGTGCAGGGTGTCTGTTGCCCTCTGGCCATCTGAGAGCCTCTCGCACAAAGCAGGCTCCGGTGGCTCTCACCCTTCAAAGGGTGACTGTAATTAATAAGCCAGCGCGGTTTAAGGGACAGGGAGCCGTGAAGCGCCGAGTTCTGCCTCGAGGCCGGCTGGAAACAGGGGCGGCAAAGGCGGGGAGCTCCAGGGCACCGACCTGCCGCTGTCCCTGCGTAGTCCCGGCTGCCCGCCCCGCTGCCAGGGATGCTGGAGGCGGCCCCGCCTGGCCGGGAGCGGGCTGGCCGGGGCCAAGAGGGACGCTGCCACCTGCCATGGGGCTGTGCTCCTGCAAAGGCTGCCGTGAGGAGCCCAGAGGTAACTGACTCCCCCGGGATGTGGCGGGACAGCTCTCCTTCCCCGTGCGTGTGTGCCGGCGGTGTGCGCGCATCGCCGGGAGAGCGGCTCGGGAGCGGCCGGGCTCGGGCTCCGCCTGCGGGACCGGCACCGCCGAACCGGGCCGGCCGCCCTCCGCGGGCAGCGCTCCTCCGCGTCCAGCCCTCGGGAGCTGCCGCCGCTTCTTCTGTGCTTCAGCAAAACTAGGCAAACTAACCCTTAAAAACTGTCTCGATGTGGTCTTGTGCTTTAAACACAATCCTTGGCTCTTCTTCTTCTCTGCTAACAAGTAAATTTTGATGGGAGGGAAACTGGTTGATTCTTTTCGGAAAGGCTGTTAACGTGGCAATAGCATAAGCTGACAGTCTTTCCTCATCTTTTCTGTGTAGTGGAGGACTTGGATGTTTTCTGGAGGGTCGAGCTCCCAGTAGAAGAAGCTCCTTTAGGAGGCAGTGTCTCCAACGCACTTAATTCTCCTGTGGATTTTCAGTTACTTCCAGGGTGGCTCCTGCATGGGTTTGTGTTGGGACCAGCCTCTGACATTCTGTCTGTTTTGGGAAAAGTTTGTAGTTGATATTCAGGGGCTCTAAGAATAGATGGTGTGTGAGCCCAGAGAAAAGTGTAGCTTTCTTCAGTAGAAAGCAGTCTCATAAGAATAGTGCTCAAAAATGTTACTGTGCTTGGAGTCTGTAGAATAAATGCTTGACTGTTTTGACTTTTTGACAGCTGAAAATACTTCTCTTTTAGTAATCGAAATCCTCTGAAGTTGGATTCTGGAGAAAATAGGGGGGAAATTTATTCCTGTGCAAAACTTTGGAAGAAACACCCTTAATAGTTGCTATGCTGGAAATATGATTCAGATAATGTTAGGAATTTAGCACACATGCTCTAGTTTTGAGACAAAGGGAAAAGTAAACACATTGGTGGAAATTCAGTGAGTATGGGGCTGCTGTCTTCATCACTGCTGCATCAGGTTAAAGTTTACAAGCGAAGGTAAGCTTCATAAAGCTAAAAGTGGCAGTCTAAAAGCTAACGGAAAAGTGTGCTGATCTAAAGTAATATCAGTAACTGTCAGTTATACCAGAAGCATAAACACTGAAATAAATTTCCCTGTCAGGAGTAGAGAATACCAGGTAAAGCTATATCTATTCTTTCAATTATTATTGAGTTGACTATGCCCGGATTGTCAGTGTGGCACCCGGTGAACGGATGTGAATTTCCCCCCAAAGACAGGATGAGGAGAAAAGATTTGAGCAAATACCCCTGAATTTTGTATTGGGAATATTGTAGGATTTTCCATATGCATCAGGTTTTAATCTGTTGAGGAAGGAGAGGCTTAGGTTGGGTGTTATCAAGAAACATTTGTCCTCATTCTGGCATGAATCCAGTCACCTCATTCACTTGAGTGAAATTGTATTTATCTTTTTTGGGTAGAGCTTCTACAAACAATGGGTGTTTCAGCTAGCATATTGCATTCAGGCTTGAAAGAATACAGTATGTTTGTGTCAAAATTGCAAATTTGTGTAAACCTGCAGACAGCAGTGACGCCACACCATTCTCTGAGAGCTGCTACAGTTGAGATACATATTTGTGTAAAATTGTACTTCACTTGTGTAACACTATCAAGTATGTAACACTAATAAATATTTTGGGGTCTTCTTTCAAGGCTAGCCCGTAAAAGGTTCTGCAGGATTGTTTTATCTTTTATTTGGAAAATATACCTAAAGTAATTCCTGTCTAACAAAATAAATCTATCTCTTAGTTTACTCTCATAATTCGTGTAGCAGGCTGAAGACTGCGCAAGGATTGTGTGCATGGAACTTAACCAGTCTCAAGTTTAATACAACTTTCCTGTTGATACTAATATGATTGGTGAGGTAAAAAGTCCATGCCCTGTCTTGCTGATCAGTCATTGTGAGGGAAGACCTGAAGTGCCAGGCTGTCATTTGTATTCTTAATTGGGAACCAAATTTGGCTTTGTATGATGCTGCTGAAATTCACTTGTTCCTTGGTGTTTGGCATGGGTCCCTTTAAAGCAGTAAGATTATTTTCCAGTGCTTTTCAGATGTCTCTAAATTTGTAAACTATGTAGAGAAGCCACTGATTTAGATTGCCCCTGCTGCTTTGCTTTTTTGGCTTTAAGGAATGGTTTAGGGACGCGGTGCACTGGCCTTTTGATCATGAGCTTCAGCAAGTCCTGCTTTGCTGTGAAAATGCTTTCAGCAGATGTGGGAGGGGGACCTGGGTACTGATAACAATGTTTTGTGTTTTTGCATTTGCCCTATCAGCTTTTTCTGATAGCCTTTTCGCACATCAGACACAGATAGGGCTAACTGATGAGTAGATTCCTACTTCTTCAAAGTTGCAGGCTAAAGTGTCTCCCTGAATGCAGTGGGTTATCTGCAGATAGCAGAGGCTTAATAAGCTTAATAAGGGGGAGAGTGTTTAAGGATATTTGCATTTGTTTAAGGCCAGAATGGAAAGCTTGAGTGGAAATCCTTCCCCACTCATCTCCCCTTCTGTCTCTGCAGTAGAATCCCCTACTGGCTGGACAGTAACAAATTCCTGGGCTGGAATACTGAATTGACCTTTACTGTCTGTTAGATTCACTTGATTGCTGTGTGCTGAAATCTTAATGTGGGAGAAGGATGTGATAGATGGTAGGAATTAGAAGTGAGCTAGAAAAAAAATCCTCCTTCCACCTCACCCTGTGGTACTGTTGGCTCCCACTAGCCCAGAACCTGAAGCTGTTGGGGGAGTGTTTGCCATGAGCTGTGGTTGATGGTTTACACTTCACTATTTCCTGAGCTTGCTTGTTTCAGTGTGATTCTATTTCTTTTCTTCGCATTTTTTATACTGTTCCCCATCAGATGTTTAAAAAAATTCTTGCACTCTAGTGTAACAAAGATTTCTGGTCGCTTTCCTGTGAGGCAATGTAACCAAGGTTGTGACTTCTGACTTTACTTGGTTTAATCTGATCATCAATCAGTCCTGCTCAGTTTAGGTCCCTTGGGGAGACCCACCTTGTGTTCACTATGAAAAAAAGTTTCAAATTGGTGCAAGGATGAAGGACAGCTCTAGTTCTCAGCCAAGTGATATTTGCCCTTTCAGTCTTGTCTGGTGTCAGCTGCCAAGGTGTGCTTTCTGTTACAATTTTGTGTTTAAGAAGTTGCAGTGTTTATATAGGACTTTTAAGACAGGGAAAAAGGGGCTCACCTGAGATGCCAAAACTCACTAGGTTTTTTGATAATGGTTGTGCTTTGTGTAAAAGGAGTAAAAGAGGAAGTCTGGAATAAGTCAGTTGCATCTCTTGAATGACCTTAATACTTTCCTGTGTAGAAGCAAAAGGAGTGAGGATTTAGGAGAAGACTATACTTTGGAAGTCTGCAATTCTTAATGCAAATGAAACCTGTTCAGTATCTTCCAGTCTGAAATACTTTAGAAATGTGGCCTTGGGTTCCATACTACTACGTCACAGCCAAGAAATTAATTCTTCTGTTTAAAAAAAAAAAAAAAAAAAAGCTAAATTGTTTCCTCTATCTTCTTGTTTCAGATTCTTTTTGCACCTCCCCAGTAACTAAATATAGCTTCTAACAGAAGTCCAGAATGAGTTCTCACTAGAAGTGCTGAGAAGATTTTAATCACAACATTTGGCTCTCCCAGGGACAGAGTGATTGGCTGTGCAGTCGTGTGAAGCACACAGGAGCACAGTTGCAGTATTTTACAGCTATAAAGTCCCCAGCATGCGTGTGAAATAAACTTGTGTGCTTATTGTGTTGCACACTTTTTTTCCTTTGAGAAACAGTTCTCTGTGATGTGAACCTGAGCACTGTAAAAACAGCCTGTGCTGGGTGGGAATGTATATTAAGTTAGGATGTGAACTCATTCATCATTTCAACAGGGTGGTCAGTTTACATTATAACTGTAGTAGCAAAAAGGACTTCAGAGGTTTCTGCATTCTGCATTTTTTTTGAAAACTGAAGACATAACAAAGGAGATAAAGGAGGAATTCACAGTCTCTTCCAAAGCATAAGATCAAGTGAATGGATTTTCTTAGTGAGTACAGCAGAGAATGCCACCTGCATGGTTCTCCAGCTGGCATTCCCTGTGTGCACCCAAATGTGCTTCCTCTCCTTTTTCCATGTGCTTATAGCTACTAAGGATGGAATTTGGAAGGCACGTTTGGGGCATGTGGGAGACTTTCATTATTTCTGCCCAAATTTTAAAAAAACCTAGAAATTTGAAAACTTGGGGGATTTGTTTTAGGAAGAAATATTATCCTGAAGTTATCTGGTCAATTATTACTTACCTAGGAAACGTCTCTGTGACTGGTTTTGTCAATGAAAGCAAGGAGCAACCTTTGACATAACACAGCAGAGCTGTTGCTATGTTAGTGGATGGAAAAGTACTATTTACCTTTATGGTCTCTACTACTTATGCTCTGAAGAGGAAAGGAATTAACTGATAGCATTTCAAAGGCTTGATCATATGTTTGGTCTCTTGTCCAATTCACCATCTGTTTTTTGATATTGCCTAGTTGCTAAGCAGAACTAATTGCAGTTCTTTTGTTGAGACACTTCATTAAAAAGACTTTTTATTTAAAACTTGTATTTCTACAGCTCTTGATTACTGTAACTTGAAAATATCAGTTTCAATTAAACAGATTTATTTCTTCCACATTATTAATAATTTAGCAGAAGTGCAAAATATTTTCTGTTGTCATTTTTATCCAAGAAAGTGTTACTTTGTGCAGTGTTGGACTATGTCCCTCAAAAATGAGCACATATGGCATATTAAGTGGAGTGGGATACAGTTTTGCAGGACAGGAAATATGGGTCCAAAACCAGAAAAGCCAAGCAGGGTATCAGTACCTGTATGTTAAACAGGGGAACTATGGAATACTGCTATGTTGGGGACAGGTGCACAGAGGTTTTTAATGTGTAACAACCACATAAGATGAGAAGCTGAAGCAGCTCTTTCCTTAGTCTGTGCCCCTTCAGTGAACTTCCACATATAGGTTAAATTGCCTGCTGTGTTTTATCTGTAGACAACTGAACTAACACCTGAAGATTTAGTAACATCTGCTGTATACATAACTCCTAGCTTGTATTTACTGTCAGCAGTCTTGTTACTTGTTGATCTGCATTCAGGCTTTCCTACTGAGAGAGCTCATAAATGCAGCATGAACCCCTGCAGTGACATTGCTTCTGCCCTCTCTTACTGCATCACTCACTCGACAGGAAAGCTTTCCAAACTGCACAAAATGGGATGAACTCTCTCTTCTACAGCTTGTTTTATAGCCTCTCTCCTCTTTTTTCCTAAATGCAGTGTTCATCTCTACATAAGGGCTTTCAGTCTGGCCTCCTACCATGGGCAGAACTTGCATTCATTGTTCTTGGGGACATCTTACAGGGATGGTGACTTCACCACTTTCCTGGGGAGTCTCTTCCAAAGTTTAACTACTCTGAGTAATGTCCACCCTGAACCACTTTGAATAACTTTTTCTCTTGTCCTGTCACTGGTTACCTTGAGAGAAGAGACTGACCCTTGCCACAGCCTCCTTGCATGTAGAGAGCAGTAACTTCTCCCCTGAGCCTCCTTTTCCCCAGGATGAACAACCTCAGCTCCCTCTGCTACTCTTCAGAGGACTCAAGTTTCAGACTCTTTTCCAGCTCTGTTGCCTTTCTGCTCCAGCACCTCAGTGTCCTTTTTGAAGTGAGGGGCTCAGAATTAGACACAGGACTTGAGCTGTAGCCCCCCAAGTCCTAAATACAGGGAACAATCACTTCCCTGGTCCTGCTGACCACACAATTCTCAGTAGAAGTCAGGATGCCATTGGCCTTCTCTCCACCATGCTGGATCATGTTCAGCAGCTGTTGACCAACACCTCTGGGCCACTTTACAGCCACTTTGCTCCCAGACTGTAGTGTTATAAGAAAGATCTGCCAGACAGTGCTTTTGGGGTTTAAAGTGCCATTGGAAACAAGAGGTGAAGGTGTGATGAGCACAGCAAGTCTGCTGTCTTTGCTGCTCTGTTAAAAATGGCTGTCTAATTGGAGGTCAGAGCAAGTTGGATATTTCATTTCTATTCTCTTTTCTAGCCCACACTACTTAGTAGTACTGTATGTACATCTACTTAGTTTTGATTATGTAAATTGGGTGTGTTGTAGTTATTTGTGTTCTTCAAAAAAAAAAAAAACTCAAAACCAAACCAACACAGATTTCTAAAGGAATTTCCTTAAGTATAGTGAAAATAGACAATAGAAGGGCTGTTTTCTGCCCTGAGGTGTTCTACATCTCTTACTCTAGGATGTTTCAAATTGAGAAGCCATCTCTGTGCTTGTAATCCCCATTCCTTCAGCATCCAGCGCATGCAGCCTGCTGCAAACATTCAGTACCACGCCTCTCTAATTGGTGAAAATGCTTTGTCTTACTGCTGGGCTCAGATCAACCTGTTTAGCTTTATGGTATTGTCCTTGTACTTTTTAGGGTGGTGTTATTTGTATGTAAACATTGGACTCTGATGTTTGTCCCCTGAATTTCAGGAAAGTGTTTTTGGGTTTTTTTTTTCTTTTATACTTGTAAATTGTATTGTCAGCACTAACTGCTCTTGTTTTTTGGGGTGAAACCTTTCTTGTCCTGCAGCAGCTGCTGTCCCACACGGCCCAGTGTGCCTCTAGTGACACTCAGCAAGGTACTCCAGAACCATTAGGAACTAAGTGGGACCTGGGCTACGTGCAGTTTGTTTCCCACCAGTCTGCTGCCCAAGAGGGTTTTGCCCAGAGTTGCTCTGGATACTGAGACAGGTGCCTAGGGTAAGTGAGGGAGCAGTCAGTCCCTTAAAGCAAAATTCTTGGATGAACCTTCTACTTTTCTGCTGTCTCCTCATGCTCTGTGAAGGCTGGTTTCTTTTCCATACAGAGGCCAGCATCTTCCTGAAGTTGAAACCACTTAAGCACCTCTAAAAAGGTGGAATCTGGGAATTTACTCCCATTGCCTAAAGCAAGTAGGCCTTTTGTGTCTAGCTCTTGAAGTATGCTTTGAAAAACCAGTGTTTTGGCTTTCTGTGTGGGAAAATCCGTGTGTGCCAATGTGTGTGCCTTGCTGATTAGCCCAGTGGGTCAGACACCCCTCCGGAGCACAGAGTCGGGCTGAAGGGTGGTGGGAGGGAGGGCTTTGACTCCATCAATCCCTTTCTGTCTGTGGCTCTCAGGAATGCTGAGAAACCATATGCAGTATTGTTCCCCCCGGCATATTCTCATGTGGCTTGGCTGTAAGCAATTCAAGTGACAGGCATCCAGCTCTCCCTTGGGAGGCAAAATATAGTTCAGTCATCACTATAGGAAGGAGAATGAGATTCCAAGGAAATGAGGGGAATCTGCTTGAAAACAGCAGCAATGTAAAGGGGCTCTTAGACTTTGCTGTTAGGGAATTACCCAGTCTCAGCCAGAGACAGACTTGGGCAGTTTTGTACCTGCTGACAGTGGCAATGACTTAGGATCTTAATAAGTCTTTAAGATCATAAGTCTGTATGTTTCTATATTATCTTGTAATTTTCTTCTGATTCTGAAGATTTAATATTACCCTCTATATGGTAGAGAGACTTCAGTATAGGAGAAGCACACAAGGGAGTGTGTGACTTGAGTTAATCTTTTGAAGCAAAGGAGACTAGACTAGTTGAGGTTTCATAGGCTGTTTAGGGGGCTGGAAAGGGTCCCTGAGCACACTGATGGTGAGATGATTTGTGAATTACTGCCTTTAAACATGTTGGTTCCTTGCTTATTAATGCACCATGTGTATTGCTAGATCACCTGACAGTATAAATGTGATTTTATCCATATCATCAATTAATCAGTGTTTATATTGGATAAGGCAGAGCACATAGTAGGGTTTCATGGTGGTGCTTTATGTCTCAGGAAGCAGACTATGCCTGATCTGACATGAAGAAATTTATTCTTTCATAGCATTAATACAGCTGAATAAGGCATACAGAATTCGCACCCTTGTTTTGTATTGCACAACTGGGATGTTTTCTGGTATCATGGAAAATGCCCTAACATTTGCTTTGTGCCTCAGAGAACAGAGGCCTTTCTAGTCTGTTGGCATCGCCCACTCCTGTTTCTCACAACTC
The DNA here is from genome assembly GCF_027579445.1 of Ammospiza nelsoni. Lineage (NCBI taxonomy): Eukaryota > Metazoa > Chordata > Aves > Passeriformes > Passerellidae > Ammospiza > Ammospiza nelsoni. The sequence continues at coordinate 17,962,679 of NC_080640.1, forward strand.
TGTATCTTCTCAGCTCCACACTACTGATCCTCCCACGTGAATTCATGGTAGTCTTAGTTAATCAGGTAATTCCTCTCACTCACAGCATCCCAGTGATTTATCCATACTGAGTAACTCAAACTGTTGGAGACACAAGCTGGTGTTACTGACAGCTTTGGCTAGTTCAGGGAGGGTTGAAGACTCATTCGCTCTTGTTTCTCTGATGCTGTAGGTGAGTGCTTGTTAGTGTATAACTGAGCTATGAACGTTTTGAGTCAAGGAATATAAATAAGCTTTTGTAAGTTTGTGGTTTCTCCTCAAGAAAAGTAAAGTGTACTCTGATTTCATGAGCTTTAAAGCTGTTTTACCCACCTCTCATCTGCTGTCAACACTCCTTTCTGAATTACCTAAAAGCAGGAGTTATATCATCCTTGAGGAAATGTCTGCAGCAGTAGCCTTTTTCTGATAGTAGCTAAACCAAAACATGCTCAAGGTCTGTTTTCACTTACAGTTCAGTTTCCCTGGATAGAGCTCTTGCTGTGCTGTTAATATCAAATTATCAAGTCTGTTGTTTTCTTTTTTCTGAGAAAGCAGCAGTTGCTAGACTGGGTCCAACCCAGGGTCTGGTACTCTGTCTCTGGCAGTGGCTTGCACCAGATGTCTCTGGAGCAGCAGGTGGGAGCTAATCTACCCCTACACTAGCTTTTATCATGTCTTTAACAGCTAGTGATAACTTCAGCTCTGGTGTTTTCCTTAGTATTTTTCTCCTTTTTTATTTTTTCCTTTATTGGGTTGGTGCCTCAGAATATCTGTTGCCTTTATGTGGTGGTACTGCTCCTGTTTACTGAAATGTTAGTTTTTGTACTTTTTTTTCCTAGCTTCTCAGTGGATTTGTTAACTTTTTTCTTATGAAAGAGGAGTTTTCTTCTTTGTTGAAGCCAGCTCAGCTGCAGTGATAGTAAAAGTGCTTTTTGCTATCTACTGCTCTTGGAGGCTGCTCTGCGGAAGTGTGTTAACCTCTTGCTGCCTAGATGCCATCTGGCCACTTGTGGAAGCATAATGAACGTTACCTGCCCTGGTCTTTTGTTAGCTGGAGTTCAGTAAAAATAGCTCCACTTCAGTAGATGTATTTTCTAATAACTAGTAGATGTATTTTCTGTATGTTATAGAAAAAAAAACTGAGGCAGAGCAAGAACGCTCTTTTATCAGCTAGAATTTGAGCCAGGGAATATGGTATCTCAAGTCCACTAATAGGCACTATTTCTTAAAGGAAAAGTCTGAGTTTGAGACATTGATCTGTTAGTTCACCTAAATATGAAGTGTATGATCTGAGAATCATGAATTCTGAGTATGGAATAGCCTCAATAGCACTGAGCACCACCCACATCTCACCACCTAGTGCAGTTCAGATTCAGATCCAGCAGGACTATTTTGTTGCAAATTTTAACAGTAGTTATTACCCTAGAGCTGCTTGTGAATGTCCTGGCACAGACAGCTAGAACAATAATTTGAATTGTCAGAGTTGTATTGCTTCAAGAGATCTGCAGCAGCTGTAAATCTGCAGTTGTTGAGTGCTCCATTGATTCAGAGCAAAATAAAGGCAGAGAATAAATGATGCCACACATTACTACAGTGCTTGGGAGTAATTCAGCTGGAGTACAGATCTAATCTATTCCTATTTTACTGATGAGACTGCTGAGACACTGAGGAGTTGAGGGACTGACCTTCAGAAATGCAGTGCAGAACCCCCACTGAAGGCAGTGGGAGACAGGAGGGCATGGCAGCTCTGAAAAGCAGGTCCTGGCAGACTGCAGGAGAAAACCTGGGATTCCTGTCTCCCAGCACAGATTAGCATTCAGTAGTCTGTCCAAAAAAATACATGCTTAAATGCCGTGTTGATAGATGTTTTAACCTTATTCTTTGCTGTGTGACAATGCAGGTTTGTTTCTGTCTGTTCAGTTGTGGAAGGAATGCAGAGCCCCAGAGGAGAGAGGATGAAGACTTATGTGGGCTATTTTAAACAAGTCTCTTTGCTGTCTTGAAGAATCAAAAGGTGCACAGACTGTTCTTTCATGGGGTCAATATGTGGGATATTTTTTTACTAAATGAAACATACTGAGACAATTCTCCTTAAATAGCAGCAATGCTCCAGGGGTCTTGGTGTCCTTTTGTCCTGGAACACCAGGAATATTTTGCACTAAAGACATCCTGAAGTAGTTTGCTTTTGTCTGGTTTTAATTTTTTTTGTACTGTGCACAAGAATGCTTTCTGGGTTAAGGTGTAACATGGCTCTGAGAAATGATGGTTTAATACCATTGGGGTGCGTGGCCACCCCTGAAACTAAGGTCACTGAGTGAGCTCCATCAGACATTTAAGTGTAGCCTAAGAATAGATCTAGACGCTTGTAGCAGAATGGGTTTTATTTCCAACCCTTTCCTTTTTGCTTCTTTCAATTTAAATTCAATTTAATTCCAGGTTTGAAACTGAGCAGAGCTTGAGTGTAGGACATGAAATGATCAGTGCATGTGACAGATGTGCATGTGGCAAAACCTCAGCTGCTGTTAGCAGTCCAGAAAAAACATAGAATGCTGGGGTGTCATCCCAGGACATAGGTCCCAACCTGTGCCCTTTAATAGCACAGTAGATGAGATCTATCTTTTGTCAGTGTTAAGTGAAAGCCATCTTTAAGGCAGCAGAGGCAAGCTATTATTGCCTGGGTCCCAGTGAGACCCAAGGCTTGATGAGGGGTTGGGAAGGCATGCCCAGCCTCAGAAATCAGTGTCTGATCTGCAGGGGAGGCATTGATATTTTAGTGGTAATTTCCCAAAATATTCACCCTTTAGTATCCAATACTGATTCTATATTGAGTGCTCTTCATGTGAATAAATGTTGTCAAAGTCAGGGATAAAGGATCTGATAATCTCGGTCAAAATTAGTCATAGAATGGAGAATCTCCATTTGTGATTGTGTGTGGGGATGAGGAGGGTGATTTTCTTGGGTAGGTTTCTCCTGGGGGGAAATCAGTCAGTTCTGACATTCTCAGCCTGTGTTAGGATGTTGTGTCCAGTCAAATCAGAGTAATAGTCCCAGTAGTTTTCAATTCTGGCAGATCTATTCTAAAATGTAAATGCTCTAGGGAATCAATATGAACAAGATAATAGCTTTCAACTAAAGCCTCCATGAAGGTCTGCTCCTCTGGGAGTTCTGTAATTACTGTCACGTGAGCAGAGTTGATGTTTTGTGAGTTGTGTGCAGAACTAGTCCAGGTTGCCATACAGAATTCAGCAGCCATGAGAACTTTCAGAAGTGGCTAAATCATGCACTAAAGCATGTTTTTGCATTGTATGCATGCCTGTGATTTCTGCATCGCTGAAAGAGAATGAGCCTCAGAAAACGCAGGGGAGGATATCTTCAGAGAAATCAGGGAAGGCAACTTCTGCTTGTGGGCCTAGGAAAGGTTGTGTAGGTTTGGACACCAATTTGAATCTATGCAAATGAACTGGAAAGCCTGAGACACACAATATTGGAGGTCCAGCTTAGAATGAAATGGGGAAGAGTCATAATTTTATATAATATTTTTTCCCTTTTCAACCTTTAAATATATTCATACCTATTAAATACCTGTGAGATACTTACAGCTATTTAGTCTACAGTGAGGTCTTGTTTAAAGATGATATATAAATGCTGTCCAAAGTGTCCAAAACCTAATCCAAAGTGTCATCCCAGGATGAGGATTATTGGAAGGGGCAGAACAAGTTGTTTTGCACCAGAAGTGTGTTTGGCCTTGGCAACACTGACAGTGCTGTAAAGGACTTTGAGAGCAGTCAGACTGGTGCTGTAAGGTGGTCCTTGCTGTTGTGTACCAGCCTGCTCCTAAAGGAGATAGTTTTTACACTGTCCTGTTAGGGGAGAGCTGTGTCCTTTCCTGCTGCACACTGCTGACCCACTTTGCCTTCCCAGCTGGGTTTGGGAGGGGCAGAACCAAAACCAACAAATCCTCAGTTCCTAGTATCTGGCCATCTAAAATGTATGGAGAGCTCTCCCTTTGTAGTTTCTCTGACTTCTTATTCAGTTGTTGCATCTGGGTGATTTCAAGTGCCATGTGAGCGCTCACTAACAGTCACGTTAGTGATGCTATCCTAATGGACTGGCTAGACTGTGTACATGCAAGTAGCTATTGTTGCAATTAATTGCTCAGGACTGGTAGTGCTTCATAATCAGAGGGATGATTTTGACAGTGATTGTTCTATTTCCTTTATTTTAGCATCCATGGTGAGGAGGTGAAACTTAGGTGCTGAAACCCTAGCTTTTGTTATTGCCTAGAAAAAGTTCAAGCAGTTGAAGTATATCACAGTGTTAGCAAATTGGACTGAAAGGAATTTATTGAAAGCATTAACTTTTGAAGTACAAGTTGAAGTTCTATTTGGAGCTGTTATAGCAGGCAAACCTTCTTAGCAATGCTTGTCAATGGTTATGCATTATCCTGCTGTGGGCTTGTGGGGAGATCAGACTATGCATCATTTGTAAAGGGTGACTTTGCTGGTTTCCTTCAAATTCAGTGAACCTTCATCAGAAGGACTTTTGTAGCATTACTTAAGGACCCAATATATTATTCACAGCCCTATTATTCTCAGCACAGATGCCAAGAAACATGCAGTTTATAAAGTAAATACAAAATGACTGTGTGAATTAATAAAAATCTTTAAATTCTGGACAAAAATAGAGGAATGATTCTTCAGACTCTAAAATACTTCATAAATTCTGCTCAGGAGTTAAGGCTTCCAGCCCAAGTTAGACCAAAAAGAGGTGCTGAAGAAGACATATGGGAAAGGAGAACTATGTTGTATTTGGGAATGAACTTTTCACCTCTGGATCCAAACTGACTAGAAGCTCTAGATCAAGGTGCTTTAACTAATCAAAGAATAATAAAAAAATGCTGGAGGCTAGATTTAGTAAATTCAGAGTAGCAAATTAGCAGGTCTGTATCTAATGGAAGAAGAGCTGATTATAGTCCCTGCGGTGTTAAATTCCTGTTTCCACTGAGGTTCCCTCCTGCACCAGATTAAAATCTTCCTAGGCTTCAATTATTATTTCTGACAGACTGGTGGCCTCTTAGTTTATATGTATGTTAGACAAGACACATGCAAATATTTCTGTGTTGCTTGCTCACTATGTTGGGAAATCAGCAGCTGCAGCAGTAGACTCTTCCTAGTGTTATGTTGGGCTTGGTTTCCACATCCTTAGGGACAGTTCTTACCTTTAAGTAGTATCAAGATCTTTCTCAATGTGTGTCATTACTGCCTGGGCATTTCTGACCTTAGAGTATCATCAAAGTATTCGATTTGCATAAGGTTCTCACGCTGTTCACTTGTACTGAAGCTTTCTTGCATGCTGTAAGATTATGGGGTCTGCTATTGTAGTGACATTCCAATCTCATGGGGAGACTTCTAGAGTAACAATTTTTGTCCCTAAATGTTTAATAAAGGGAGGAAAGCATGCAGTACTTATGCCTGTGATATTTTATTTTTTGTCTGCTTTATTTAATTCTTACAGCAAACCTTTATGGCTAAATCAAAATTTTGTACTCAGCTGATGGTCCTCGCTGGGTTACTTATGTCAGCTTTCTTGCTGTCAGTTTGATCCTCATTTGAAAAACATTTTAAGGAAATTGGCTCTTAAAATATAACTTGTTAGGAGAAAAAGTTTACACATAGCAGGCAGCCTGTAAATTGTGGACAGTAGAATAAAATGGTTGTATTTTGAAGTAATATTTCATTGGCTTGTTCTTGAGTCTAAAAATGTGATACACTAAGATTGCTCTGTATCTGGAATCTGGGGGGGTAAATTTTATTTTCAGTCCTTTGGCCTGACTCCAACATCTGTAGACTGTTTAAAGCTGCAGTTGTTTGAAGATATGTCTGTCCCTGCAGTGATACTCTTGTTTCCTCATCCCAGTTCTCAAGGGCATGTTGGATTAGCTTGAATAATAAATGTGTCTAATTGAGGGGAGTTGACATTGGATGTAGTTAATACAAAATAGCGTTGGAAACAGGGTGGGTATAATGTAGCCTTTGAGAGGACATACTAATTTTTCTTTGGAAATGTGTGTCGTGAAAGACCATTATTGCAGGTGTTGGCATGCCATGGTTATTAATATCCTGTTCTCTGAGACTTCATGGATACTAAAGCTGGATTTGCCTCTTCGATCCTTGTTTTGAATTGCTTGGCAACAGAGTGAGCAGGAGTGGTGTTTGTACTCTGCATCTGCATGCAGAGAATGGCCTTTGGTCCCTCTGTTTCCCTCCCTTCCTAACATCTTTACTATCTGCTGCTGTTTTTGCATAAAAGCAAATCTCATCCCTGCTAAAGAGATGACAGCTTATAAGAGAATGAGTTTTACATGATACAGAGCACAGTTTACGGCACAGTCACAGTGGGCCAAATATGAGAATCAAAGCAGTGGTTTAAAACACCTCAGCTATAAAGAAAGGAGGTGGTGTGATAGGATCTCAGATTTCTGGTATAGCACTTTGTCTAATGCAAGTGCCACTATTAGAAATGAAAAAAACAAGGTAGGAGAGAGCCTCTGCTTAGTTTCATAACAACCTTTGTTTTTTTTTTTCTCTGTTGGCTCAGCAATGTGTGCTGGCTCATGCATAAAATTGTTTATTGAATGAATTGAAGGTTTTGCTTTTTTGAAAGAAGAAAGATTACTCTTTGCCACAAGAGGGAGAGCATGAGAAATGTCAGAGAGAGGAAACTGCACTGTGGCAGCTCTGCTCATGTCTTCGTTTTAGACCCCACAAAGGGATAGGGATGTTTTTGGAGCTGAATTCCTCCATCATTATGCCCAGACACACTAGAAAATGGAGGCGCTAGAGAAGGTCAAAATCTAGCAAAGCCTTGCCTAATCAGTATTGCCTAGAGGTTCTTGCATTAATTGTGATTATATCATAGCTTGAGATGTATATCACTAAGGTTTTATGAATTAAACTTGCAGACTAATTTATACAGCATGTCAGTCATAGTGCTGGAGCTGGGACTTGGAATCTAGAGAAGAAATAACAGCAGTTGTTAGAATTCATCATTGCTTTTGTCTCATTGGCACTCTATTACTGAGCCCACTTAACTAAATGGAAATTGATTTTTAGTTAATTCTTTATCCAACCAAGTCATGCTGATACACTTTTAATGCACTCTGACTTCAGTTGTGCTGAAGGGCTACATCTATTTTAACTGTGTTGGGGTTTGTGTCAATTTAGTTAAATCTGTATAAAAGTGAGTATTGACAAGCTCAAAGTGTTTCCTAATGGAATTTTGCCTGGTAAGCTCACTTTCCATTAGGGTCAGGTTTAACCTCATCTTCTGTTCTTCATTTGGTCTTTGGTGATAACATTTTCTAGGTTTATCTTTTATTTTATTTTATAAAATCCAGCACAAAAGCAATTGAATACTAACACTCCAAGAATCAGTACTTCCAAGTCATGAAATAACATAAATCTGCCTTTGGTTTTGCTTTCTTCTCCTTGCTGCAGATGTGCTGTAATAATAGACATCTCATTCATTTATTTTGTCTCATATGATTTTTTTCTTCTTTCTCCTTTGATAATAGTTTTGACGTACTTTCCAATCCCTTAGTATTGTGATTAACTTGCAGACCCTGTGAAAGGTGTCTGTAAAAGTTAATTGCACACACACAGCTCAGCTCAGGTGAGTGGAATATGAGGCAGAAAGCAGATGTGCTGGCAATGTGTGTATCTGAGTGTGCAGGTTCCTGTGGTGGACAGTGGATCAGGCACGACAGAAGGGAGCAGTAAGGGTTCCTTCCCCTGCTCTGGTGATGCCTGTTGTGAACACACACTGCTGCCTTTGTCTGCCTGCAATTCCCTGCCTGTCTGTTCTCTAGTTGTGATGATAAACTCTGCAGGGCATGGACCAGCTCTTGTTGTGGTCTGAAGAAGCCAGGCACATGCTCATTAGCTGCTGCTCTCTCCTTAGACTATTTTTAGTCCCTGTTTGTGTCTCAAGCAGTTGTTACTCCTTGCAGACAGCAGAGACTGCCAGCTGCATGCTTAGACAGCACCCAGCACTTGGCAGCCCAGACCTGGTGAGCATCTTTAGGCACCACAGTCACTCTCTTTCCGTGTTTTAGTGCAGTGACACAAAGGATTTCTGGTATCGCCTGAATTTTAGCTGTGGCACTTGTCACAGCTAATTCAGTGCTGGTGTTATCAGCCACATTTCAGTGCATCTCAGGCATCAAGTTCATAAACTGAGTTAAGAGAGGCAAAGTTTCAGGCATAAAGAGAAGGGCCAAATTGCATAGTAGCAGTAGTATATAAATGAGCACATTGACTTCTATTTCCTGAAAACTGAGAGGGAAAAAAATCAACTCTCTTTAGCCAAAGTAAAATCTTCACAGTTTAGGCAAGAATATTAATTTAGGATATTTCATCCTGCATTTACAGCTTTTCAAAATTGTCAGGGCAGCCTGAGGTTTCAAAAAACATTAATCCAAGGATGCCAAGAGTACACCAACACAGGCCAGAACATTCCCATTCCCATCCTGCTTGTTGGTGGTTCTTCAGCTGTGGGCAGGAAGTGGTTTGAGGACTAGAGCGTTTATTCTTCTAGTCCTGTCCCCATTCTGCTCCTACCCAGAGGCTCCCTAGATTTTTCCTAGCACATAAAAAAAGTAAATTTTTCAGATAAATGAAATTCTGACAGCTCCTATGCATGCAATAAGAACACATCTGGTCATGTGTTAGAAAATGCCAGGACTCTACATTAGAAAATGCATTTGACTCTGTATGTGCACATCCCATTACAAGATGTCCCAAGACGTCTCTGTTGTGTGACACTTACCTGTCATGTAATTTCTGTAATGACATGATGGGGTGCCTCTTAATGCTTAAGAGCCTCTAGAGGAGTTGATTTGCCCCATGATCTGGAGTTATTGGGACACCAGAAATGGCAGACTTCCAACTAGACCCTGATTATAATTTTCTGGTATCTGCTGTTCAGCTTGTTCCCAATCCACTTCACTGACCACTCATCCAGACCACACTTCCTGATTTTGCCAACGAGGATGTTGTGAGAGGCAGGGATGAATGCCACACTGAAGTCTAGGTAAATATCCACTGCTCTTCTCTCATCCAGCCAGGTAGTTGTTTCATCATAGAGTGGTCAAGCATGATGTGCCTTTAGTGAATCCATGCTGACTGCTCCTGATCCCCTTCTTGTCATCCTGTGGAAGGAGATGGCCTCCCAAAGGAGCTACTCTATCTCCTTCCCAGGGAATGAGCTGAGGCTGAGTGGCTGGTACCTCCCCAAATCCTCCTTGCCTTTGTTGAAGACCAGGATAACATTTGCTTTCTTCCAGCCCTCGGGCATCTTTCCTGATTGCCACAGCCTTTGAAAGATGATCATGAACAATCTTGCCTTGGTGTCTCCCAGCTCTCTGAGTACTTGTGGCTTCATCACATCAGGGCCCATGGACTTGTAGATGTCAAATCTGTTTGGGTGTTCTCTAACCCAACCCTCCCTACCCAAGGGAAAGTTTTCCTCCCAACATTCCTTAACTCTCTCTTGGGTCAGAAATGCCTGAGGGCTGGTCTTGTCAGTGAGGAGGTGTTCAGTAACTTTGCTTTCTCTGCACCCTCTGCTCTACAATTTAGTAACATTATCCTTTATTTTTCTTTTGTTGTTGATGCACTTGGAAAAGCCTTTTTTGTTGTCTGTAACATCCTTGGACAGATTGAATTCCAGCTGGGTCTTGGCCTTTCCTGTTTAATTTCTGCTTATTCTGACAACCTCTCCACATCCACCCCAAGTGGCCTGACCCTGCTTGCATGTCCTGTGTTCTTCCTGTTTATGCTTGAATAATGACAGACAGTAATGGCAGCAAGCTGTGAGACTGGGGTGGCTCCCATGCTGAAGAATGGGCAGACAGGAGGCTGACTCCTGGCTCCTGCGACTCCTGCCTGCTGCCCTCTCTCCAGGAGCTCACTCATGCTTAGCAACTCTAGTGCTGCAAACTGAGCTGCAGGGCACAGTTAGTTTTGCAAGGGAAAGGGCATGTGAATAAGGGAAATGGTGTCACATCTTTGAGATGCTTAAGATGCAGCCTGTGCCTCTGTCTGTATTATGAATCTGTTGGAATTATTAATGTCTACTCCAGATAGTCTTGCTACTTTTTTTCCTTTTTTTTTCTCATGTGGTAACAGCTGCCTATTTTTATGTGAGCTTATGGGAAAATCCAGTATTTCCCAATTAAAAAAAATTCTGAAGCTGTTCAGATAGCTGCACCCATACAAAGGGCAGCCTAGCAGCCAAGGCAGTAGCAAGGGTTTGTGCCAAAGACCATGAAGAATTCCAGCTGTGAAAAAATGTGAGAGAGCAGCCTCTGGGTACCCAAGCACTGTTCCCTCCCAGCTATCATTTCTTTCACAGAATTATGGATGGCTAGGGAAGAGGGGGAAAAAAAATCACACTGATTTTCAAATATTTGGCTGAAAGCCAGAAACACTGTGAGCAGAGAATCAGCATTAAAACTGCAGCCATGAGAGACACTCAGAAATTATTGGGATTTATTTTTAAAGTGTACTTAATTCCAAGCTTCTTTCTCAGAGCATGTTGGCATGCTGAGGTCCTTTCTCTCTCTCCCTCTCTCGCCTGGGAGTATCCCACTCCCAGTCTGTCTCATCGATTCCCCATGGCTGTTATTGAGATCACTTAGTTAATTTTTCATTCTCCTTCTTTCAGCTATTTCCACTCCACTTTTAGTTCTTTAGGAAGTTCAGACAGCTGAGATGGGAGTGAGGAAGCTGGGTTGAATAGAGAAGTCAGGTTGCAGTCTCTGAAAGATGCTCACCTGCCAGGTTATAATACTGACCCTCCCACCACATCTTCAGGGAGATTTTAGCTTGCAACAATTATGGTTTGTGATGGCTCAAGCTGTTCTTCCTTGCGTACCGGTTTGGAATTCTCAGCCCATATAAGTGATGTTCTTTTCAGTGCAGCCTTTCCTTTGGGTGTGGGATTTGGGATAAGGAGGTACTCAAGATATGTGAAATCTCATTGCTGGGGTTTTCACCATGCATCCAAACACTTTCTAGGTTTAGCTTGTCATCAATGAGAACTTTATAATCAGAGGTAGATTAAGAGATAATATTGTAGATTGATGCATATTCAGAGATTTGTTTGTGTTAGAAAAACAGGGGGAGACAAAACTTTAAGGTGTTATTTTTCGCATGTCTTTGTATGAGCAATTTTTCACAGAAACAAGAGTGGGCAAGGTGGTTTGCCAGCTCATCCGAAAAGTATCTGAACACTAAAGAGACATTAGGATAAAAGAATGTACTTACTTCTCAACAAATACTGCCATTCATCCACCTATATCATAAATAGTTTCTAAGATCCAGAGACTCCCTGCTCTTTTTAACTTGACCACAAATTCAGTTTCAGTGCAGTTCAGGCAGAAATGTTAACTACCCCAATAGTTTCTGTGAAAGGTTGTTTGGGGTCCATCATCCACCAGGAGGAGGTAACATGTAGTTACCACTTACCCATAAATATATTGGTTATCATCCTAAGAAGGACCACTCCTTCATGGCTCAGTGTAGTACAGCATTCAATGCAGCTCTTAAAACCAAAATACATTATTATATATAGTTAAAAATACACATCTTTATTCTTGTATAGGCATGTGAGAAGGATGAAAATAATTGACTTGTAAGGGTATTTGACTGAAATTAGACATAATAGCAGCCACATAAGGTTGGGAGTAAACACTATTATTGAAAGTTATGATGGATGGAGAAGTTAAAAAACCCTCATTCAATGAAGCTATTGACATCAGTATTCAATTTTTTTATTTACTTCATGTTTACTGTACAAGACTATTGAGAGAGCAGAATCCATTCCCAAGCAGTGAGGTGTATAGATGGAGTAAAACTGCTAAAAAATGAGATCGGAGTAGATTTAGATAAGGGAAATGGTGTAGAGTAGAGATCAGATTAGATTTAATCTTAAACCAGCAATGAGGTGATGAGTCAGTCTCTTTAACTGTGACTCAAAAGACAATCTTGCTATTACTAGAAAAACCAGTTTTGTTTGTTGCACCATGTTGATTGGTTAATGTTGTAGTTGTACAAATTGAGCCTTTGAGATTAATTTTTGTCATAAACAGGCAAGTGGTATGTATATATTGTGATGAACAGTTGTAAATAACTTGATTAGGTTGTGTGTGTGCCTCACTGCTATCGACACCAATCCAGCTGGAAGGGAGAGAGCGACAAGGAACTGTTGCTGTGGCTTCTTGCAAGGGCTCCCTGCAGGCAGGAGGAGAGCGAGGGGTTGGGGGCAAAGATGGATTCCATGTTGTATCATTACTGTTCTGCCCTGTTTGTTTTCCCTGTTTTAAGCCCAAAATGGCACCCCAGCTCCCTTTTGTGGGGAAGATCTTGCAGGAACTGAGGGTCCTGGCAGGGTTGTGAAGGGGGCAGCCAGCCCTCTCTCCCTGCCACTCTGGCCTTTGGTGCTGCAGGTTGTTGGCTTTCGGATCATTTTAGAATTTATTTTTTCTGACTTAGTAGCATGGCCCTGTGATGTTTTCACGTCCCTTTAAATAAGTTCTGCATCGCCTTTTTTTCTACTCACTGTCTTGTCTTGAAGCCCTGGAGTGCTGCAGGGGAGATGATCCCATGAGAAATGATTGCCTGTTCAGGATGAGGGTCAGCCTGAATTGTTCCTTGTGTATATTCTCCATGGTTTGAGGTTTGCATCATTTCTGAATAGTATTGTAGATACTAATGCTGAGGTTCAGTTTTCTGATCCCATTTCAGAAGATATGATCTTAAAGTATTAATGTATAACTTTACAGAAAATCCTAGGGAAACATGAGACAGCATTTAGGAATGAGTGTCAGTGCAAGACAATAAGGTTTATGTCTGCTGGTGACAACTGCAGAATTGCCTGCCTGGTTGAATAGCAACCCAGCACATTCAATATTAGTTTATAAGAAAACCCTGCATGGCATCTGTGCAGGGAGAAGGGGGGGAAATGGTTCTGAATCACATAAGTAGTTGTGATAGCCTTTAAAAACTGTTTACACTGGCTTGTATGTAGGCCGTATAGTGACAGAGCAGCCAGTAACATTTTAACCTTGCCTTTTCATGGCTAGGTCACCTAATAATTTTACTGAAAAATAAAACTTTCACAGAAGTCTGATTTTCACAGATATTAGGCTTGTTCCAATTTTAGCAAAATCTCTTAATTCAGACAGGAGTAGCAGGGAAAGAATCCTATCTGAGAGGCTGAGAAAGTGTTCAGCTGGGCATACAGCAGGTAACTGTACAACATCATCTGAAGTTCACAGAGCCATGTAATATGTTGGAAGAGGATTGATGATGTGCGATCTCTTATTTTTGCAGACAAAACAATGCTTTCTTTACTGCTTTTATCACATACAAATTCCTTCGTAATTAACCATTCCCTGTCAACTGTGGTTGTTGCCAGGATTCATTTTTCCATAACATTTCTTTCCATATAATACATTATTTTTCATCTCACATGGTTATTTTTGTCTTTGTAACCTATCTAGGATCCTTTGTTCTACTTCTGCCACTGCAGTTTGCAGTGCTTGTACTAACTTCACACGCTCTCACATATTTCTGTTTACAGATCTTTATAAAGATACTATCTGAACACTAAATAAAACATTAAAAGATGTGTTCCCTAGGGAGAGAGAAAGGTTGGAAGCCTCTAAATGGAGATGCAAACAAAAATCTAAATACAAAACTTGAAGAAGAGCTGAGACTAGAGCCTCATACTGTGTGCATTTGATGAGAAATTTAACATGTACTGTAGAGTTGACAGTCTGAGGCTGTTCAAAAACTGAACGTGGTTTTGGAGCTGTTAGTACCAAAGATGCAGGCATGTGATCCGAAGTACTGTTCTGATATAAATTCTTTTTCATGTTTCAATTTTATTTTTTTTAAGAAAATACATCCTCCCCAGGCTGTAAACTAGCAAGCTTTATTTTTAGTCAGATATGGTCTGCTTATATAGATATGGTCCACTTATATAGATGTGGTCTGCTTCTATCATTCCAGTTTTGTTGGATTAGGTATCTTTTCTTCTGCAGCTGGCATAAAGCTGATGTAAACCATTGTGTGCTTTCCCTAACTTGACAGAAATGGGATTGTGTCTGTGCCTGATCTAGCTCAGTCATGCCTTAAGTGATTTTGCAATTTAGAGCCAGCATTAATTTTTCTGGAGCCTCGGCCATGTTACACAAGACAGAAATAAGTGCTCCTCTTCCCCATTTTTGCATATGGGGAACTGTGGCAAAGGAATCAAAGCCATGTTCCTGTTAGAAGCAGAAATGGCCTCCTCTCTGTCAGCTTCTTACTCTGCTGCTGCCTATTGCATATTTCTTTCCAAGCTGAATACACTGAGTGCTATAATAATGCTTTTCTGAGAAACCTGAGTTTTAAGTACCTCTGATAGTGTTCATATTCCAGACAACTAGAGTTTTAGTACTAAGGAATTCTGGAGCCATTGACACTGAAACAAAATCCAAGCACATTGCCCCTGCTGCACTTTGCTTGTTTCACAGCCTCCTTGCAGCAAGCTAGCCCATTTTGTCTGGAATATTTTTCCCTTTATAAACCAACACTCTTTCTGAAACCCGTCATTTACTATGTTCCTGTTGATTAGTGATTAGTTACCTTTGTAGTACTAATATTCTTGCTTGGACAAGTGGTCTGGCTCAGGACAGTAATTACATGGATTATTTCTCTTTCTTTTTATGACTGCATGTAAAATATATGTCATGATAACACAAAGCTTTATAGGTAGCTGGAAATTCTGTACTTCATAATAATGTAAGCTTAAAATTTATGTTCAAAGGGACCGTCCACCCTTGGTTCCTTTAAGATAGAGTTAGTGGTAGGTATAGAGTTTGCTGTCCACCCAGCACTTTCATGTGTGCAAGGCCATTGGAGAAAAATGAGGAAACTTAATTGTCAAAAGTATTGTGTGAGGCCCTTGAGGTCCAACCACCAGTCTTAGCTCTGTTCTGTCAGCTCCTGGATGGAGTGGGCTAAATGCCAGATCATTCTCCAGGGTTTCCAGACTGGGAATTACCCACTGGCCTTGGGAAATCACTCTGGGAAAAGATCTGGAGAGGAAAGTGCTGAGGAAGAAGGTAGTGCTTTAGAGCACAGCAGGGAAGACATGAAAGCTGATTCGGGAGTGGCAGGCAAGAAGCCTTTATCTCAGAAGAATCAGTCGCAGAGATGTGCTCCCTTCCCCAGGTCCCCTTCCTAGGTGACCCAGTCAGACTCTTAGCAGAATTTCCACCAGGGCAGAAAGACTTGGACTGCTGTCAGTACCAGGCTGGAGGGGCAGATCCATCCTGGACCATGCAACCCTTTCTGCCCAGGGTGAGCTGCCCAGCCTGTGAGACACAGGTAATCCTGTGCAAAACAGCTGTGATACAGGTGACTGAAGGAGTCTTACAGTGCCTAGTGCTGGGTAATAACGCAAAATTCTTAATTTAAGAGTTGAACAAGAGTTGGGCAATTGGAGTTTTAACCCCATTTATCTTGCTCAGTGGAATTTTGTGATGAGATTGCTTAGGCTAGCTGGTCTGACTCAGCCTGTTCTTTTGGTAGCATTGTTGGGAAAAGTGGCTGCAGATGAGAAGTGCCTTCAGAAAGGCTCCTTGTCCATGGACAGTGCTCAGCACCATGTCTGTTGTACACTTTCATTGCTGCACAGTGAGACATCCTCTGCAGCGTGCTTCAAAACAGGAAAAGCCTGACACATTAACTAAGTTACTGCTCTCTCTATTGAGTGTATCAGGAAAGACCTAAGGACACAAGATGACCCCAGAAAGGGTTCTCACACTGGTTGTAGCAGCTTATTCAGAAGTCCTAAATATAGCTACCCGTGGATCACAAGCATGAGTGCTAGAACTTAAAATGCAGATATTCTACTACCATACTCTGGAACCACACTGTACACACACATTGCAGGAATGGGGAAGAAACAGCAAAGTAAAAAAAATTAGATGAGGAAATCCGTTGTTTCCCTACTCCACCAAGACACCAAGATGCTGGTATCCTGGGGAAGATCATCAGTTTCTTTGTTTTGATTAAAGTCTCACGTTTGTGTGACATTCTGAAATTTGTTTCAGCTAGCAGCCAGTTGTACATGGTATACCCCAAAAGGAACCATTTATTTACTGTTGATACTGGGGACTAGAACTTGTGAATCAAGATGTTCTAGGCTGCTTCATTTTCCAGATTGTTAGGTAAGTCCATAGGATCCAACCCTTTTGAGCCTAAATATATGAGGCTTTTGAGTGCCCCTGCTCTGATCCTTCCATCCTGTTATCCCCCTCTCTCCCAATCCTGTGGGTGCATAATGTACTTGATGTAAGTCATTGATCCCATGTTATCAAATCTAATCAATAATGATTTCTCTGTCTAAATATTTAGTTCTCAGTCTTCTAAAGTAGTACCATGATAGAAAAACATAATTTTTCCAGCTATAGGAAGCAGCTGTCCACAGCTCTAAAATTGACATTGTCACTGTGCAGGTGGTGATGGGCACGGCTAACTGTGTTACCTGGGTGTTCGTGTTCAAGTGATTAGCAGTAAATCATCTTAACCTGTTACATGAGGATATTTGCATCACCACTCGTGGGTTTTAGAGTTAACATCTCAATTCCTGGCTCCTCATATCTTCACCTGTGTATCACTGCACTGGCTTCAAGTGTGTCAGGATATTTTTCTGCTGCACAGTGGGGGAAAGAAACTTGGAGGGGAGGAGCCCCTCCCTTTAAATGGTGAGAGTGCAATTTAAAGCAGAATGGTGATGAGTTTGCACAGTACATCAAGCCTCACATCTATATATGCAGGATGCAAGGTGGGGAGACTGTTGCTCTCCATAAGGACAAATGAGTAAAACAAAGTACTGCAGACTCTGGGAAGTGACCCCTGTGTGCAGTGGGAGAGTGATGAAGATGCTGACAGTCCTTATCGGTGGGGCTGCTGGTGTGAAGTGCTTAGCTGCTGGGGTTGATGGATCAAAGCACTCTGAGCACAGAGTGTGCAAATGTCTCCTGCTGTCTGTGCTGCTCCACTGGGAAAGGAGGTGTTTGAGCCCTTGTGACACTCTCACCTGCAGGGCCTTTTGTGAACAAAGAGTAGCTTTTAGGGCTTAATCTAGATACCACTGGAGAAAAGTAAAAGCGTTGTTTAGTCTGGGGAAGAGGGTGTTTTTTGTTGTTTTGGGGGGGTTTGGGCTTTGTTGTGGGGTTCTATTTTTTCTCCGATTTTTTTTATTTATTTCTTGGCTACATTTTTTTTCCTGTGTAGGTGATAATCTCAGAATAAGAAATCTAGGGAAAGATATCAGTTAAGGCTTTCTGGGGAAAATCAGGTGACAGAGAGGTTGAAATTACTTTTCAGCAAAGCACAAAATTCATTTTGTGTTATCCCAAGACAGCAAACTGTCTTTCAAGTGTTTTTACTTAATTTTTGCATCGATTGCTTTTGCCTGAGCTTTTCTTCTCTTGTAGATCAGCTTTTAGATAAGAAATATATTTATTAGTAAAGACATTGAAATATTTTCTGCAAAATGTAGTATCTTGAGAGGTTTCAATTTAGGCCAACCCATTTGCACTGAACTAAAAAACTGTTATAATCTCCTTGAAATACACTTTCATTTCTTCTGTCTGTTCTGTTGTGAAGATGCTTCTGTGAATCAAGGTGCTTAAGTTACTCTAGGTGTACCAGTCTGAGGCAGAATGTACATTTTATCCTCTTTACTGGTTAAAGGTGAAAACAGATGTCCTCTCTGATGCCCACATCTGCCTTAGCAGACACTGCCAGTTCAATATCCATTACCTGATTACCTGTCTTTACATGATGCTGTTGTCAGCGTGGGATACAGGATGTGTTATGGTAGCAGATCTGCAGCTCCATTAGTCTAAGCTGATGGTGTTCTGGAATGGTGCTTCAGCCTTCTACCCCTCTGGCACCACTGGAAAAGCTCCTGGTATAAATCTAGCCCTGGAGCTCAGGCTCAAAGCTCTCAGCTGTGGTTCTGCTGGAAACAAGTGGGGTAAGTCTGTCAGCCAAGGATAAATCGGGCTATGCTGACATCATTATTGCTGACTGAGAATTTGGCCAAGTGTCATGGCTGTATTTATTTCTCCTGCTGTACCTTGAAATACAGGCAGCTTTTGCTGCATTGAATAAGCCTGTTTTCTAGCTGGGATAAAAACTGTTGTAATTGTTAGTTCTCAAGAGAAGGTAGAGGCAAAGGAAAATAGAAAGCTCACTGTCAAGTTGCTGCCCTGAGGAAGTGTCATCCAAAAAGAAAAAATCCTGGCCTGTTCAGGTCCCAGGAAAGCAGTGGTGTAACCCCTAAAGAAGATGCATTCTTGTTCAGGACTCTTAGAGGAACCTGCACTGTCTCTGTTTCCTCACATTTGTGCATGAAAGAGAAGTTCTGTGTCAGCCTCTGCCCAGTGGAGGGATGTGAAAATAGAAATACTGAACTATAGTACCTTTATTCTTCTGCCTGACTGTAACACAGAATTCAGATTCTGTTCAAAGCCAGTGACTTGCCAAGGCAGATGTTATATGCTTGAATGAGTTTAATAAGATGATCAGGACTCTGTTTATCAATTTGGCTTGCTTAGAGCAGTGCTCCAAACATCCAGGGAAACGGGAAGAAATTGTAATTAAAGGCAGCTTTGAAATTCAGTATGTGACTGATTTGCATTTTACTACTTTATTCCTCTTTCCCTTTCCCTGTAAAAGCCTGGGGAGGTTTGCATGGTGACTGGCATTGCTGTGGTACATTATCTATGCTTGAGGGACTGTGGAGTAGCAATTGTGTAATGAGGATGAAAATCGGAGCTTACTCTGAAGAGAAAAAAACCTTTTCCCTAAACTGGCGCCTGGGGCCTTTCCCCGTCCCAGCTGCACTTGTGGGGCAGAGCTGGGGTGCTCTGAGGGGCTGTGCTGGAGAATCCAGAAGAGACTGTGGGGGCTTGTCTGGGGCTGCTGACCAGCAGCTCTGCTGCGTCTCAGTTTCCATTATTCTGAGCAGGGTGGAGAGTACATGTGTCTGTGCTAAACTTCTTGTCTGTAGGACTAGGAACAGAATTGCATCTATTGCCTGTGCTGAGGCTGTAAGCAAAGACTCCTTCCCCACTCTCACAGCACTTACAGGTTTTGTGACTTACTCTGTTGTGGTTTACTTACTTGTCACTAAAAGCCGTGCTTTGTGCCCAGTTGAAGCAGTAAAAATGTGTTACCAATCAGTTTATTATCTTAACTAAGCTCGACAGATTTACCATTTTGTCTTGTTCTTCTTTGTAAGTGCTGTAGATGCTTTTGTCCTCATCCTCTTCAGAGTACCTGAATAATTTAATTTCCAAAATGAATTAAGAAAACTGTGACAAGGCTCTGGGATTTCCTGTTGAGGGTACAAAGGCCTGAAGTTCTATGCTGTCTCATTGTGAATGCGTTTTCCCTTGAAAACCCTAATTCTAAATACTATGATTATGTAAAACTTGCAGCTTTCATCAATAAACAATCTCTTAATGCTTATGGATTTAAAATAAAGATACCAAATAGGATCAGCCAAGGCTCAGAAACTAGAAGATGGATAATAATGAAGAATTCCCATTGGTTGAAAGCCCATCTCCTGATTTTGGTGGGCTGACCTGATATTTATGAATGCCCAGAGTGGCAATGATTCAGAAGCCAGAATGTGTTCAGGCTGGTTGACCAACAAAAGTCACTGTTACTTTAAAAACATGTCATTCAAAAATCAGTTAAGATAGAAATGCCTTCTGGAAGCTCTCTGTGGACTTTGTGCTGCACTGTAATCTTCTGAACCAGGTGGGTTTTCATCACTTAACAGCTACCCAGCACATGTAGCAGGGAAACAGCATACAGCATGTCTTTCCCTACCATCGCCTGTCCTGTTAAACTAGGAAAAAAAAAAAAGGAGAAAAGTAGGGCAAACTCTGTAGCCTTTATGCAGGGAAAGTCCCATCAGCTTCAGTGGGAGACTTGGCTCGGGGAGAAGTACAGGAGCCAGGCCAAAGTTTTCATTCTGGTTTTTCAGAAGCTACTACTCCATGTTTGTAGCTGAATGCCACATAGCTTTGCAGAAATGAAATGCTTTCAACTCAGTGGATTTCTGGCATTTAATTCCTGCAATTTCCAGTTGCTGTGTTTTAAAAAAATCTATTCTTCATTGGAACGTGTTTGCCTGAATGTGACATTAGGAACACAGCCAGCAGTGCTCGAATATACATTGGCATAAATTTAATCCCATCCTTGCTAAGGGACAGATAAGCATGAAGGGTTTCAGTGTTCTCAGATAAATCATACTTAGCTCATCAGTGGGTGCCTTGATTTAATGAAGCCACAGTATGTTAATGTTAACACTGCAGAAAAAGCTGAAAAGTTACAGGCAGCCATGCTAACTAGCTACAAGCATTTAAAAGCCTGGGCATGAGCTCCTACTTGGCTCTTCTGGCCATAATTAATGATGACAAGTATGTTGGAAAAATAATTATTTTGCTTGCTTTTAAAGACAATTACTTCGCTTGAGGCAAATGAGGGGGTGGGATTTATGTGGCTGTAATGAGCATATGTAGATGGCATCTTCCCAGAAGAATATTATAGCCACAGGATCTTTTTAATTGACCTGAGATTCCTTTGTTCTCCAGATACAATTTATGTATGTGGTCACAGACTAAAATGACCCTACTTGTTCTAGGGCAGGCTTAGTTCTACACTGCTGAAAGGAAAAAAAAAAAAAAAACAAAAACCTGCTTTTATCAGCCCAATCAGCAACAGATAGAAATCTCTCCTGGTCACTTTGTAGGGGGGAGAATTTTTTAAATTGGTACCCTGAGTGCATGCTCTTTTAATCTGATAAAATAGGGGTTGGGTGTATGGTAGCAGGCTGAGGTATTATTGCAGTCATCTGGTATCACTCCTGTGTCTGGGCTTGCAGAGCAGCTTTTGTCTGGCACACTGTGATGCCATCCTCTGACAGCCACCTGCCTGCTCATTTACCCTGCTGGGCTGCACAGCCTTGGTCCCTTTCCAGCCCGGACACGGTGCTGGAGCCAGGCAGGAGCACCTGTCTCTCCCCAGCTGCCATCCCAGAGCAGGCAGGTGGGACAGCTCCAGCCTCCTGCCACCCCTCCCTGGCACTGAGCACTGGGAGAGCCACACAGCCTGGTCACAGAGTCTGTGATGAGATCTGTGACCATAGGGCTGTGTCTCACTGCCTTTCTCTCTGGGTTTCATGCTAACTGGGCCCAGGTGGGAAATAACAGCAGAAAATCCCCCAAGGCTGCAATTCAGTGGAAAATTTCAACATTTGCAAACAACTAATGACCTTTAATAGAAATGAGGAGTTTTCATGTTTGCTGTCAGTCATTTCAGTGTTCATCTAAGATAGCAAAATTTTCTTGGGCCTCTATCTTCTTGGGAGAGAGAAGAGGAACAAAAAAGCTATGTGCTGCTCACATATCAGAAAAACCTCCCTGTTGTTCCCTTTTTTATTTGTGTGGTGGTTATACAGAAGTCACAGTCCCTTTCTCCAGTTCCCATCTGTAAGATGGAGAAGATGATGTTGTCTTTCAGTAAAGTGTTTTGAAACCTGATACTGAAATGTGTTACAGAAAATGCAGTAATGAAGAGCCATGGGTGCTTTTCTCCACACTACTTAGCCTGCTCTGTGCACTCCCAAGTCAGTCTCTCTGAATTGGGATCTGAAGTTGGAGGAAGGAGGATGAATAAAAGAGGAGAAATCCACTAATGATATGTTAATGTGGTTTTAGTACAATGATGCATAGCAGAAAAATTTCGATTTCTTGCAGTCTCAGTTGTATCTAGCCCTTTCTAAAAGCATTGCTAAAGAAAGAAGTTTTAACAATGATAACATTTGATGGCTTGGGTCCAATTCATCCTATCCTATCCTATCCTATCCTATCCTATCCTATCCTATCCTATCCTATCCTATCCTATCCTATCCTATCCTATCCTATCCTATCCTATCCTATCCTTTGTCTACAGATTTTTGTCAGGATGGAAATTTTTCCCTGATTTCAGTCTATTTGGAGAGCTGATCAGGGAAAGCTATTCCTGAGCACCAGAAGAGTACCAGATGATAAAGAATAAACAGTTCTCTCATGAAGATACAAATTCTTAGGGTTTCTCAGAGTAGGCTGTGGTGGTAGGAGGTGGGGAGGGGTGGAGAGAGATCCTGTGTTTCATGGCCCTGGGTGAGAGATACAAATGTTTGTTTACAAAAGTTCAAAGTTCTCCCTGGAAATTGCAAGTCTAACAGGAGGGCAGCCTCTCTTTTTAGCTCCAAGGGCAGAGAGAGCTGGAAATGAGGCAGAATGCAGGTACTGGAGTTAAAAGCACCAGGGGTTTGTGCAAGGTCATTAAGGGGCCAGGATCTCAGGCAGCTGGGAGGGATTACTGCATTAGTCTGTGTTTGACCTTGTGTTAAACTGGCAGAGAAGGGAGTTCCCTTGTGGTTGTGCTGTGGTTTTTACTGGTTGGGTTTTGGGTTTTTTTTTTAATTTACTGAGTGCAAAAAGGCGGACTTAGTTCATCAGGAACTCCAGTGTGGCGTGTCACTGCATGTGGGACATGTTTGCTGGCAAAGAGGAAGCTGGTGTTTTGAGGGCTGTTTGGGGATGACATCTTATCCCATGTACCACACAGTGATAGCACGAGGAAGTGCCATGAGGTTTAGGAATTAACTCAGAGTTTATCTTGGCTGTTTAACTTCTCCTTCAAAATAACTAGATTCTAGAAAAAATTTTTGTTTAGGGTCTGCTAGAAGGAATTAGGAGTCCTGGAAATGGCCCCCACCCCCAGATATTTCCAGATATCCATGGAAAGATTTGTGAGGCCATAAATTGTTACATCTGGGAGAATGTGTGAGGGAGTTTTTTGATGACACAAGATCAGGCAGTGTTTCCAGATTAAATATGGTGTAGACTGGGCTATATCCAAGGGCCCCCATTCCAAGGTGATGTGTTGCTGTGGCAGCTGAGTAATGCAGAATTTCTACCTGAAAAAATGCTTCCTCCTTTCGTGATGCTGTACATTCCCCAAGTCCAACCCACAGCCTGCAGTGGTTCGCAGATGGCAGCTGCCTGTGTCACTGACTCATAGGGACTCTTTTCTCATCTCTTTGCTTTCTACTGTTCCTCTCTGCTCCATACATGCTGAAGAACCACATGGGGTTTTACAATATCAAGTTAATATGACCTTAGCTTGAGGTGTGCTGTGGAAGAATTATTTATGCCTGAAAGCTTGTCAGCTGATTTCAAAACTATCTAATGAAAGAGCAGACAGTTGTTGGGGTGTTTGGTTCAGGGGTTTTTTTTGTGTGATGATACAGATGCAAGAACAATGACATCCTATTGAATATCGTGGCATTTATGAATTCTAAACTGTGGTGAAGTTTTTCTGATGGCTTGCTGAATGGATTTTTCTTGAGCATAAAACTTGTCTTTCCCAAAAAAACTAATATTTATTTCCATGCTGACAACAAATGGTTCAAGAAAAGGCACAGCTAGGAGCTCCATTTCTTGTGAAGTGCAGCCCTGGTTTTTACAGTCTTCATATAGTGTTGTATATTCTTTTACTTATGAGAGCAATACTGGTTTCCTTTGGATCAGTTCCTTTGCCAGTCTAGAAAGCTGACTTCAGATCCACTCAGTGGGTTAATGGTTATGGATTACAAAACATTTTCCCTTGCTGACAAGTAGCTGCTTTCTTGTATCTCAGTGCACTGATGACTTGGCAGTACCCAAAGACTGGGATCAGTAAAAGCCAAGAGCTAAAGCACCACTGGAAGTATGGATTATCTCTATTTATGAATTTTCTATAAATCCATGAACCTTTAAAAGGGTAAATTTCATCTTTGAGTCATTACACATAGAAGGACTTGAAGCATAGAAACATTAGTATGCCCAGACCGGGTAGTCAAATTTCTGGCATTGTCCTTTATATTCCAAGGAATGAGGTGTTGCCTGTCCAACCAATATGCTGTGGTTGAGTGAATTAGAGGTGGGTGACTAGAAGGAGGCAAACACTGATAAATGTCATTGCCATAAATGTCAATCCCAACTGTATGGAATTAAAAAGATAGGAAGTCAGTACCAAACTGCCTTAAACACTCCAGAGAGGCAGCAGAAGCAACAGGAATAAGACTGAATTTGAAAATCAGGTCATCTTGGTTGAATAAAAGCAAAAGATTTTTAGGAGACCTAAAAGCAGCATGGTGGACTAACGGGAAATAAACAGCTGCAATCATATAGGACAAAGCAATGGGGCTAAGCCCTGGTTCTTCTCTTATTACCCACTGCCCAAGAGTCTCAAAGATTTTTTTTTTGTTTAAATAAAAGCACTGCCACACTGTTACCCCATTTGAAAAGCAGGGAAACTGAGGCATGGGTGGTATGAGTGTCTGGAATCAAAACATCATGAAGCAAATTTTCTTGTGCCCAAGTGGAAATAAGGAGATAGCCAGAAGTGCCTAAGGAGGAAATGAAGAGATAACCCAGAGACATGACAGGAGATTTATAGTGCTACATTTTCTACTCAGGACAAGGACTGGTTAATAGAATCAGGTTTTTTACGTTATCCAAACCTGTTGGGTTTTTTTTTCTTTTCAACATATGTGTCTGTAGCAGCTGAGTAATGCCGAAGTTCTGACTGAAAAAAATGCTTCCTCCTTATATGATACTGTACATATTGTCATGGAAATTGTCCTCATTTCCCCCGAGCACACTTTAAATAACTCGAACAGCAGTGCTAATGAGCAGAAAGATATCTGCAATCCCCACCGTGCAACTTGACATACTTTATCCCACTCTGAATTCCCTTTGCTCATCTCTGAGCATTTCAAAGATCTGGTATAATAATTTGCTTTCTCTCTTTGGTCCGTTCATTTTGCTCTTAGCACTTGATAATAAAAGGTCAGCTTTGGCTGAAACCTCAGTGTTGCAGGCATGCCGTTTTTTACTGCCAAATATCTTAAGAAAAGCAAGTGTCTCCGAAAGGGTAAGTCATTATATTTTTGATGTGTTTAGTGTTGTCTGTTTTGCTTTAAATCACAGTAAAGGATTTATTTTGAATTAACAAGCAGTGGGAATGGATCTATTCATGCTGCCTGTCGTTTAGCACTGGGGGTTTTGTTAGGCTGTGTGCAGTTGTGGTTCAAGATACAGTGTATGTTATTATCTTGCATTTTACATTCAGAAAAGCCGACTAAGCGAGAGGATGTTTAACTCTTTAAACATGGAGCATGTGTTTTGCATGGGGTTGGAATCCCTGATGCAGAAGAAAACAGCAACAAAGAATATGTGTGTTTGTTTTTACAGATAAGTTTGGGTAGGCAGCTGAGTAATGGTCCACTATTTTTTGTCTCTTTTGTGCAGAAGGAACATTTTATTTTCAATCTACACTGAAATAATAAAATAAATGATACTTAGTGAAGGAACAGCACATTTTGTCTTAGCATTTCTCCTCTGTAGGGGTACCTGAGTGCATGACTCCACTGAGATTTTTCAGCTTGCTGTTATGAGATTCACTTTGTGAATTGCTGTGTGGGCTTATTCAGGAAATACTGATTTTTCTCCAGGTGCATACAAAACTCTTCATGAGAGCAATCTGTCTCTAGCATTGTAGAAATTGACAGTGTAGTAAAGTCCCAATACACACATTGATTGTAAATTATTTTCTTCTCTTTGCATGTGTCTTCATTGTGACATTTGTTGTTTAGCCAGCAGTCCAGAAGCAGGGTTTGCATAAAAACAAATGGCAGTGATTTCGTGTGTCTGGGACATGCATTAGTTCCACAGGATCTGAGGAATCTGACTTACTCACCTGGATAATTTTATATATATTACATGGCATTTATGAATGTTGGTGTTTACTTAATAAGTGCATTTCTCAAATTCCTTGTTTGCATATTAATTTTTTCTAAGGGATACATGCAAATGGGAATTGTATAGGTTTTCATCACTGGTGTACAGATGAGGAAAATGTTTTGGAAAAAAGTTAAAGAAAACAAATTTGCATTAGTTTTTTGTTTTCTTCTGGGTTGCTATTTTAAAATAGGATTGTACAAGAATGTAGCAGTTGAGATGTGATAATTTAGTTAAGCTGACCTGTAGATGGTGGTTCCAACTATTTGGTATTTTGTTGAGTGAAATGTGTACACATGTACACAAATTTACAGAATAATTCAGAAATTCCTAAGGACAGAATCATCTCAGTAAAACTTCTTTTAAAAAGTGTTATAACTGGATTATTAATTTGATTGTGACAAATTAGTTTTTGGAGTTTTGTCATACATGTGTACATATAAATGCCACTTTGCAAGGTGGCATAGGATGATTTTTGTTCATGTCCTGGGGGCACCCAGCTGTCCAGGGCTTCGTTCCCTTCTGGTATGGGCCACAGTAGCAATGTGTTTCTAGGCAGGGGCTGGGGAAAGGTGCCTGCTCTACCTGTGTGTGCATTGCAGGGAGGGGCTGGCGGTGCAGCCAGGACAGGTAAGGCTTTGAGAGAGGACTGAGGGATGCTCAGGGAGCAGCTGCCAGTTGTACTCTCAGTGAGTCACTACCAACAGGAAAACTGTCAGCCAACTGAACTGAGGGTGTTCCCTTTTGGAGCCTGTTTCTGCCAAAAGCTATGTGATCTGCAAAATCCACCAAACTGTCCAGAACATCTCCTGAATCAGGCTCGCTGGCAGGGCAGGGACTCCTGATTCCTTCTGGTGCCCTCTCTGCTCTGTGCTACCTTTTCTCTTCTTGCTTCCAGGACAGTGTGGGAAGGGCAGTGCTAAATCAGTGTGTGTCTGAGTGGGAAATGCTGAGGTAGCTGAGCTTCTCCATGAGCTGTTCAGTGTCAGTGTGTCACTGATCTTGCTTTGAAGAAGCTGGACTCCTGACAGCTTTTGAGCCACTTTCCATCCAGTTACTTAAGGCAATCCCCTTTAACTCCCTTTCAGAAAGCACTTCATTTGCAGAGGGTTTTACTGTCATCTGAGTAAGGACATCCTTCCCAGTAAGTAAATGTGGTTGTTCAAAGGCGCTAAATGATTAGAGTGCCCTAGGCATAGCATCAAAATGTGGTTGCATAAAAACTGTAGCAGCCACAGGCTCCAGTGGTTCTGACCTTGCTGTTCTCTCTGTCTCTGAACAGGGAAGGAGCAAACCATCAGGAGGAGTGAGATTAGTGTATGATCTGTGGTATTTTTGCCAAAGGTTCAGATGGTCTAGGGACAGAAGCTGGGCTATGGACAAGTTCATGGCCAAATGGGAAACAAAACTCCCAGGTAAATGCTCCTGGTTCAGCCTTGAGAGGGAACTGGCCTAGATTAATACAAGAAGTGGTCAGCAGAGATGGGAACTGGAAGCTGATTCTCCAAAGCCTGAAATTCCAGGAAGTGCAGGATTTTGTGGCTTAGCTCTTTTATACCAGTTTGTAGCTGAAGCCTGTTTCTTTCCAAGTGAGATGTATTCTCACAATGCACCATTTTATCTCCTCACTAGTATTCCAGGCCAGGCCACACTGTGTTTTGAATTAATTCTCTACTTGTTTTTGTGGAAGCTGCAAGAGTTTCCAGACATGCCTGAAAGGAAACACCCAAGGCAGAGTAATGTTCTCTCTTGCTGTATATCCCTTGCTATGCAGGCTGTTGGGCCTGTGGAGAATTCCTGTAGGTCTCATTTGGTCACACAGCCTTATCCTACTCATGCCCTCTGTTACACATGCAGCAATGACAGATTCTGGACTCTAAAATTCCTTTATTTTTCCCTATTATCACTTTAACCTCAATCAAACTCCTATCAGTTACATCCACACACACACCTTATTTAAGGCATCAAAACAATGAAACTATTTATTAACCTCTGCAGCCTGTTGTCAAAACCTTCCATTTTCTCGTGTCTTTTTCCAATATTTTTTTTTGTTTTCTTTGGCCATTTCCTGAGCACTGGCTCAATACTATTCAAAACTGAGCTATAAAATGTCATATAGTCATATTGGCCTCTGATCTGGCAAGTCATTGTCAATTTTGCACTTATGTCTTCATTTCTAGTGGGCAAAAAAGAAAGTTTCAGCTTCAGGAAAGCCTTTTCCACTTTAATTCAAAAGAATTTAATAATGAATGTTTTATTGCCAAGTGGTCCCTACTTTTCTGCAGCTGTAGATTTACAGGACTTCAAAGCTGGATGATTAAGGTGCAGTTTTAGTTTGTAGCCAGGCAAGCCAAACAACCTAAACTTCAAAGGAGGGGAGTGTGCTTTAATGTTGTGGGCTCACCCTTTGTGCTCAGCAAATGGAACTGCTGGGGAAAATGCCATGTGCATCAGACAAGTGATGTGGCTGCCACTCCTGGGAGCGAGGGGGGCAGCTGGCTGCTGCCTGGGAAGAGCAGCCCGTGCCCAGAAACCTCAGGATATTTGATGGCTGACAGTTAGGGAATTTTTGCATGATGTCGGCCTACAAGACTTTCAGCTTTGCTTTCAGTATTCTTAAAGGTTCTGTCTCTGGGGACCTCCAAGGCTGGTGGGGCTAATGGCAGGATTAGAGCCTGAGCTCTGTTACCTCTTCTGTTTCAGTTTGTCTGTGCCTGATTCTTTCCTCTGCTGGTGTGCTCACAGGGTGGATGGTTTTATACTCATTATGAAAGTTGAGAAATGCTGTCCTGGCAAAAGGAAGCATTCACTCCATACAACACTATGATTTGAGGGGAATAAGGTAGAGGATTGGAAATAAGGATGTTCTGCATCTATGGCAGTCATGTTGAAAAGGGGCCACTGTGATTTTGCCTTTTTTTTTTTTAATACCCTATGCAGTTAGCCCAATCATATATCTCCAGTTTGATATAGCAGGGTTAGCAGAGAGAAAAAAGGAGCTTAGATAGATCCATCATTAGATGGACCTGGAAATTGTGGTGGTATGTGACTTTCCTTTCAACTCTGAAGCCCAAGCAATGTGACCCTAACCCTTTGTATTTTATCAAACTCTTTATTGCACTTACCTGGTAGATGCTCCAGTTCAGCAAGTAGAACAAAAGCCTCATGATGAGGCAGAAAAAGGCCTGGATAATTCTTACTTCTTGAACTGATGTGTTATTTACTAGGACTGTTTCCTTGACCAGAAATCAGTCTTAAAAATCCCTACAAATGAATTCATTCCATAGGCTTGGGATGCAGCAAGGTGCAAGCATGCGATGGTGATACCCTGAGGTGGTATCTGAGATCAAAGCAAGGTGCTTGGGTGTAGAGGATGAGTCCACAAACAGTCTGGATCCTGACTGTACACTTGACTGTTTTGAGTTGTTGGAGCCCTCAGGAAATGGTGTGCTGGACTCCATGGGCTGGGAGATAGGAAAGGAGCTGGCAGGACACCGCAGAGTCATGTCTGTCGCTCAGTAAATGACTCGCAAAGCCATGTGGCTCTGGTGCCAATCTCCCTCATCAGAACTGAAATCTGAGTGGAACTGGGGCTTTATCCCATCAGTATCTAGGCTTCTGTGGGATCTGGGCCACTGTCTCCACAGGGCTCTGGCATTCAGCAGCCAGAGGGGCCAGTGCTGCCAGGGATGGTAGTGCTCTAGAGGCAGAGCTGGCCAGCGCTGTGCTGCTCTCAGTGACCCACGTGCACTCTGTGGCAGAGCAGTGACTCCAGCTCACCAGTTAAAGCTCTCCAGAGAGAGGAGGTGCCAGGCAACCTCTGGAGCTGCTGAGCGAAGGAGCAGCTTTCTGAGACACAGTACACTCCTAATTTCCTATGTGGCTTTCCCTTTTTGAGAGCGCTGCTTTGGTGAGAGAATGGCCTCCTTTCCTCTCCTGTCCTGTGCTGGGAGAACAAGCTTCATGCTGTTCAGCTCTTTTCCTTTCATTCTTTGCTCTCTGCTTTCTAGGGCTGGCCTTGACTTTGCAGTTCCACACAACCAACCCTCTAAACAGTATTCCTTGCTTTGTGAGAATCCATGTCTGATTAATCTGGGTGCCTGGATGTGGTGGCTGTGTTTTTCATTCTGACTCTGCTAGCTGATTGCCAGTGTCATACTGGAAATCATTGATTGTCTCTCTATCTCAGTTCTGCACTGGTATGTAGGATTTTGTCATTGTGGCATTCTAAGCATTTTTTTTGTTTTTTGTTAAATACAGACAAGGCATCTTTCTCACAGATGCACAATATAACCTGGGAAAGTAGTTTCAGTCTCTGTGGCTGTTCTCCCAGAACACTTATATTTAATTCTATGTGAAAAGCATATTCCAACAATGGAGAATATTTTTTTAGCTACTTGAATTTATTTGTTAATAGCTAAAGCATACACTGAAAACATCACTTTTGCTTTCATATACTTATGATTGGTTTGCAGTTACTGTTGTGTGACTATTCTATATTTGAAAAAGGCCATCCAAGATGTGCTGGATGTTTTTAATTGGACAGAACAGTAACAGAACTGGACTGCATGAAGTTCATCTTAGGATAAGGAGTATGGTATAAAGAGTTCTTTCTAGTGTTGGCTTCCTGAGAACCAGCCTTCCTCATATTTAGACTCATAGACAGGAGTAGAATATCTACAAACAGGAGCATTTGAGGTTTACAAGTGCTGGACTGTGCATTTAGAAATATGCCCCTTCATTATGATCATTACAAGCATGTAGTGCTTTCACAATTAGGCATCCGGATCACCTAACTGGTGATCTTAAATTAAACAAGAGAATTAAAACCTCTCTGGAAGGCTGGAGAAGCTGTGTGTGTTTGACAAGTGCTTGCAGATTTGCTTCAGAGACCATGGACTGAGTTTTCACTAGAGGTAAAAGGCAGAAACCAGGCTTTGAAGACAATAGTTTGCTGCTGTCTTGGGTTTCTGCTTTCAAAGTATGAACCATTTAAATAAAGAACCTGATACATTGGAACCTCCTGTGTCTTTAATGCTAGAACACTGAAACTGGCTGTGGTCACAAGCCATACAAGTTTATAGCCCTTTTATTTTTCCCTGTGTTTTAGATTTATATCCCCTTTTAGGGACTTTCAAACTCATCTGATTGCTCTTAATTTAAAAAATGTAGAAGGGAAGAGTAGGGAGCACTTGCTATGGTCCCCTCATTCCTTCTGTAGCCTGACTGGGGCCCTGACAAATCATGAAGCCATCAGTAATTTTTTTTCCCAGCCTTGCAGACCATTAACCCAAATGGTTCTTCGATTTCCGAACCGTGTCCTCCCAGCCCCGTGTTCCACAGCTCACTCTACATCCATAATTCATTATTTGCAAAGCTGCTGTTTTAATGCAATATTAAAGAGGCAGCAGCTCAGCAGGTGTCCCCAAGGTAAGGCCGGCTGCATGCTGCTGGCAGCAGCTGCTGCCTTCAGGCTTATCAAGATTTCTTTGTTTTGAAACGGAAGCTGGAAGGATTTTTAATACGTGTCCTGTCATTGGCTGAGCAGATCCTGCTTTCTGGCTGTTATTCTGCCTTTGACTACAAAGACAAATTCTTATAACACATTCTGCCTGCAATGGCTGCATACAGTTCTGTGCCCTGGAGAAAGGAGCAGGGGAGGAGAGAGAGGAGGCTCACAAGGCAGATATGTGTGCCCTGTTTCCTCCTTGCATTTTTCTTAGTGGACCAGCCAGGTTCAGTGAATCTGTGCAGCAGCCCAACATTTGTCAGCATTTTCAAAATGGGCTTTATGCTTCTATAAGCATAAAAATAAACAAATTTATTGCCTATAGAGGGCATTCCAAATAGTGAGAGCGATATTCTGCTGGTCTCATGCAAATTCTAGTTCTCTGTGGCCTAAATCTGTGTAATTAGTTTTAATTTATGTTGTTCATACCACTGGTAGAATCTGCTCAAATAGCAATGCTGGCATTTCCATTTAAGTAGTATATCACAACAAGCATTGAGCAAGGCTTTTTGGTTCTTTGGAATAAGAACTTCAGCTTCTGTATTTGAACATCATAAAATGCATTGATGGCTGGGTTTCCCCGGAGTATGTGGGTCTTAAAATGGCCATATGTAAACTGCATGTGCAATGTTTCTTGCTCTGGGGATAACTGGGGTGTAGTTACAGAGTTTGGCTGCCCAGTGTGGTCGTCCATGCGGCAAATATGCTCTCACATCAGGAGGAAGTTGCTTTATTATACTTGGTTGCTGTACATACCTGTGTTAGCCTTCAGGACTTTTGGGGCAGGTTCCTGTAAGTTGTAATGTCTGCTGAGCGTTTGCCTCCTTTCTGTACTCCTTTGTGGAAATTCTTTTATTTTCCCTTGTTAATAAAGGGGCCCAGCTTTTTTCACTGCCCAGCCTGGAGTCCTTTAGCCACCCAGAGTTGTGTTCTGAGTGACAAGTGTGTACTTCCCACGTTTTCCCAAGGAGGTTGTTGTGACAGTGAAGAATGCTGCATGCTACAGTCATGCTTAGAAGATTTATTGGTCTCTCAGTGCTTAGCCAGATACAGGAGGAGGCTGCTGTAAAACTGTTAGTCTGTGCAAACTGTAACAAGGCTGCAGACTTGATCAGAATATCCCTGAGCTCCTAAGTTTGTATGTGGATCAGCAGAACTTCCATCTGCATTGTCTCATCATTAGCATTGGCAAGGGTTTCCTCAAACTTGTCAACGTTTTGCCAAAGGCCTACAGTATATATGCTTTGGCATTTCAGTCCTTTTTCTGTGTTAATGTGACAAATAGCTTCGTTTTTTGTAAAAACAAAGTCTGCAACTGTTGAGTCCTTAATGATAGTCCATTAATTTGCTGCTGCCAAAACTGTGCTTGTAAAGCTTCAGTTACTTTACTAAAGAAGATAATAATGTTTGTAATTGGTTGGCTTGAATTTCTGCAGTACTCTGTATTCAGTCTACAGAGAATCAGTCTTTACAGGCCCAGCTAGAAGCTCTGGCATCTGCAGCCTAGGCTTTACCAGTGGATGGCTTCTTTTCCATTCTCCTTAGCTCAAGGCTCAGAGCATTGGCTAAGATGGGAGACTTGTAGTCTTTTAAAAATACAGTGAGGATGTCTTTGGTTTCATGGTGGATTAAGTGCAGGAGAAAGAAAAAATAGGCATATGAGGGGCAAGGTGGCGGGAGAAGGTGATTGTAGGGAGGGAGATGCATTCAGAAGGCATGACCCACTTCATTCCTGTCATGGAGCAGACCTGGCAAATGTGAGCATAACAGTTCAGAAAGGGTGCAGAAGTTGGATATGAAATTATTTTAAAAATACATAAGAATTAACTATTCTGATGTTATAGTAAGTAATTTCTTGTCAGAACATAAAATTTTTGTCAACTTTTGGTTTAGGTGTCAAAGATTTGAAGGAATTTATGAGAATTAGAAAATTACTTGTGGTTGCATGGTAATGAATAAAAATTATCCAGTCATTTTCATTCAGATTTTTCAAAGCATGAAGTATCATCATCTTGGGTCAGGAAGGAATTTCCTCCCTTATAATAGCATGTAAACATAACCACAGTTGGAATACATAATTTGATACATTCTTCAGAAGTGTTGAGCACTTGCTGCTTTGGAGAACCATGTGGAACCATATGGCCTGTTTTACACTGTGCTACTATTTTCTTAGTCTTTCATACATATATTTGTAGTTTCTTTTTTGTACCCTCAAATTAAGTTGACTTAATTTAGATGCCTCCTGCCTTGTAGGGACAGACACACAGCTCCTGCCAGGTGGCCTGAAATGCCTCCTTGTGAGTGTGTGGCTTCTGCTGGTCTGAGAAGTAATTCATTCCCTCATTTCAAATCAGAGGTCAGCAAAATAACTGTAGGCACATAGTCCAGGCAGTTCCACACCATCACCATAAAGGTCTGGGCTCATTGTAACCCTCTGGGTCTGAAATTTGCTGAGGAAAGGCAGTGAGGGTTTGTTTTATGGAATGGAAGAAAGGAGGGTAAGGGAAAGCAGCCTGCTGTTGGTATGAGGCTGTCAGTAGAATGTGCTGGGGAAAAAAAAAGTATTGCTCCCCCTTGCCATCACCAGGTCTTCTTCCATGAGGGGATGAAATTATTTCATTCTCCCTTGCCCCGCCAGCACACCTGTAGAGAGGGGTAGAAGTTTTTTGATATTGGTATTTAATTCCAATATTTTGTCATTCTAACATGGACAGATGATGAAGTGAACAGCTCCCTGAGAGCTGGTGACATGTCAGACAGATTCTGAAGGAAAGATTTGTGAGTTCTGAAGCACAACTGTGTGTGAATGGAAGAAGATGAACTGCAACTATGCCCAGGCTCCCAACACTTTCAGATTCTTTTCCATTGGGAACTCTGGCAAGGAAAGCAGTATTAGCATTGGCGGAGGCAGCCCTATACCCTAAATTTGTCTGCTCTGTCAATAGGTACTGCTGTAAGAGGCAGTAAAAGTGCCCTTGCACAGTGAGAGCTCCACCTAAGGGGCCTCTGATATGATGCAGGCTTTGAATTGAACATGCTCAATCTCCACAGCAACCTCCTATCAGGAATCATTATTTGAGTCAAGAGCCAGAAGAATTTAAAGCATTCTAACTCCTGAGGCATCTTTGGATGTGATTAGAATATTGGTACTCTGGAATTCTCACTTGGGATGAAACACGCAAATCATCACAAAGGTGGTGTCATGCAGCTCCTAGGAACTGCTGGTGTAGTAGTTGTTGCTCATGTTAATTATTGCTGATTGACTCCCCTTTGCAATCCTCCTTGCTGGCCTCCTAAACTAGCTGTGACCATATTGCAAACTTTTCATCCCTTGCTGCTAGCTGGTAGAAGCTGATAACAAAGCAGTTAAAATACAACTTGTTTATAGGGATACTGTATGGCTTTGGGGGCACATTTCACAAGCTCCTGAAACCCTGTATTTGGGGAGGCAGTGTGACCATTGTTAATGTCTGTTCCTTTCATGGAGCAAAGTAGCAGTGGGCAGAAGGGGGAGGGATTGGTGCCTGGGCTGTGCTGGTACGAGGGAGATGCTGTGTCCTTGAAAAAAATGTACTTAGTTGCATGTTATGCTGGGCTCATCTGAACTCTAAATATTGGGCTGCTGCAGTAGAAGTGGCCTTTCCTCCACTGTGAGTCACTTCAGCCCCTGAGCTGTACCTCGTGTCCACAGTGAGCAGCACATCCCAGGCAGCGCAGTGGTACTCTCTTGTCTAAAATTGCAAATAACTGGAAACAGGGAGATGTGAGAGCATGGGTGTACTTGTACCATAAATATGTTTTTAATGCCAGAAATATAACTTAAGAATGACTGTGCCTTTTTTATTGAAACTTTGAGAAGTTCAGACAAGGGCAGATAAAGAACATTAAGGAAAAATCAGCTCAATTAGACTCATTACACAGCACTGAACTCATGTAAGCAGGTTTTACAAGCAGAAGTTCAAGGTGAAGCTTGTGTGCAATTCTACTTACTTTTTCTTGAAGAGTGCTTGAAGTTATTTTTCTCTCTTCCTCTTACCTTGCATCATTTTTTTCCTGCTTGCTGTGGTTCCTGGAGTGTGACATCACTTTGCTAGCATTTGGCCTACCTGGAATATGGGCTCTGTTTATTTCCAAGCATTGCTTTATTTGAAGTGGTTGGTAGTCTTAAGCAGTTCTTCACTTTAATTAATAGATAAAAGTCTAGAGTTATAAGGTCACATGCTTTATCAAGAAAGACATCTGCAGGCAGGAGAGTCAAGCTAACCAGACACAGGTTTTATGTATAACAGGTCAAAGATTTAGTTTAATCTCATTTCTTTCATATAGTTTCAGTAATCCTACACTTGAAACTGACAACTGACACAGATCACTACCCTTAGGTTTATATGGGGTTTCTGTAGGCCATGAACCAGTACAGAGAAACTTCATTAGTGACTCAGTTCATGTTAAATCTTGTCAGATGTTTTTGCATAAGAAACCACAGCTCTGAGGTCTCATCTCTTTGTTGGTGCATTTTTAAAGCAGTTTAATGGCTTCTGAAACCACAGAAGGCATGGGAGGGGAGAAGAGATCACAGGGCTTTTGGATTGCTTAATAGATGGCAGTGGCTTTAGAATGTTTGCAGGCTTTTACTTTATTCTCTGGGATGAGGTCTAAAATATGGTATCAAAAAACCATTTACAGACTCATCAAAATCCTCTGCAGTGATTTTGACTTGGAAAATTTGATCAAATTCTTCTTGGAGCTACCAAGGAACTTGGTGAAATAAAAAGTGCTTAAGGAAATTATAAATTTAATATTTGACTGAGTAGTCAATGAGATTTTAGTGCATGCTTGTAAATCCTGCCCTACGAAAATGTGAATTGTGTCAGTTTGAGCTGAACTTCCTCATTACAATAAAGGGTATTTAAGATTTCCTTTTTCTCATTGACACAACCAAATGAATGTTGAATGCCAAAATCCCTCTAAGCTCCTTTCACAACTGTGGAAATGAAGCACCTTTCACCTACAAAGGTGTCTGTTTCTTTAGAAAAAAATGTGATTATGTTGTCCATTGGAACTGTGACACAGTGAATGTATTTTGATTCAAAGCTTGTTTCTTTCATTTGCACTCCACATGATACTAAATCCTTGTGCCTTGTTTTTTCTTAGTTTTGTAAGCCTTTTCCAATACCATCATGCATCAGCTCCAAATCAGCTTCCAACTCATATATTCCATATATAAATAGATGGGTGGGTGGGGATAGATGGACAGATACAAAAAAAAATATCATAGCAAACACACATCACTGTTTACTGTACTGTTTAATTCCTCACAAATCATACCCCTCCTGGGAAACCCCCAGTTTTCCTTGGTTTTTATCTTACTCCTTGTCTACTTCAAATTTTACTTGCTGTTTTTTCTGTTCTCAGGCAGCCTAAATGGACCATTTCCAGATGAGTTTCATATTCACAGAAAATTTCTCCTTTTATTAAATAATAATTCAGAAAAAAAAAAAGCAGAGAAGTTTAAACTGATGCTGGTGGCAGGTTAGCCCAGGATTCAGCTGTAATAGACAGGCTCTATCTCCAGCACTCAGCCTCATGGAAACCTTTGGCTGGGGTAGAAAGTGCTCAGGGTAGAGGTTCAACATTAGCTGGAATCAAAGGTAAGAAGACTGAAGAAATGAAATTAGGTTTCAAGTGTCTAATCAAAGCATTCTTAATGAACTTTTGCTTGCTCATTGATATTTCTTTAGTCTCTTGATCCAAAGATCAAGATTGGTTTTCTTTGGGTTTTTTTCCCTGCTGTGCAAAGAAAGACTCCCTCTAACAGAGCTGCCATCATTCTTGACAGAATTCATCT
The DNA here is from genome assembly GCF_027579445.1 of Ammospiza nelsoni. Taxonomy (NCBI): domain Eukaryota; kingdom Metazoa; phylum Chordata; class Aves; order Passeriformes; family Passerellidae; genus Ammospiza; species Ammospiza nelsoni. The sequence goes on from NC_080640.1 coordinate 18,000,020, forward strand.
CCTGATTTTTCACCTTCTTTCATTATCAGGGTGATCTTTGAGCCCCGAATTCTGATACTCACCTTAAAGTCAATCACAAAGACCAGGTCAGGGAAGATGAATCATGGCAGTTGTTCTTTTTGGCAGTGAGTGCTGGTTTTTGACCATTTGTCAAGACCTTTGTTGCTGCTTGTCTGCAGCCAGAGGCTTCCTGTCACTACATGCTGCAGCTCTGAGGGCAGACACGGCAGCTGGGCCGTGTTCCCACCAGGCACCCTCCCCATCCCACCCGGAGCTGCTGCTCAGCCCCCCCTGGAACCGCTGCTGACAGCGCTGCTGTCTGCACCAAAGCCCTGCAACCAGCCAACACACACTGCAACCAGCCAACACACACTGCAACCAGCCAACAAACACTGCAACCAGCCAACAAACACTGCAACCAGCCAACACACACTGCAACCAGCCAACAAACACTGCAACCAGCCAACACACACTGCAACCAGCCAACACACACTGCAACCAGCCAACACACACTGCAACCAGCCAACAAACACTGCAACCAGCCAACACACACTGCAACCAGCCAACACACACTGCAACCAGCCACCAAACACTGCAACCAGCCAACACACACTGCAACCAGCCAACAAACACTGCAACCAACCAACAAACACTGCAACCAGCCAACACACACTGCAACCAGCCACCAAACACTGCAACCAGCCAACAAACACTGCAACCAGCCAACAAACACTGCAACCAGCCAACAAACACTGCAACCAGCCAACACACACTGCCAACACCCAACACACACTGCCAACCCCCAACAAACTCTGCAACCACCCAACAAACACTGCCACCAGCCACCAAACACTGCCACCAGCCACCAAACACTGCCACCAGCCACCAAACACTGCAACCAGCCAACACACACTGCAACCAGCCACCAAACACTGCAACCAGCCACCAAACACTGCAACCAGCCAACACACACTGCCAACACCCAATTAACACTGCCAACCCCCAACAAACTCTGCAACCAGCCACCAAACACTGCAACCAGCCACCAAACACTGCAGCCAGCCACCAAACACTGCAACCAGCCAACACACACTGCCAACACCCAACAAACACTGCCAACCCCCAACAAACTCTGCAACCACCCAACAAACTCTGCAACCCCCCACCAAACACTGCCAACACCCACCAAACACTGCCAACACCCACCAAACACTGCAACCACCCAACAAACACTGCCACCACCCAACAAACTCTGCAACCACCCACCAAACACTGCCAACACCCTCCAAACACTGCCAACACCCACCAAACACTGCAACCAGCCACCAAATACTGCAACCAGCCAACAAACACTGCAAACACCCAACAAACACTGCAAACACAAACGGGGCAGTGTGTACACCTACACAAGCTACTGCAGTGGGTAACTTCTCATGTAAGCACAATACACAAGCACATCAGTAAGAGGAATGATGTAAGAAATGGATGAAAGGCAAACCAGAGGGAGGAGGTGGAAGTAAGAGAAGTTGCCGAAGCAAAGAAAGAAGATGCCAACTTCAGAACTCAACAACAGCTGTGCTTGAGAATATGAAAGTTCCTCCTTTTACATGCAATGGGGCAGTCTCATCCCCCATGCAGAAGTCCAGTCCTGTTCCCTCTGAATTTCTTTTCCATACGGACAAAGGGAATCTAAGGCTTGGCTTCACAAGTGATCTTAAGAAGGTTAAGCTTGAGTGAATGAGGTTCAAGGCAAACAAAAAAATTCAAGCTTTTCCTCATTGGAAAGGGGTGTATGAAGGCAGAGATGCAGCCTGTCTGTTGCAGTTCTTTGAACAGGAATATAGGGCAGGACAAGTGTAAGAAAATGGTACCTTTTGTTCTACATGTTCCAGTGAATGCTTACGTGTCTAAGGATGGTCAAAAAAAGAATTTTCAGTAAATAGGGCCTTGAAGAGTAGATGGTGACCCCTGCTGCTGCTGCAGCACCCCATCTCACCTTTAGCAAGATTTAGTCTCAGTGTTTTTGGACTTGACCTTCCCTTTTGTGGGGCATGGGGGGAAAGCTGAAAGGAGGATCATATCTAAGGATTGGGAGGCAGACATTACTCTGAGGTGGCTGCTGCCATTGTCAGGTCATGGCTCCCAGGCCACATGAAATGAAGGAAACATGAGTGGAGGCAGAGGACAGCAGTTCTGCTAGCTTGAGTTAGTCTGGTCCTGGAGAGGAGAGAGCATTTGTGCACTGCAGCTGGGGCCTGGAGCTAAACTGCTCCCTCAGGGAAAGGTACCTACCAGGGTGGGTAAAGCACTTTGGCAAAGGTACCTTGGGGCAGGGGCAGCAAAGCATTCAAGTCAGCTGGGACCTGCAGCCCTTTTGACGGGGAGCACAACCAAACAGGTCTCTTAATCCTTCTAGGCTCTTACATGCGCTGTGTATGCTGACAGGGCTGCCATCACCTTTCCCACTCTTCAGGCTGTTTGTTTTCTGTACACTGGATGAGAGGAAAAACAAGCTGCCAACTTGCTTTGTGGATAAGGATGGAATCCAGTGCATCCTGTCCAGCATTCACAGCGAGGCTGCAGCAGGCAGCTGAATACAGGGTCCCCTGGTCATAGGCTAATGCTAAAGCAGTGGACTCTTCATCCCCAGAGTTAAGCCCCCTGTTCCTGCCACATCTTTTGACACACTTGCACTCTGTTTGTGTTTGCAGACAGTTTTATTTTGTCTTTAGTCTGGAGATTAAAGTAGCTTTGAGCAAAAGGACTGGAATGTCTGCCCATGGCAATCCTGAGCTACTCAGGGTTTGTCTCTGAGGCCCAGTCCTGTTCATATGGGAGCTTGATTAAAGATGAGTGAGAAAGGGATGGAGCTCCCTTAGTGGCAGAGAAGAGCTGAATTCAGTAGCTGAATATGAACTTCATCCTGCTGTGAGAGGCAAAACTAAAATTCTGTCTCCAAGGGTTTCTGGGCAGGAAGCTTTGAAATTGTTTTCTAAGACAATCCCTAAAGTCTAGTGTGTTTGAATTGATGGAGTGTTGTGTTTCCAATTCAAACCTGAAATCCATGATAGGATCCTGCTTTGTGTCTGAGCCCATAAAAGAAATAATCTGTAAATTTCAGGTAAAATTCTAGACTTCAAAGAAGTTTCTTGTGACATTGTTTCCTTGGGTTCTTTGTTTGTGGAGGTTGTTGGGTAGTTTTTTTTTTGTTGTTGTTGTTGTTTTTAAGAAGTTCTAGGTGTTCAAATTGACTGTTTCTCATTCTTGTGACTACCAATGCTGAAAAGCTGTTGGATGTCACAACAATCTAGAGAGATATGTGTCTGAACTCTGCCTTTAAAAACCCCTAATTTTTCTGCTTGATGCCTCAAGGATGTGGTGGAAGTAACCTGCCAAGTGTACAAAGAAATATGAGTAAAATGTTGCTAAAAAGAAAAATGTTTACAGGTGGGTCTCCATGCTCTGCCACTGGATAGTCACATTATGCTAACATAAGCAATTCCGAAGTGCTTATTTCTTTTTTCTAAACTGGCCTTCATGTGTGGAGTTGCTTTCATTTGCTTGTACTTACATGTCTAGCACTACTGACTCTCCCACAGGCAGATTGTGGGGTCATGGCCTTGCTCCTATTTCAAGTTACAGTGGGGAAAGCCAAACATGGAGGAACTATATGTAGTCTTTGGCAGAATCTCAGGTCTGGTGTGTACAGAAATCTGTTTTTCCCATCCAGTTTTTGCTATTTGCAGACACAAATAGAAGTATAAATGTTTTTATATTTTTCCCCTAAATGCTTGCATGAAAACTGTCTCTGAAGGTTTGGAAAGCAGCTGGCTGGTCCAAAGTAGCATCTTAGGGGAAGGGGAGTTGTAGTCAGCTGGTACAGTAATTCCTTGGGAAGATGCTGATGCCAGTTTTGCAGAAGTCCAGTAAATCATCATCCTCTGCCTATTG